>NC_134108.1:107860714-108201071 GCF_040939455.1 Microcebus murinus
CAGTATAAATATGCTCTAGTTATTTCTCATCTTCAACAAACAAAAGACTTCCCTTGATGTTCTTCTATGACAGTTAAAGTTCTCCAAAAACTCATCTACACCAGAGGTTCCCAAAGTGTAGTTCCCAGACCAGCAGCATCAGTATCACCAGGGAATTTACAAGAAATGCAAATTATCAGGTACCACCACAGAGCTACTGAATCAGAAACTCTGAGGTGGGTCCAGTAATCTGTATTTTATAGAGCCCTCCAAGTAATTCTAACACACACTAAAGTTTGAGAACCACTAATCTATACCTCTGCTACTCAAAGTGTGCTCCACAGACCAGCAGCATTGGCATTACCTGGGAGCTCATTAGTAATGCAGGATCTTGGGCCGTTTTGACAAGATCTCCAGGTGATTTAACTACTTCTCTAGGTTTGAGAAGCACAGACCTACCTAACTTCCATTCTATCCTCAATCCATTCCACTGAAACTGTTCTCAAGGTAATTAATGACTGCTATTACCAAATCCACAGCCACTTTTTTAGATTAGTAATTGACATGGTTACCACTGCCCCTTTCTCTAAACCCTCTCCATCCTGGAGTCTATGTCAACACTTCTACTGGTTTCCTAAGACCTCCCTGGCAGTTCTGTCTCTGTCTCTATTGCATGTGCTTCCTCTACTCAAACTCTGTATGTTGGAGATCTTCAGTGCATGGTACTGGGCCCTCTGCTCTCTCCCACAGTCTTCTTCTAAATAATCTCATCTATACCTATGACTTTAAATTAAATGCCACTCATACATTGAAAACTCCCAAATCTATGTCTCTCACTGAAATCTCTTCTCTGAGCCCTATCTGACATCACCATATGAAAGACACACAAGCACCTTAAACTTAGCAAGGTCATAACACCCAGAACTATCCTCTCCCTGTCTCTGTAATCTCTATAAATGGACAGTTGCTCAAGCCAGACACCTGATTTTCATCCTGGATTTCTCCCTTTCCTCCTAACCAGTCTTCTGGCCCCTAACCAAATCTATCAGCCAGTCTTGTGGTTTCCACCTCCAAAATACATCTCAGAGTCAACTTCTCTTCATTTCCACTGCTATCGTATCAGCCATGTCATCCTCCCTCACCACCAGCCTACATTCTTATACTGGTCTCCCCTGCCTCCTATCTTGCCCCTTTCTGATATACTCTCCACAAACATCTAAAACAGTCTTTTAAAAATACAAATTAGACAAAAATAAAAAAATAAAAATTAGGCTGCACTACTCCCTTGCTTGAAGTCCTTCAAAAAATTTCTTTGGTATATAGAATACAATGCAAATTTCTTATCATGGCCTACAAGACCCAGGGGATCCAACCGCCACTGACCATTTCAACCTGCTCTTGTGATACTCCTTCCTTCCCTCTCATGCTCCTTTCAGTTCCTTTAACTATTCAGACCCTTGAAACGTACCGCCCCTTTCAGTTCCTTTAATTATTCAGACCGACTGTTTCTGGTTGCTAGGATTCTCTTCTTCAACCATTTCATCCCATTGCTAAATCCTTGTCCTTCAAGTATTAGCTTAAACCAGGGGTCCTCAAACTTTTTAAACAGGGGGCCAGTTCACTGTCCCTCAGACCATTGGAGAGTGCGCACTGCGGGCCCGGGACTAGTCGGCTGCTAAGCAGGACAGGCAGCTGCGGCAAAAACACCGGGAGGGCCGGATAAATGTGCTGGGTGGACAGCATGTGGCCCCAGGCCGTGGTTTGAGGACGCCTGGCTTTAACAGTGGGCCCCTTAGAGATGTATCTAAGAGGTCCCAGGCAGTTACTCTTTGTCACAATACCTTCATTGACTCCTTCCTTATCCCACATAAAGAAAAGGGGGTTTTCTTCTACTCCCCTCATTCCTACGAACCCATAAATTAGTAACTTCTTCCCCCTCAGAAGCAGCAAATAAATTTATACTCTATTCTAAACTAGCTCTGGTGAGACTGGAAAAATGGCCATTGCTCCTATGTGACCCAGCTTCCTCAACTCCCCACTTCAGAGTTTGCCTGCCACCTGCAGGCTGAGCGCTTTCTCCTCTCCTCCACGGTAAGCCTGCTAGGGAGCAAGGAATGCCAGCAGTTTTCTAACTGATCTGCCTGTGTCTGAATATGTAAGTTCAATTCACTGGAGATGAAATAAGAAGCCCACTTCACTTACTCAACCAAGCCATTCTCCATGCCAGCTTTACTAATAATAAAGTACATATTTTTTTTATTATCTCTATTTGACTCCTGAATCTATTCAGCAAAAAGCAGGCTAGGATTAATCAGTATCCTAGAGACCCCAACAACCATAATTTATTATCATATTTATTTACCATCCAGCAGAATAATTAAATAAGGACTGGGGCTCTGGAATTAGACTATCTGGATTTTAATTCCAGTTTGTCACTTAATAGCTATATAATCTCAAGAAAGTTAATTAAATACTTTCCATATCATATATATAATGAGGATTATGTTTATATCTAATCAGTAGGGTATTTGTTAGGATTAAATGTAATAACTTTTATAGTGGGTTTAGCAAAGAGCCTGGTCCATGGTAAAGCTCAAATATTAGACATTAACGGCCGGGCGTGGTGGCTCATGCCTCTAATCCTAGCACTCTGCGAGGCCGAGGAGGGAGGATCGCTCAAGGTCAGGAGTTCAAGACCAGCCTGAGCAAGAGCGAGACTCGGTCTCTACTAAAAATAGGAAGAAATTAATTGGCCAACTAAAAATATATAGAAAAAATTAGCCAGGCATGGTGGCGCATGCCTGTAGTCCCAGCTACTCGGGAGGCTGAGGCAGGAGGATCGCTTGAGCCCAGGAGTTTGAGGTTGCTGTGAGCTAAGCTAACGCCACAGCACTCTAGCCCAGGCAACAGAAGTGAGACTGTGTCTCAAAAAGAAAACACTAGTAATGTCTGCCTTTCCCACTTGTCCTAAGCATCATGAAGGAAGAAAGTGTGTTTTATTCAACACTATATTACATAGGACTTTGCATAATGCCTGGCATATAATACATTCTCAACAAATGCTTAACAAAAGCATAACACAGAGTATTTTATAATGTAGCTATCTCAAAATATGAAAGAAAAAATTCAACTACATCATTTGGCTCTCAAATTTTATAAATTCCATAGCATCCAACAAGAAAGTGATATTAATGTCAAAAATTAACATTTATTGAGTACTTACTGCTAGCACTGTTTTTTGTTTTGCTTTGTTTTGAGACAGGGTCTCACTCTGTCACCCAGGCTAGACTGCAATGGTGTGATCACAGCTCACTGTAACCTCAAATTCCTGGGCTCAAGTGATCCTTCTGCCTCAGCCTCCCATAGGCACTGTTTTTAAATCTTTACATATATGAACATCTTTAATTATCACAACCACCTTACATGAAGACATTATTATAATTTCCATTTTACAGACAAGCAAACTAAGGCACAAAGAGGTTAAGTAATGTGCCCAGGGTATAGACAGAAAACGGCAGAGCTGGGGTTCATTTCCAGGTAATTTGTTTTAAGCACGAACTCTTAACCACTACACCATAATGTACAAACAAGTTCAATTTCACTAACAGTTCAGTCCATTTTTAAAATATTCTAACTATATGAACTCTACTTCTTTTCTAAAATGCTTCCTACTATAATTAATTGCACTTCAGAAAGAAAAAGATTTTTCCTGTGATCTTATACTGAACTCAGGACAGTATCAATGCAAAGTACTTCATAAGAAAGAACTTTGGGGGGGGGGGGACTGGTGGCTTACGGCTGTAATCCTAGCACTCTGGGAGGCTGAGGCGCATGGATCGCTCAAGGTCAGGAGTTTGAAACCAGCCTGAGCAAGAGTGAGACTCCATCTCTACTAAGAAATAGAAAGAAATTAATTGGCCAACTAAAACTATAAAGGAAAAAAAAATTAGCCGGGCATGGTGGCACATGCCTGTAGTAGTATATTTTAACTGCATGAACTCTCTTAAATATATCACTTCACATGGAAATCAAAAGAAGTAGGTTAACTAACATGGGCAGAGAGTTCATGCAGTTAAAAAAATAAGAAATATATTAACTGACACCACTGTAGCTTCTAAAGCTTTAATGAAGAAATATCGTATAAAATCATTTGACTTTCAAATGGAACTTGCAGCAAATAAAAGTTAATTGCATTTTAAATTTTAATCACAAATGGTTTTGGATTTTTAGATTGCAAATCTAGGTGAATTTCCATATTGTTTGAATAACAGTTTTCGTGAGCCTTAGTAAAAATTGAAGCAGTTGTGAAAAACAATTTTGCTTTAGTAGCTTAGAAGCTTTTGCAGCATAAGTTGGACCAAATTAGGAAGAGTAAGTATCATTCCCTGCGTCCCGGGCCTATGTCCCTAATAAATCTTTTTTTTTTTTTTTTTTTTTTGAGACAGAGTCTCACTATGTTGCCCGGGGCTAGAGTGCTGTGGCATTAGCCTAGCTCACAGCAACCTCAAACTCCTGGGCTCAAGCGATCCTTCTGCCTCAGCCTCCCGAGTAGCTGGGACTACAGGCACGAGCCACCATACCCAGCAACAAATGTTTTTGAAGTTACCACTTCAAAATAATTTTTAACTCCTTTCAAGCAAATCTGAAATATTAAATAGACTAATCATATCTTACATCGTGACTACTTAGTATTACCATCAATCAACTTTGCCTTGCTGCTACAATTAAAAGGCTTTTATAGTACTACTGTTTATAGGCTTCATATCCAGAAAAGCACTCTTCAAATACATGCTGTGAACATGACTATGTATGTATATAACAGGCATTAGTATGTCTTCACAAGGTTTGCTATTTCCTCAGTCTGTAACTCCATCTTATATAATGTATTATATTTTCACAGTAACACTTAGTTACCTATGCTGGATAACAAATTACCCCAAAATTTGATGGCTTAAACAAGATTAATCATCTTACAGTTTTTGTGGGTCAAGAATTCAGGAGCAGTTTAGCACGGTGGTTCTGGCTCATAGTCTCTGGTGAGGTTGCAGCCCAGATATTGGCCACAGCAACAGTCACCTGAAGGCTTGACAGACGCTGGAGGATCCATTTCCAAGATGGCTCACTCACATGGCTGTTGGCAGGAGCCCTGTTTTTCACATGTGGACTGCTTTAGTGTCTTTCCAACATGACAGCTGGCTTCCCCTAAAGCAGCAGTTCTCAACAGAGGCCAATTCCCCCTTGCCGCAGGGAACATTTGACAATGACTAAGACATTTTTGGCTATCACAACTTGGTAGGGGGGAATTGATGCTGATGCTACTGGCATTTAGTGGACAGAGGCCAAGGATGCTGCTAAATACTCTACAATGTACAGGACAGCCCCGTACAACAAAAGAATTATTTGGCTCAAAATGTCAATTAGTGCCAAGTTCGAGAAACTGTGCACTAGAGCAAGTGATCTCAGAGAAAAAGCAAGACAGGAGGCACAATGTCTTTTATGACCTACCCTCAGAAGTCATACTCCATCATTTCTGCCACATTCCATATATTAGAGAAGTCACCAAGTACGCTCCTCACTGGAAGGAATTAAGTTCCACCTCTCAAAGGGAGGAGAATCAAATAATTTGTCACTATATCTTAAAACCATTATACTTAGCATCTTGATTCTTTTATCAAAATACTGGCATTTTCAAGACATCTCACTTATGGGAACACTAGATAAGAATCTCTTTACTGCTCTAGAAAAATCACTGAAATTCCAATTTAACAAAGCTGCTGTGTTCTGCATTTTGGCGACCTGATCTCAACAAATTCTACTAAGCATAAACATATGCAGTGTGATATGGAGAAGACCAGACCAGTAGTCAAAAGATTTCAGTTCTAGTTTTGATTTCGGCACTTTCTAGCAGGTGATCTTGGCAAAGCTTCTATAAGCCTGTTTCCAAATCAATAAAATGAGAGTGTCACCAGCCCTGCCTATATTAAAATGCTCTTTTGAGGCTCAAACAAGATAATCATGTGAAAGTACTTTATAAACTATAAAAGGTAGGTAGTTTTCAATACTCCAAGTCAAAACGATCGCACAGTACTACTACAAAATAACTCCATGGTCAATGCTATACCTGCAACTTGTAGCATGGGGGCTTGTCACATAGTAAACCTTCAAATATATTTTTAGATCTCTTACTTTCAAATTTCAGGTTTAGCATATCTCTAAAATAATAATAAAAAAAAATATTGAGGGGCCGGGCGCGGTGGCTCACACCGGTAATCCTAGCACTCTGGGAGGCCGAGGCAGGCGGATTGCTCGAGGTCAGGAGTTCGAAACTAGCCTGAGCAAGGGCAAGACCCTGTCTCTGCTATAAATAGAAAGAAATTAATTGGCCAACTAACATATATATAGGGGGGAAAAAAATTAGCCAGGCATGGTGGCGCACGCCTGTAGTCTCAGCTACTCGGGAGGCTGAGGCAGAAGGATTGCTCAGCCCAGGAGTTTGAGGTTGCTGTGAGCTAGGCTGACGCCACGGCACTCACTCTAGCCTGGGCAACAAAGTGAGACTCTGTCTTAAAAAATAAAAAAAAAAAAATTATATATATATATATATATATAGAGAGAGAGAGAGAGAGAGTCTAAATCCATGATCATTTATTGTCAATCTGTGGATAACTAAAATACAGTTTCTATAGGTTAAAATGCACATTTATTCACCAATTAATAGGACCTAAGAACCACTACCAAACCCCAACATAATGTAGCCAATTCTTTAGACAATCAACTGAAAACAATTATTCCTTTACGTATTTGTTTCCCAATTTTGACTGTGAGGGAGAGGAGAAGCTATAGTTAATATTTATCTTTTTATCCTCAGAATCTAGCCCAGTGACTAGGACACAATGCAAGAATAATAGATACATAACAAAAAATAGATAGTTCCTGACTTCGAGGAACTAAGAAGTCTAGCCCAGGAGTCAGAATGAACAGAGGCACACATAAACAAATTACTAAAGACTTTTACATTCGCTTCCTCCTATCCATTCTGTATATTCTAGCCAGACGAATTTTAAAATACTTCTTGCCACTTCACAACTCAAGAAACTCTAACAGCTCTCTACTGACTAAAGTGGTTCTACAAATCAGAACCACTTGTAGTGCAGAACCAATTGTAGACTTTTTAAAAATGTAGTTGCCTGAGTCCCACTACAGGTCTCATTCTTCATTTCTAGGGAAAGGACCTAAGTGTCTGTATGTTTAAAAATTCCACAAGTGATTCTGAAGCACAACCTGAATGAGAATCACAATTGGATTCACGCTACCTGAGATATCTCTCTTATTAGGGCAGTCATTTTTATATCCATTCTCTTAGCTTATGTTTTCTCCTATTATCCAAAAATTTTTCCCTTTCTCCTCTCCAAATACTACCCATCCCTCTAAATAATCTTAAAATCCTTCCTCCTCCATGAGACCACACTAACCGCTATATCCCACAATGCTATACACATCAACACCCCCTTGTTAACACAGTTCACTAATACTTTGTGTCTTTTTGTTACACACTGATGGGCACTTACCACTGTTTAATGGATCACTGACAAATTTCCTTCACTACAGTAAATCTGAAATACGAGCATCAATATATACACACATGTATTTCGAACTTTCAAAACCATTTTGCTTTAATACCTAGAGTTATAGAAATCTTCAGGTAACTGGCTCATTCCCTGATTGCAATTTTCATAATGACTGTCATGCATCAGTACTAATGATGATACCAGCTCCATGTATCTAAGGCTGAACCGTACAAGTGTTTCACACGAATCAATTCCAAGGGAGGAAGTTAGTGCTACATCTCTAAGAGTATCCTCAAGAAGTGTATAGGAAACTAAGCAAGGAAACCCTGGAGCAAGGAAACCTGGTTTGTAATCCAAAGGGCAACTATTCTTGGGATTAGATTTGAAAATACAGTATATGAACAAGGCCACTGTTGAGACTGTATCAGATAATGAATTCAAAAAGAATATGCCCAGAAAGAGAAAAGAGAATTTAAGAATGGATCATGGAGCAGAAAAATGAAGAGAAAACTGACCAAAGGATGAAATAAGAGAATTAGAGAAACACAAGGAAAAATCTGAACAGCAAAGTTCTTTAAGGAGGTGTTAAAAAAAAAGAGAGCACATACTCAGTGGTTCATGAGCTGAAAAAAATATAAAGCAGGCCGGCGCGGTGGCTCACGCCTGTAATCCTAGCACTCTGGGAGGCCGAGGCGGGCGGATTGCTTGAGGTCAGGAGTTCGAAACCAGCCTGAGCAAGAGTGAGACCCCGTCTCTACTATAAATAGAAAGAAATTAATTGACCAACTAAAAATATACATACAAAAAATTAGCCAGGCATGGTGGTGCATGCCTGTAGTCCCAGCTACTCGGGAGGCTGAGGCAGTAGGATCGCTTGAGCTCAGGAGATTGAGAATGCTGTGAGCTAGGCTGATGCCACGGCACTCACTCTAGCCTGGGCAACAAAGTGAGACTCTGTCTCTAAAATATATATATATATATATATATATATATATATATATATATCACATTAAATTATTAAAATTTGCATATGGTGACACTAATATTACAACCTCAAAGTTATTAAAACAGTACCACAGATAATTTAGGAAATTTCATAATATCTTATAAGGTATTAGAATAGCATACATAATGTATCTAAATGACACACTCTGAATCAAATAAAGCTGATCTTCCCAAGTTATTGCTACCTGAGATCCACAAGATTCTTCAAAAATTCAGTGTATTTAAAAACTAAGCAAAGCCTTCCAAGGTGAAGAATCTTTAAAAATGTAGAAAAAAATGAATTTGCAATATATTGCTTCTTGCCCCTTAGTTTATTTTCAGCTCTTTGTGGTTTCCTAAACAGCATTGTATTTCTAGGAGTTTAAAAAGGCTAAATACCCAAAGAAGGTAGGAGAAAAAGGACATAGAACAAAATACCAGAAGAAAAGACACTGGGGAAAATACTACCTACCAATTTGGACTACATGCTATATCCTAAAACAATTTTCCTTTCCAGAAACATTCAGTACCCTAAAATGGGCTATGACAATGGCAAAAAACAATTATTGATGAAAATCAGGTCTCCCTTAGTATCATTAGTTGTTTCTCAATTGTGCCAGTGGTATACTTGGCCTTTCACAAACATATTGTGCAAGTTCTCCTACCCATTAATCTTGCCAGGTTACCACTAGGACCTTGACCATTAGGATTGCTGTCACTCTCTAACAAATAATGAAAATCATGTTTAAAGAGGCCCCAACTTATAAAGCAGAAAATATAGCATTTCTATCTTTTTGCAGGTAGATTCAAGTTATCCTACCCAGTTTTTACTCAGAGCCAGTCAATCCAAATAGAGTTATATAAGTGGTTCTCAACTAAGAGTGATCCCCCTCCCCAGCTTCTAGGATATGTGGCAATGTCTAGAGACATTTTTGGTTGTCACGACTGGGAATTGCCATAAGTATCTAGTGAGTAGGAGACAGGGATGCTGCTAAACATACTACAATGCTTAAGTTAGTCGCCCACAACAAAATATTATCCCATCCAAAATATCAACAGGTTGAATAACCCTAGGTTATACAGGTTGAACATCCTTCATCTGAAATGCTCCAAAATCCAAAACTTTTTGAATGACAACATGATACTCAAAGGAAATGCTCACTGAAGCATTTTGGATTTCAAATTTTTAAATAAAGGATGTTTAACTGGTCTCAAACATTTTGAATGAGGGACACTCAACCTTTGCTATATTTGGGGGTGTAACACAGCTAGTTAGATGCTCACAGCACTTACTGCCTGTTCTCTCAATTTGCTAATGCTTTTCCTTTTGCTCTAGCATCAATATAATATCAGGATTGCTCATTTCAAAGCAGATCACTCAAAGTATATGGCACTTAGAGTACTAAACCAGCAATCAGAATATAAGGCAAGCCAAACTTATAACGTAAAATGAGAGAATTATATAAGAAGCATATCAATACAAGATGACAACATCAATATTCCATTTCGACTTAATACTATGATCACGAGGAAGTCATATTTTATAATACTGAATGAGGAAGATAACTAAGAACTAAGACTGTCACCAGCATTTGATAGCCCAGGAAAAAAAACATAAATATAAACTATTTGTTCAAAAGCCTAAGTTCGAGAAGGTTCAAGCCAGTTAAAGCCCTAGATGAAGGATATGACAGGAGGAAAAAAAGGAAATAGCTATTAGAGAAATTAAGAATAAAGCAATTGTTTCTGGAAATCAAGTTACACTTACCACAGAGATGAGGAAATACAAGAAAGATGAGTTCGATATACACTTGCGTAAGCCAGGCACCTCAAGCTGAATGTCACAGGAAAGAGTAAGGGCAAGATTAGGGGCACATAATTGTAGGTGAGAAGACTGTCACAGCAGAGACATTACTTACCCCAGTGGAAGTATAGGGATGGGTTAAGGATCTAGAGGACCCTTACCATCATAGTCCCTTTTTTCTCTTAAAATAGCCTTCCTGAGCCCTTGGCTGATCAAAAGAAGTTGTGACTTCTCGTGGGGCACATGCTGATGTCATCATTTTCTAGATCTGAATCATCAGATGGGAAGGCTTATCTGACATAGACTTCCAACATGTATCTTTCCAAAAAAATTGTCCTAGATGTAAAGAGTGACCAGTCTGTCACTGTCACTGTCTTGGTCCATTTTGTGTTGCCATAACAGAATACCACAGACTGGGTAATTAATAAAGAAAAAGAAAATTATTTCTCACAGTCCTGGAAGCTGGGAAGTCCATCATCAAGGTGCTGGCATCTGGTAAGGACCTTCTTGCTACATCATCCAATGGTAGAAGGCAAGAGGGAAGTGAACTCACTATTACAACAATCCACTCTCATGATAACTAACACTCCCTTGACAATGACATTAATCCACCCAGGAGGGCAGAGCCCTCATGATCTAATCAACTCTTATTAGGCCCCATTTCCCAGTGCCACTGAATTGGAGATTAAGTTTCTAACACATGGGACACGTTCAAACCGTAGCAGTCACTAAATCTGAGAGAGAGACAGACAGACAGAAGAATTTTAAAAGATTCCAAGAGAAGGATTAGCAATATAAAAGTAGATTTGAGATGGCAACTTAAGCTGAAAGAATGTAGAAAAGAAAAAGCTACAGAGGACTTCCAAAGCAATCTATGAGGAAACATAAATATGTCCCCTCTAGACTGATATGTTAAGAAGCAAGGACCTTTCCTGCTTTTATTACTTCTTTAATCTCAATAAACATAACAACTAGTACAGTGTGCTAGAAGTACTAAATTAATGAATTTATAAAAACAAAGGGGACAACTTGGGTATGCTTTCTTTTTGGACATGGTCATGTGTTGTGTGGTGTCTACAGTCCGAACCATAAGCTTGAAAACCCGCAATGCATACTGTAGGGTACACTGACAATAAGGCACACACACACCTTCCTTCATGTCGCAGGCACGGTGACAATACCACCAAGGCTCAAGAGGAGTAGGTTTTCAGGAAAATAAGGAAATCTGTAACCACATCATTAAAAGGAACAGGAGGCAACATGTTCAGGGTCTAACGTTATTCAGCAGGTCCAGACAAAATAAACATTTGTTCTATTACCTTTTTGTTATGTTGCCATGGAATCTGTATTTGCAGGAAAACTTATTTTCTGCAACCAGATGATAGAGCAGTAAAAGGGAAAGAGCTTTGATGAAAGAGGAGAGGAGTTTACATCTATAAAGACAGGAAAGACAATAAATAGTGTGGGCTTTTGTAAGGTCACATTTCTATGGAATCCTTCAAATCTAGGAATTATTCAAGTTAACAGAAAAGTCCTTGGGGCCTTGTAGCCAAGACATTAGTGAAAGGTAAAAACAGTCCGACCTCTACTAAAATTATTATAATAGGGGAAAGGCATAGGAATGTAAAGCAGACAAAAGGCCAAATAAAACAGAAAATAAATGAGATCTTAAATGCTTAAATGTTGAAGGAAGGTAAAAATGACTTTTAAAATATGACCCAATAGTAAGAAAAACCCCAGAAGCCAAAGAAGTCAAAAAACACTCCATGTGCCAACAGGTTAATCTTCCTTTTTCAGCTGAACTCTAGAGCTAATCTCTTTGCTCCCTTCCTTTTGGTAACAAAAACCTGAAAAAATGAAGTAAGTCCATGTTATTTAAAGAACTGGACTGGAGTACCCTGAATTTCTGGAGCTCAACAAAAATACTGGCTCTGGCACTCTGGGCCTGCTGGAATCAGACTGTGGGTATGGGTCAAGGGCTCTGCACCAATTTACCTAACTCTCCCATTCTATCCTAAACCACAATATGTCTCTAATGGGTAAGGAACAGAAATGAAAAACAGGGACCCCAGGGTAGTGATCTATTAAAACGTAAGATAGACTGTGTCTCTCCATGGTTTCTCCTCTCACTCAGAGGAAAAGTCACAGTCCTTACAAAGGCAAATAAGACCCTACATGCTCCCCCAAACATCTACAGCCCTTCACCTACTTTTCCCCCTATATTTGGACCCTGGTTCATTTAGCTCTGGCCATACTGATCTAGCTAAATGAGGGCCTTTGTACTTGCTAATCCATCACCTTGGAATGTACTCATCTCCCCACTCATCTTTACCAGAGTAAACTCCATCTCAAGAAACTACTTTCTTTGTTCATCATCATAAGAAACTTCTCATCTGTTAAAGTTTTATCATAAGATTAAAACAATTCAGACACATCTTCAGGCTCTGATTCTAATTCCAGTTCTCTTGCTATTTCTACCACATCTGCAGTTACTTCCTCTACTGAAGTCTTGAACCTCTCTAAGTCACCCATGAGGATCAGAATCAACTTCTTCCAAATTCTCATTAATGTTGCTACTCTAAATGTTCTTAATGTCATCTAGAATGGTGAATTCTTTCCAGAAAGTTTTCTATTTCCTTCGCCTAGATTGTTCAAAGGAATAACTATCTACGTCTTCAGCAACTATAGCCTTATAGTTGAAATTACCTCTTGATCCACAGGCTACAGAATGAATGTGTGTTAGCAGGCTTTAAAACAACATTGATCTCCTAGTATATTTCCATCAGTGCTCTTGGGTGACTAGGTTAATAAGCAGTAATATTTTGAAAGGAATCTTTTTTTCTGAGCAGTAGGTCTCAACAGTGGGCTTAAAATATTCAATAAGCCATGTGTAAACAAATGTGCCTTGCTGTTCCATTTATAGACCAGAATAGATTTAGCATAATTTTTAAGGGCCCTAGGATTTTTGGAATGGTAAATGAACACTGGCTTCAACTTAGTCACCAGGTACATGAGCCCCTCACAAAAGTCAGCCTGGCCAGGCAAGGTGGCTCACGCATGTAATCTTGGCACTCTGGGAGGCTGATGTGGGAGGATCCCTTGAGCTCAGGAGTTTGAGACCAGTCTGAGCAAGAGCCACACCCCATCTCTACTAAAATAGAAAAAAAAAAGTAGCTGGGCGTGGTGGCACGCACCTGTAGTCCCGGCTACTCAGGAAGCTGCAGGAGGAGGATCACTTGAGCCCAGGAGTTTGAGGCTGCTGTGAAGTAGGCTGGTGCCAAGGCCCTCTAGCCCAGGCAACAGAGTGAGACTCTGTCTCACAAAAAAATAAAACAAGAGAGATGGGCCGGGCGCTGTGGCTCACGCCTGTAATCCTAGCTCTTGGGAGGCCGAGGCAGGCGGATTGCTCAAGGTCAGGAGTTCAAAACCAGCCTGAGCAAGAGCGAGACCCCGTCTCTACTATAAATAGAAAGAAATTAATTGGCCAACTGATATATATATAAAAAATTAGCCGGGCATGGTGGCACATGCCTGTAGTCCCAGCTACTCGGGAGGCTGAGGCAGGAGGATCGCCTGAGCCCAGGAGTTTGAGGTTGCTGTGAGCTAGGCTGACGCCACGGCACTCACTCTAGCCTGGACAACAAAGCGAGACTCTGTCTCAAAAAAAAAAAAATAAATAAAAATAAAACAAGAGAGAGAGAGAGAGAGACAGAGAGAGAGAGACAGAGAGAGAGAGAGAGAGAGAGAGAGAGAGAGAGATTGAGAGAGAGTGAGTCAGCTTGTCCTTTGAAGCTCTGAAGCCAAGCAATGCATGACTTCTCCTTTTTAGCTATGAAAGTCCTAGTTGGCATCTTCTTCCAATAGAAGGCTGTTTCTTCTACATTGAAGACCTGTTGCTTAGTGTAGTCACCTTCATCAATTATCTTAGCTAGATCTTCTGATAACTTGCTACAGTTACTCCATCAGCTCTTGTTGCTTTACTTTACACATTCATGTTATAAAGACAGCCTCTATCTTTAACCCAACCTCATTAACCACTCTTGCTAGCTTCAAACTTTTCTTCTGTAGCTTCCTCACCTCTCTTAGCCTTCATAAAACTGAAGATAGTTAGGGCCTTGCTGGACTAGGCTTTGGCTTAAGCATGAAGGAAATGTGGCTGATCTATTCAGACCACCAAAACTTTCTCCATTTCAGCAATAAGGCTGTTTCACTTTCTTATCATTCACATGTTCACAGGAGTAGCACTTTTAATTTCCTTCAAAAACTTTTCCTTTGCATTCAAAACTTAGCTGTTTGAAACAAGATGCCTACTTTTCAGCCCATCTAAACTTTTGACATGCCTTTCTCACTAAGCTTAATCATTTCCTGCTTTTGATTTAAAGAGACATGTGACTGTTCCCTTCACTTGGTCAGTTGGAGGCCATTGTAGTGTTACTAACTGGCCTAATTTCAATATTGTTATGTCTCAGGTAATAGGGAGGCCCGAGGGGAGGCAGAGAGACAGAGGAACAGCCTGTCGCTAGAACAATCAGAATGTACACAACATTGACCAATTAAGTTTGCTGTCTTACACGGGCATGCTTCGAGTTGCCCCAAAACAATTACTATATAGTAACATCAAAGATCACTGATCACAGATCACCATAACAAATATAATAATGAAAAAGTCTGAATATTTCCAGAATTACCAAAATGTGACACAGAGACATGAAGTAAGCACATGCTGTTGGAAAAATGATGCCAGTAGGCTTGCTGGAACACAGGTCTGCCACAACCCTTCAACTTGTAAAAAACACAATTACCTGAGAATTGTACACAATAAAATGAAGTGCAACAAAATGAGGTATGCCTGTACTTAATTTATGGAAGCACTGTGAAAGACAAATTACTTCTAATACTGAAAGTTTCTTTTAACAAAAAACATGTCAAGTTTAAAGAGGGTTTTTGTTTTTATTTTCTGAAGAAACATGTGTATGATTTCCAGGTACATGGAAACTAAGAGAAGAAATCCCTGGGTTCCAAGTCAGAGGAATCCACCTTATAATGAGGTTTTTTTGAGCGCTATAGTTGCCTCTTAGATAGGAACAAATCAGCTTTATACAAAATTTTACTACAAAGAGCAAAAATCTAATGTATTTGCAAAGGCTTACAGAGGCAGTTATTTCTATTTATATCCTATACTTCTATAATGCAAATATACATACACAATCTCAAGTTTACATAAATGTACACTGAAGAATTTCAATCCAATAGGATTCATAAACTCAGGAATGAACTATTTGCACTGCCTAATAATTATTCTGGAAAAAAATTTTACTCTGGGCAATGAGTTCATTTTTGGTTTATCAATTCTGAGGACGAGACATCACTTTAGTGGATTAAATCACTACCTTTCAGATTAGCTGGGCAATGACACTGGTAGGATTGCTTTCCTACAGTCACAGCTCTATTGCACGTGACTCAGTAACCCCTTTCTTCACAAAAGGAGGCAAACTGTACAAAGACGGTGCCACCACACAACCTCAGCAGCCCACATCTACAGAAAAGGAGACTACTACTGTTGAACCCCAGAACCAAAAGCAGAGTAGCACTGACAAGTATGCCATTCCTTTAATGAATGAGTGCAGCTCCTCATCTATAAAACTGGGTTAATAAATACTGGCCTTCATGGAGCTAGTGAGGACTGACTGATAACGCTTTGAATGAAAACACTTTATAAACTGCAAAATCCCATAAAAAATGTCAGTTAATGCTAAAGCGAGAGTGATCTAGCCCAATGAATTCTTCTACCTTTGAATCCTAAGCCCCAAGGGCTCAGCGACATTTGCACTGTTGCCTGTGAAACGCAAAGTCAACAGAGATCATCTATGAGGCTGAGCTAGAGGGAAATCAAAAGCAGAGTACTTCTCAGTGTCAAGAAATTAAACTGGCAGAATTGAAAAACTGGAGGCCCAGGATACTCTTACTTTAAATGGGAAACAGTGAAAAACTGTTAGTGAAAAAATGAGATCTGATAAATAAACTATGGCTTTATACCCAACTTGACTGAACTCTTCCTTTTTCTTCTTCTTCTTTTTTTTTTTTTTTTTTTGACACATAGTCTTACTTTGTCACCTTGGCTAGAGTTCAGTGGCACTATCATAGCTCACTGTAACCTCAAACTCCCAGGTTCAAACGATCCTCCTGCCTCAGCCTCCCAAGTAGCTGGGACTACAGACACGTGCCACCATGCCGGGTTAAATTTTTTAATTTTTTTACACAGAACCTTGCTATGTTGCCCAGGCTAATCTCAAACTCCTAGCCTCTAGCAATCCTCTAGCCTTGGCCTCCAAAGTGCTGGGAATACAGTCATGAGCCACCGTGGCCAGCCTAATTTTAATTAAAAATTAAATTTTTTAATTTTTTTACACAGAACCTTGCTATGTTGCCCAGGCTAATCTCGAACTCCTAGCCTCTAGCAATCCTCTAGCCTTAGCCTCCAAAGTGCTGGGAATACAGTCATGAGCCACCGTGGCCAGCCTGAATTATTTCTTAAAATAGTCTTTATACGTCAATCACACAAATATTTGCCATTAATTATGTTTAAAACTTCTTATTGACTGGCACTGGTAACACAGCCAACTATCTTGCTTTTGATTACAAAGAAAAGTAAATGGGAAGAAAGATCAGCATGGACCTACTATCACCACTAGAAAAGTAAAGGGCACGGACCTCTCACTGTCTAGGAGTCAATAAAGTCATCTTTGTAAACTTAATAATGACTTATTTTTATTTATTGTGCCCTAGCTCATTCTCAAAAAAAAAAAAAAAAAAGATTTAAAATGGTGAATGGCCATTAATACTAAAAAAAATTTAGCTTCATTTATTTGTATTATATTCATTGGAACAATCTTGTTCCACAAAGCATTTCGGAAGTTAGATTTGATTTCTTCATAAATTTTGCCATCTTCTTACTAAAGTTTTCATTATATATTTTATAAACTGATAAATATAAAGTGCAGCGCAATGCCTAAAACACAGTAAGCAACCCACAAAATGTAGTTATTAAGCACACTAGGCTATAAGCCCTATGAGGGAATGGATGGTCTTGGTCTGTCTTGTGCAGCACTAGGTTCCAGAACCTAGCCCACTATCCGGCTTAAATTCAGATTGGATTTAAATACTGTTGGATTAAATACTGTCGAATTAATGGTGGACTATGATCTAAGTAATTCTCAACTCTCATCTATTTACGGCTACCAGGGCCCCATCTCCTCTAATCAACAGCAAAAAAAAGGGCTGGAAAAACCATACCCCAAAGGAAAGGCACTTAAGTTCCTGTTTATATTTCCTTAAACTCACCACAAAGATTCTCCCCTCTGTCCCAAAACCACAAAATCAATGCTTTGCAACAATGTTTTCTTAAACAATTTTGCTTCATTTCCCCTCACAAACAATGCATAAAGTTCCTTAAAACTGCAAGACGGTTTAGTTCCCTTTACTCTTTAAAAAAGGCAAGGCTTATTTGTAAAACACTATCAACTCTCAAATTTCTGGTCTGATTCCTTGATCTCTGATTCATAGTTGGTTATTACACTTGCTTTTTTTACTATACTTAGTAACAATTAAAATAATAAAATAGGCTTAAAATATTTTTAAATGTTACACACCCAAGTATACCACACTTTAAAGCAATACAATTAAAAATCTGTAAAACATTTCAATAATGTTGCATTTCTTAAACTAAAATTCAGGTTTTTTAGAATAGACTTCAGGTCAAATTCAACAAGTCACACAAAAAATTGTCATTACTTTGTAGTTACAACTGCTATCTGACCGAAAACAGTATCATCAACCTTACTGCCTAATCTTTTTCATCGGACTTGAGTCTAAATTCCCTAAATTATTTAGATTCAAATTGACTTTGTTATTCCCTAAAATTAAATGTGCTCTCAAAGAATGAAGATGGAGAAAAGTAACACATTCTTCAAAGCGGATTCTAACAGAAGTTCCAAAAAATGTTTTCTGCCACACCTGAAAAGGTGGTAATCGAAAGAACTTTGAATAAATACTCTGAACAGCCCTTACTTGTAAATCTAAATTCTGGTATTTTCATTCCAATATAGGTTACTTTTGTTTACAGTCAACTGCCACGTAATTTCAAGTTGTATTTTCCTTCAGCAATATGTTATAGGTTACATCTTAAATCCCTTTAGTAGAAACACCACTGAACAAACAAGCAAATAAAAACTCTGCCTCCCTGGAAAGGCATACAAGATACTCAAGAGTGGTTGTATCTAAGAAAGAAAGTAGTGCGGCTGGAGAACAGAAAGGAAAGGAGACTTTTACTGAATATTCTTTTATACATTTGTATTTTATAGAATGTCAATGTATTATCTATCTTTAAAAATCTGTTTAACAAAAGTACTGTCAAGTGTCAGATACTACTACTAGCGTCCATACAAAAAGTACAGCACTGAAGAAATGTGGAGTTAATTTTAATGGCACTCTACTACAAATCTGGGTCTTCAGTTCCAGTGCAGCATTAGTCACACTAAGAGTGGGGAAACCTTGCAAGCAGTTCTATTCAAGTTCACTCAAACTCCTTATAGTTGAGTTATTCTGCTGTATCACTCCATTAAAGTTTAAACAGCATTGGGGAAAAAAACCTGATACTACAGAAATTAATGTGTCAATTCAAGAATGAAAAATGGAAGGATATTAATGAGCTATTAAGTATCAAAAGAGCAATGATCCAAATACATCTTTGAAAATTTGCAAATTGAGACTATATATAATGAATGTCAAATGCTACAAATTCCTTTTATAAACAGCCATGCTGTAAAATGAGAGAAAGATGTCAAGTATGGTGCCATCTGCAATATAACTCGAGCAGCCTGAACTATAAAGTGCAATATGATCCATTGCTGGACACAATTGCACAATCTCTGTTACCCAGAAGATTCTACCAAACAGGAAATTCATGATGTGACTTTAAGGAACACAGGAATCATATTTAAAGATTAACGAATCCACAAGCCTGGAATTTGTTCTAAAACAAAAATTCTTTTCACGAGCCCCTTTTCGCACAATGCATACAACATAAACGACTAAAGCAGAGAAAAATCTAACAGTTAAATCTGATATTTAGTTTCAGATCAGGAGCTCTCAAATTATATAAAAGCTAAAATGCAGTGTGTAAAACCTTGCAAGTTGGGGAACAAATATTCCAGGTCCGGAAATTTTGCGGCACCCATTTCATTTAAAACACACGGTGCAAATTAAAGCTGAAAAGTATCTCTTCCCTTCCCTTTCTAAATGTTCCATATCCTTATGAAAACCATCGTGTACCCCAGGCCACAAATGTAGATAATTCCCTGCAAACTCCCTAAGGGACTTTAAAAACACAGTTTTCATAGGAATTATCTCAATTAAAAAATATTATAATACCTCCCAGCACTGCTAGTAACTTTTTCGATCTTGAAGGCGCCCAACGGATCTGAAGCTCTGGCTCCAAGTGAGAAAACTGGCTTGCCAAACAATACTTGGACAGCGGTGGGCTGCGAGCGACCGGCGAGCCGCCAGCCCCCCGAGCTGCGCCCTCGCGGCCAGCAGCCCCCGCCTCCGCGGGAAGGAAACGCGCTCTCGCCGGATCGGAAGCGCACCACTCGAGCTGGCACGGCGCTAAGCGAGATAAAGTCGGCATTTTCGGCTCTACGGGTCGCTGCTAATTCAAAAAGGACGCTTCTCAAAACGGGACTGCGGCAGAGGTCCGCAAAGCAGCCGGGAGAGAGCTTCCTTCCCGGCAGCTCTGTTCGGACGACCGCAGCCCCGGCCCGGCTCGCCCTTCTGCTCCCCCGGCAGCCCGCCGCGACCGTCTGCTCAGAGACGGGCTCCGCTGCCCCGCGGCGGGCGCGCCGGGCGAGAGGAACCCAGCGCTCCGCGCCGGCGGGAGACCCCAGGAAGCCGCCCCCCACCCCCGGCGCCCGCCCGAGCAGCAGCCCCACAGGGGAGCGCGCAGGGCAGAGCCGGCGCCGAGCTCCAGCACCTCCGTCTGCTCCCACAGGACCCAGCCCTGCACGGTGGACCACACTCCGGCGCGTGCAGGCTGAGGGGTGCAGGGGTGCAGGGCGCACGGCAGGCAGGGCTCCAAGCCGCAGCAATGCCCTCCCCAGGAAAATTCCTGCCGCTGGGCGCATCGCTGAGCGGGGGCAGGCCTGGGCCTCGGCGGGAGGTACCACCCCCGCCCACCCGGCCGGGCGACGACACTCACCACACCGAGCCGTAGGCGCCGGAGCCCACCGGGGACAGGTTCTGGTACCGCTCGGGCACCTCCCAGATCGTCTTGTTCAGCTCCTGCCGGTAGAACGTGGGCCTCTCCTGAGACATTTTCCAGCGGCAGCTGCGGGGCGAGGAGGTGGCCCTGCGGGCCCCCGCCTGCACCCGCACCCGCTCCCCGGCCCTCGTCGCCCGCCCGGCCGGGCGGGGACCTGGCGCTGGTCGCCCGCGCAGGTGCGGCTGCCGCGACCCCGCACACTCCCGCGCGCGCGGCCCCTGACAGCTGCAGCGGCTCGACTAGCCTCGGCGACGGGCGCGAGCCCGGCTGAGGGCAGGGGCGCGCCCCGGGGCTCAAGGCTGCGCCCGCTGCAGCCTCCCTGCACCCTCGTCCCACCAGGCCGACTCCGGGCCGCGTCGCTGGGCTCTCGCTCCAGCTGCTGCGCCCGCTGAGGCTCCAGTGGTCGCGGTTGCAGAGCCCCGACCAGGAGCCTCCCGCCGTACTCTCGCGATAACAGCTCCGAGACTCTCCGCGAGCTGGGACTTTACCCAATATGGAACCTGCCCACGGGAGGGGGTTTGTGTGGGGAGAGAACGGGAGGAGCAGTTCTCGCGAGAAGAGAGCAACAACTGGAGACCAGAGGCAGAAACTCCCAGGAACTGTTCTCCTTAAGGGCGCGAAGGCAGACAGAGGAAGGAAGGGATAAGAGGGTGACACGCATCGCGTGCGCCCCACCGTGGTCGGGGGGGCTAATGCCTGGCTCCGTGGAAAGCGATAGTGACAAATAGGGTGTGGAGAAAAGAGCCAAAAGATCGTTGGAGGCAGGGCGTGGTAGCTTACTCCTGTAATGTTAGTCTTCTGGGAGGCCGAGGCGTGGAGGAGCGCTCAAGGTCCAGAGTTCGAGACCAGCCTGAGCAAGGGCGAGACCCCTGTTTCTATTTTTTTTTTTTTTTTTGAGACAGAGTCTCACTTTGTTGCCCAGGCTAAAGTGAGTGCTGTGGTGTCAACCTAGCTCACAGCAACCTCAATCTCCTGGGCTCAAGCAATCCTCCTGCCTCAGCCTCCTGAGTAGCTGGGACTACAGGCATGCGTCACCATGCCCGGCTAATTTTTTTTATATATATTTTTAGTTGGTCAATTAACTTCTTTCTATTTTTGGTAGAGACGGGGTCTCGATTAAGCTGGTTTTGAAGTCCTAACCTTGAGCGGTCCGCCCGCCTCGGCCTCCCAGATTACAGGTGTGAGCCACCACGCCCAACCCCCCCTCCCCTATTAAAATTAAAAAGAAATTAATTGGCCAACTAAAAATACATAGAAAAAATTAGCTGGGCATGGTGGTGCATGCCTGTAGGTAGTCCCAGATACTCAGGAGCTGAGGCAGCAGGATCGCTTGAGCCCAGGAGTTGGAGGTTGCTGTGAGCTAGGCTGACGCCACAGCACTCACTCTAGCCGGGGCAACAGAGTGAGACTCTGTCTCAAAAAAAGAAAAAACAATATATATATATATATATTTTTTTTTTTTTTTGAACTGCAAGCATTCACCAGGAGCGGAGCACCTGCTCAATGGAACCCCCAATTGCCAAATAACACTTGCATAAAAAAGAAACAGGTTCTGGCCAGAAAGCTGTTGCTTACTCTTTGGAATTCTGATGAAATCTGTCCCAAAGGAAAATATTAACCCTGCATCAAAGCTGAGTTTTTCCACCCAAACTCTTCTAGCAGTTCTTAAACTTTTATGTGAAGAATCACCCTGGGACTTTAAGATGCAGATTCCCAAGACCCACAGGGAGTCTAATTGGGTACATGGACATCAAGAGTGTATTTTTAGAACACATCCCAGATGGTTCTGATTCAGGAAAGTCTCTGATACCTCCCTTTGAGAAGCATTTTAAAAACCATTACATAGAAGGTTTGAAACTGATTCCTGCCCAGAAGAGCCATCCAGTGAAGAGGATCTTAACCATTTAACTCATGCTTCTCTGAGCAAGGAGAATAGGGCAGGGTGTGGTTGTGCAATGTCGCATTTAGGCAAATCAATTGACCTTTCTTACACTTTAGTTCCAGCTTCTGCAAGAGAATTCCTGCCCTACATTCCCACCTAATGGGGTAATTTGTAAAAACTGAACAAGATAATAAATGTGAATGGGTAGGGTGTTATAATCCCATACTTGCACCCACTATTATCAAGCTATGCCTATGCTACAGCTTGTCACAATGAACAGAAGAATTGAATTCTGTCTTATTGGAATAGATAGGGCCAATGCCAGGACACTTCTCATTGCTTCCCATGACTATTCTCTTTTGTGCTATAATTCCTTGGAGGGCTCAGACTTTGTCTATCTTGTCCCAGCATCTAGCATGGTGTTTAGAACATGAGATGTACCCCATAAATATTTGTTGAAAAAATTATGAGCAATGACCATGCTCTCAGTTTAAGAGGATCTCAATTTAACAGAATCTTTGGTTCTCCTTAAAGAAAACAATATAAAACCGAAAAACAGTGTTGTGGGTGATTTTGGATCCAATGTGGCTTAGCCTGGATTCTCTCTCTCTCTCTCTCTTTTTTTTTTTTAAAGGCAGAGTCTCTGTCACCCAGGCTGGAGTGCAGTGGCATCATCATAGCTCACTGCAACCTCAAACTCCTGGGCTCTATCGATTCTCCCACCGCAGCCTCCCAGAGTGCTAGGATTACAGGTGGGAGCCACCTAGCCCGGCCTAGCCTGGATTCTTGCCTACAAAGACATACTGCTTGAGAATGTTCCAAGCTAACTGTGGGTTAGAGAACTTTCTAAGAAGCAATGGAGGGTGAAGGGGCATATGAGAGCAAAATCATGACTGTAGAGAAATAAGGGGTGGGAGTGGGGACTCAAGGAAATAAGTAGATGGATACAAGGAGTGAGGAGGAAGCTTGAAAGCAGGAATCCTAAGAAATGCACATATTTATCCAACAATTGGGATGATGAGGTGAGGGTGAATGAAAGGGTAAAGATGAAGTATGCAGTACATTCATTCACTCATTCAACCAATGTGTATGAAATGCCTTACTAGGTGCCAGGCACTTCTGATAGAAAGCTGATTAAAAACCACAAATTGCTGCCTTTGTGGAGTTTACCAGCAACGGGAGGGCAATCATTCAACTCACATTTATTGAATACTTCCACCCCACTGTTCTAGGCACAGACGATACAACAGTTAATGCAAGAGATAAACATCCCTGCCCTCGTACGGGTGAGACAATTTACGAAAAGGAATACATAAAGTCAATAGTAAGTCAGACATTAAGACAGTAATCAAAAAACAAGCGCAAAACTGCAATGGGGCCAAGCAGGAATACGAAATGTAATGAGAGGCGTGACAGGGACAGAGCTTCCCTGCGGAGGACAAAGGGGGCGGATGCAGAGGTTATGTGCGCCTGCAGAGCAGGACAGTGTGCAGGAGGGTGACGTCCAGTGGGAGAGCCAGGCTTGCGGGGCAGAAAGCCCAGGGCTGCAAGCCTCGGCGACCCTCCAAGCTTCCATTTCCTAATGCCTCATCTGAACGGACTGGGTGTCGGGACACTTAAGAGAACTGCCTTAGGGGCAGTGCAGGCACGAGGCCTGGGACCAACTAGGCCCTCAATCAATGGTAAAACCTCAGAGAGTAGGGGCCTGGTGGCACAGGTACCCAGGTGTACCACAGGTACCCAGGTGTACCACAGGTACCAGGGGCTCCCGTGGCCCAGGAACGGGGAGGACGCCCAGGCACCCCTCCGCCTTCTCCAGCGCGGCTCCTCATGCTCCCCTTGCCGTCGGCGCCTCCTCCGACTCCTGCGCCCCGCCCGCCCGGAACGCCGCGGGGAGGCCGTAACGGCTCGGGAACCGCCGCGTCGCGACCGCAGCGCTGCCAGCCGCCCCGGAGCCCTGTGAGCCCCCGGCGCCCGCGGTCCCGACCGGTCGGGGACGAGGTGAGCCCCTGGCGGAGACGGCTGGGAGCCGGGGCTGCGGGGAGTGAGCGGCGGGTCCCCGCCGTGCGCTCCGGCGCGGGCCCTGGGGCAGGGCGGGGCGCCTTGCTCGGTCCACACTGTGGAATGAGTGGATGACGGTCGTCCCTGGGAGCTTCTCTCTCGGGCGTTGTCTCTGCTTTGAAAGGCCACGTGGAACGGCAATGACAAGAGACAGTGCGTGCGTTTTGCAAGCTGGATGCTTTCAAATTCGCCCCAGAACTGGTCTGGACCCCATGCCATCCTTCTCCTCCGGAGGCCTGACGGCTGCTCCGGTCCCTTCAGACCTCACTGCTTTCTGTTCATTCTCTTCCTTCTGAGTGAGCCCCACCCCTCACCCGCTTGCCCCTTTCTTTCCCGGTCAAATGCTATTTATGAGTCAGTGTCCCCTTGTGAAGCCTTCTCCAACACCCCATCCCAGTAATGAACATCGCTCCAACACACCTTGTTGACATTACTGTCACCGCGTTGCATCGAAGGTGGTTTTCCTGTGCTTATGTATCCTATGGTCATCGGCTAGAGGACTATCTCCTTATCAGTCGCCCCCAGACACTAGGCAGTGACTAACAGATACCAAAGGCATCGCTCTTTGCTTATGCCTTTTCTATACTCACAATACATCCTCCATAAAAAACTTATGTAGTAACAGGCTAAGGGTTGTTTCTGATGGAAATTACAAATGCTTATTTTGAAATTTTGCCTTTCCATGATTATAGAAAACATATAAAAGATAATATCAGAGAAAGATATTCTTGTAACTACACTAGTTTTCGGGATTTCACATCTATTGGGTCAAGTCAGAAAATTGGATTATATTTAAACTTTTTATTCTTAGCATTTAAAATATTCTAAACAAAGATTATGTAAATGAATCTGGATAGATGGATGGATAAGGGTAGTTGGGGGTGGTGGTGAAAGAGCTCCTCATACTTTATTTTGTATCAGAATCACCTGGAGAGCTTTTTGTTTGTTTGTTAGTTTGTTTGCTTGTTTGTTTGTGTTTGAGACAGGGTCTTGTTCTTTCACCCAGGCTAGAGTGCAGTGGCATCATCATAGCTCACTGCAACCTCAAACTCCTGGGCTCAAGCGATCCTCCTGCCTCAGGCTCCCAAATAGCTGGGACTATGGGTACACCACAATGCCCAGTTAAAAAACAAATTTTTTTTTGAGGGACAAGGTCTCAAATTGTTTTCCAGGCTAGTCTTGAATTCCTGGCCTCAAGCCATCCTCCCGCCTCAGCCTCCCAAACTGCTGGGAATACAGGCGTGAGCCACCATGCCTAGCTTAAAGAGCTTCTTAAAACAGACTTTGGGGCCCACCCCACAGAGTTTCTAATTCAGTAGATCTTGCTAGGTGGGACCTACTTGACAGCAGGAGCTTCAGGCCATTGCATCATGTTGGTAAAGGTCCTTCTAGTACATGAAAATGAGCCACAGGGGTTTCTATGAAATCAAGAAAGACATAGTGGAATTGGAGAAACTCTAAGAAGACTGCTAAAAAAAATAATAAGGAAATCATGTGTTTTCCCCTGCTGCCTTTACCCAGACATTTGATAAGTCCTTTAAGAACAGATTGTCACCTGCCTCTCCTAGCATCCTCATTTTGGAGCCAGGAGTTTATGACTTGATAACCTCTCCCCTAGACTACTGTAATTAATGGTATTCTACTGGTTTTTTTTGCCTTAGTCTCTCATAGTTCTAGCACTGTGCAGTAGAATTTTCTGTGATGATGGAAATGTTTTATATCTGTGCTGTCCAGTGCGGTAATCACTAGGCACATGTGGCTATTGAGCACTTGAAATGTAGCTAGTGCAAGTGAGGAACAGAATTTTTTATTTTGCTTTATTTTAATTAAGTTAACTTTAAATAGCCACATGTAGCCAATGGCTACCATACTGGACAACACAGCTCTAGACCATAGCACTGACACAATTCGTCTTCCCAAAGTGCATCTCTTCATATTACTACTCCTGCTCAAAGACTTTAACTAGCTCGAAAGTTCAGCTTCAACACAGTATTCAAGACCCTCCAGGAACAGGTCTCAACCTACTTTTTTGGGCTTAACACTAACTTTACTCAGGTCAGTTGAATTACTTGCCTTACATTATCTCTGTAATTTTATCCTGTTCTCTCCCTGAAATACCTGTTCTTCTTCCCTGCCCCCATTTGAGATGAATGTCAAATCATATCTTGCCCAGGAGGCCTTCTCCATCCCTCCAGGCCAGAGGTATTAATCCCACTCTGTAGGAGGGGTCGCATGGTATTTGAATGTGGCATCTATTTTGGAATCAGAAAGACCATATCCAAATTCTAGCTCTTCTATTTATTTAATTGCTGTATGACTCAGAGGAACTCACTAAAGTCATCGGTAAAATGAGTATAATCATAATCAGGAAGATAGTACCTACCTCTGGAGATAGAGGATGCGTGGGACAAAACTATTGGATGGCAGGCCAGCAATAAGTGTTAATTCCTGTCTTTCCCACCTCTAAACTCTTACAGCAGTATATGACATTTTGGTATTTTTATTTTACCAAATCGTAGAGTCCTCGTTCTTTTGTATCCCTAGAACACACGGCATTCAGCAAACGTTGTGGAACACTAAATTAATTGACCACAGGTGAAGCAGCATTCTTCAGTCTGAAACAAATGAAGGCCAAGAGTGGATATGATAGAAATTTATAAAATTGTGAAAAAAAAGCAGACTCAACAAATTCTAGTCTAGTAGATGGGGCCACCTCTTGAAATATAAACAACATAAATTGAAGATAATAAAATGAAATACTACTTTCCATAAGTGAACAAATGGGATATAATACTTCCAAAGGGCACAATAACAGAAAACATAAATACTTCAACTTCAACAGAGAGAAATTCTTAGGAGTTAAACTAATTTGTAATGGGAGGAGATGAGGATATTTTTGTGTCTTCAATAAGTCTCTCTCTCTTTTTTTTTTTTTTTTTCTTGAGACAGAGTCTCACTCTGTTGCCCTGGCTAGAGTGCCGTGGCATCAGCCTAGCTCACAGCAACCTCAAACTCCTGAGCTCAAGCGATCCTCCTGCCTCAGCCTCCTGAGTAGCTGGGACTACAAGCATGCACCACCATGCCCAGCAAATTTTTTCTATATCTTTTTAGTTGGCCAATTAATTTTTTTCTATTTCTAATAGAGACACGGTCTCACTCTTTCTCAGGCTGGTCTTGAACTCCTGACCTTGAGTGATCCTCCTGCCTCGGCCTCCCGGTGAGCTAGGATTATAGGTGTGAGCCACCTCGACCTGCCCCAACAAGTCTCTTGATACTGAGGTCAAAGACCGTTGATCCTAAGACAAAATCCAGCCTGGAGAGGTGTTTTGTTAGATGTGTACTATGTTTTTAAATATATATGAAGTAATTGACAACGTTTAAAAGTCAGAAGATTCCACATGAAAATCTAGCATTATGGCTTCCCCTAGAAAAGACCAGGTCTGGTCATACTGGGCCCTGCATTGACCCATGGCAACAATGCTAGAGCTAAGTAGCTGCTGCCACCTTTGCCAATCCCCACTGTTCCTGCCGCTCCTTGATTCACATGTTGCCTGCTTCACACCAGCCCTGCCCTAGTGCCATTTTCAGAACAAAATTCTGCATTCTAGACCCTCAATCTGACCCAGAATAGAGTTTTTTTTGTTTTTTGGTTTTTTTTTAGAGACAAATTCTCACTCTGTCACCCAGGCTAGAGTACAGCGGCATGATCATAGCTCACTGCAACCTCAGACCTCTGGGTTCAAGCAATCTTCCTACCTCAGCCTCCAGCGTAGCTGGGACTATAGGCACATGCCACCACGCCGGGCTAAATTTTTTTATTTTTTGTAGAGATGGGGTTTCACTCTTGCTCAGGCTGGTCTTAAACTCCTGGCCTCAAGCAATCCTCCTGCCTCAGCCTCCCAGAGTGCTAGAATTACAGGTGTGAGCCACCATGCCTGGCCAGTAGTTTTATAATTAGGAGGTTAATTAGGCTCTTTTAGGTTGCCAGAATCAAATATACTCTCGTAATGGAAGTGCATTGGAAGATTACATGGGGAAAGTAAGGAAGACTGGGTCGATATTCCCATGAGTGAAGGAAGAAAGGAGAAACTGTTCCTTATAATTCTTTTAAATAGTTCTACCTCATTTTCTTTTTGTAAAAGACATGAGGTACTAATTCTCTTAAGTGATATACTGTAAAATGCCTTTCCCTTCCTCTTCTGTATTCCCCAATCACCTTCTCACTGCTTTAGTGAATTTGTGATCTTTAGTTAATGGATGTTATACACCATACTACTGCTACTCAATGCTTTGAGGGTAAAAATAAAATATGCAAGTATGGCCCAGTTACTTAACTTGTCTAAAACCTCAGTTTCATCACCTGTAAAATGGGGGGAAATAATTGTGAGAGTTTAATGAAATAAAGTCATAAATTCAAATAAACTCATGAAAAAAATCTAACACAGTGCTTGGCATATAAGTGCTTAATAAACAGTGGTGATGATGATGATGATGATGATGATGATACATGATCATTCTGAAGGAAAACAAAGTTGCTAACACATTAAACTTATTTGCAGCATCATCCATAAAAGAACTATTTGTATAATCTGTGTAATTTGGGTGTTTACCAGTGTATTTTACAAGTGTTTGATATATATATATATGTATATATTTTTTTACATTTATGTGGAAGAATTTTTAGAATTTATGCCTGTTTTATTACTTAAAAACACAGATTATTAAGAATGATTATACTGTGTCCCAGAGATGAATCCCTCTCTACTCTCATTAACTCTACCTTATCATTCCTTTAAAAGAACAAGACAATAAAGATCTTTAAAGCTTTAAGTGTGCCTAGGTGCCTCATGCCTATAATCCTAGCACTTTGGGAGGCCAAGGTAGGAGGATTGCTTGAGGTCAGGAGTTCGAGACTAGCTTGAGCATGAGCAAGACACCCATCTCTACAAAAAGTAGAAAAATTAGCCAGGTGTGATGGCACAAGCCTTTAGCCCCAGCCACTTGGGAGGCTGAGGCAGGAGGATCACTCGAGCCCAGGAGTTAGAGGTTACAGCGAGCTATGAGAACACCACTGTACTCTAGTCAGAGCGACAGACTGAGACCTGTCCAAAAAAAAAGAAAGGAAAAAAAGTCTTAAAGTGACCCTTAGAGATCATGCTGTCCAACCATGTCATTTCATGGATAAGGAAACTGAGACTCAGTTTCTAAGAAACTTGCCCTCAATTATATAGCTAGTCAGAAAATAAGCCAGGACTAATCCCCTGACATCCTGTGCACTGCTTTTTCTGCTGCAGCTGTACACCACTAACTGGATACTTGACAGTCATTCAAGAAACATTTACTGAGGGCCTGATAAGTGGAAGGCCCTCTTCTGAGCCCTGGGAATACAGCCATGAACAGTCAAAGTCCTGCCTCCTGAGCTTACATTTCGTAGGGGAATCAGACAGTGGACAAACAGATAAATATTGAATCAGGTGCTGGCAAGTGCTATGAAGAAAAGTCAAAGGTGAAGGGATAATGATGGATGCCATTTTCAATAGAGAATGAGTTAGAAGACTCTGTATCGAGCACTTAACCCTTAGCAATTTCAGTGAAAATTGGTGATTAATACTGACTTTTACCTCTTAATCATTTTCCTGCAACACAACAACAACACAGTTAACTATAAAGAAAACTAAGCTTCATAGCAGGACACCTGGGTTCTAGTCCTGGCTGTAATTATTATTATAATAGACAACCAAGACTGTTTAAACTTCTGGGCTTTGCTTTCTCCATTTGGAAAATGAGAATAATACACATAAAATTGTATAGCATTGAGAAAGAGTTTTGTAAAACTGAAACATGTTATGCAAGTATAAAATATCATTATATAGGCCAGGTGCAGTGGCTCACTTCTGTAATCCTAGCACTTTGGGAGGCTGAGGGGGGAGGATTACTTGAGGCCAGGAGTTCAAGATCAGCCTGAGCACCATAGTAAGACCCTGTCTGTACAAAAATACCCCAAAATTAGCTGGGTGTGGTGGTCCCAGCTACTCAGGAGGCTGAGGCAGGAGGACCGCTTGAGCACAGAAGTTTGAGGTTGCTGTGAACATGAAGACACCACTACACTCTAGCCTGGGCAACAGAACAAGACCTTGTCTTACACACACACACACACACACACAAATCATTATATAGAAATTTTATTTCCTTAAAAATGTACTAAGGATCTAGATTTTTTTAATTGTTTTTTATTTGATCTCTTTCCGTTTATCCAGGAATGATGCAAGGAGAGAGGAGCGTGATTTCTGCTGCCAGCTCTAAACACAGGCAGAATTCTTATGTCTATGATGTTAAGCGAGACGTGTACAATGAGGAGACCTTTCAACAGAAACACAAAAGGAGGCTCTCTAGCTCTGGGAACGTGGACATCAACATCACCACCGTCAAACACCATGTCCAGTGCCGGTGCGTGTGTCCACTCATTCAGCTGCCACCAAGCCAGGCAGGACCGAAACCCAACTTGACTCCTTTGGTGCCCACTTCTGTCTTCTTTCTCTGAACTCGTGGCATCCAAACTCTGCAGTGTATTGTGTAATTTTTCTTCAGTTGTTTTTTGTGGCTTTTTGATTGTAACTTCTTGGGCATGAAGACCTTGGCTATCCCCACAATATCTAGGGATGAAATTTCATAAATACATTGTTTGATTAACCACCATTACCAGTCTCCTGACAAAAATAAGACAGCCATGAAGGACTAATTCATGGTAGCAGAATGCGATCCTTCTGACCACACATCCCAGCAGTGCCCACGGAGTACTCATGGTCGTAAACATGGAACGTACCACCGCCCCCTCTGACCCTCCCTGTGACCCGCTGGGGCCCACGGTTCCGGGCTCTTAGCCTGCTTTTGTGCTATGAACCTTTTAGCAATCTGATGAAGCTAATGAACCTCTTCTCAGAATAATTTTAATTACTATTTTTTTATTGTAGTAAAATATATATAACATAAAATTGGCTATTTTGACCATTTTTAAGTATACAATTCAGTGGCATTATTGACATGCACAATGTTGAGCAACCATCACCACTATCTATTTCTAAAACGTTTTCATCACCTCAAACAGAAACTCTTGTTAAGCAATAATTCCCCATTCCCCCCTCCCCTCAGCCCCTAGTGACCTCTCTTCTACTTTCCGTCTCTATGAATTTGCCTATTCTAGCTATTTCATTTTAAGTGGAATCACACAATGTTTGTCTTTTTGTGTCTGGCTTCTTTCACTTAGCATAATGTTTTCAAGGTTTATCCCCATTTTAGCATGTAGCAGTACTTCCTTTCATTTTATGGCTGAATAATATTCCATTGTATTTATATACCATATTTTGTTTATTCATTCCTTTGTTAATGGACACATAGGTTGCTTCTATCTTCTAGAAATTGTGAATGATGCTGCTCTGGACATTGGCATAGGAGATCTGTTTGAATCCATTTTCGATTCTTTTCAGGATATACCTGAAAGGATTAGGGAGTGAAATTGTTGAATCGTGGAAATTCGATGTTTAAGTTTTTGAGGAGCTGCCAAACTGTTTTCCACAGCAGCTGCACCATTTTACTTTCCTATTGGCAACTTACAATTTCTCCACATGCTCTCCAACATTTACTTTCCATTTTTTTATTCTCACCAATCCAGTAGGTATGAAACTGTTTCTCATTGTGCTTTCTTGCTTTTGTTTTTTTTTTTTTTTGCATTTTCCTAGTGACTAAAGACAATGAACATCTTTTCATGTGGTTTAGTGGTCAGTCAATAGAAATGTCTATTCATTTCCTTTGCCTTTTTTAAATTAGCTTTGTCTTTTTGATTATTGAGTTGTAGTTCTTTATATATTCTGGATGTTAAAATCTTATCAGATATGAGTTTGTAGATCTCATATAATGTGTAAATATTTTCTCCCATTCTGTAGGCTGTCTTTTCACTCTGTTGATTGTGTCATTTGTATATATAAAAGTTTTAAATTTTGATCAAATCCAATTTATATTTTCTCTTGTTGCCTGGACTTTGGTGTCATATTTAAGAAACTTGTCAAATTCAAGATCATACATATTTTCATCTCTGTTTTCTTCTAAGAATTTTATAGTTTAGCTCTTAAGTTTAGCTTTTTGATCCATCTTGAATTAATTTCTATATACTGTAAGATAATGGTTCAGCTTCATTCTTTTGCATGCGGATATTCTGTTTTCCCAGTGCAATTTGTTGAAGAGACTATTCTTTACCTTTTAAATGGTCTTGGCCAGAATAATTTTTAATATATAAAATAAATAGGATTATAAGGGAAACCATGACATTAAAATATAGTTATCAAACTATGAAAATCCCCAAATTATGTTATTTAATAATGTCGATCTAATAACTACCATAATTTAAAAGTAGTGATGAATGTAAATAGTATTTCAAGATATCTGTAAAAATTGTAATGTAATATAAAAAATATTTGTGATTTCTACCGGTGACAAAGTCAAGTTCTGCTGATACTACCGTGGTTTGTTGTCAACATTCATAATTGAAGGAAATGCTAAATATCCGTTAGAGGTTGGAGAAATGAAGGTATCTTTTTCTACCTAAGTTCACATGCATCCCTGATATCTACAGGCCCCTCAGGTTAAGAATCCTTTGTGACTTACATCATGGCACTAATCCTAATTACTCAAGTTGTCCTTACGCACTGGTCTATTAGTTCCTCTCGTCCCCTGGTCTACCACCCAGCTGGCATGTGTTGGTGACGGCGAGGAGGGCCTCCACACAGACACTCCCCTCCCTAAGCCTTGCTCCTTTGTCCATATTCAGTCTTTTGCAAGTTGCGGTCTTGGATGACCCTCCCCAGTCCTCTCATTTCCTCTGCTGCAGGATCAGTAAGGGGACATATTCCCAAAGAGGGAATTTGGGGATCCCATTGGCTTTGTCTCTGCAAACTTTACTAACTTTACTTTTCTAACTTTACCCTCATTATACTTAAGTATTTCTATAGAAATTTCAACCTAACTCCCCTCAACATTCCTTAGCCTTGCCATCTGGACACTTCAATCTGACCCATTCTGCCTCCCATGGGCTTTGTAGCAGTTCTTGTTCTCTACGTCTAAAACATACAGTTCTCAGCTGAGCACAGCGGCTCACGTCTGTAGTCCTAGCACTTTGGGAGGCCGAGGCAGGAGGATTGCTTGAGGCCAGGAGTTCAAGACCATCCTGGGCATAATAGTGAGACCCTGTCTCTATAATAAATCAATAAATCAATCTTACAGTTCTCTCTACTTCTGAATTTTAACCAGAAAGGTAGCACAGCACATTGGTTAAGAACATGATTCTGAGGCCAATCTGTCTGGTTTTGAATTCCAGTTCTGCTGCTTCCCAGCTGTGTGACCTTAGGTAAGCTATTCAATCCTACTGTGTCTCAGTTTCCTCATCTGTAAAATGAGCATGATTATAGCACCTACCTCAGCAAGTGACTATGAGGATTTATAGAGTATATATTTGGAAAGCACCTAGGAAATAGAAAACACTAAATAAATGGTTGTGGGGGTTTTTTTAGTAAATCATCTTTTAACTCCATCTCTTCCTTTCTGCAGAAACTCTCTTATCTCTTCCCTCATGTTCTTCCTGTTAGCAACTACAAAGACTCCCTTTCTTATCAAAATCTCCCCCGTGCTTTCATATTGACTCTTACATTCCTCACTTTTAAGAAGCCTTAACTAAAATCCAGATTCATGTCAACATGCTAATACTGTTTCCCCATAAGCTTCAACTTCTATTCCTCCTTTTCCCTCCTTTATTCCTATTAGAGCCTTATCACTCCCTGTGCATTGTATTTTTCAACCATGCCTAAGAGCTTTGATGACTCTGCCTAGAGCTGCTGGCAAAGAGACAATGGAGAGGAGGGGAAACGAACCAGGTGAAGGAACAAAGTGTCCCTGTGCCATGCTCTCCTCTCCTCCATAGAGGCTCATAATCAGAAAGAACACACTTTGTGTGACCCTACTGTTGAATAGCATACCTGCCTCACACCCGGGGACTCTCCTAAGAATAGATAGCAATGTGACAATTCCTTCCAAACCAATAGTCCTGCTCCTGGCTCCTAAGCAGAATATTAACAGCTGGCGAGAGGAATTGTGGAGATAGTAGAATGGATAGATCGTTGAACTAGAAATCAGAAGACCTGGTTTCTAGCCCCAGCTCTTCTCACACGTATTCCCGTGACCTTGGCAAAGTCACATTTATTTAGCCTTAATCAGGGATAGTAATGCTCGTAGTTGTGAGAGTCTAACATATGTTATATAACTTCTTTTCTGAGCACATGTCTTAGCCCTGCATACTTTACAGTTATATTTGTTGTTACAGTCAAATCCCAATTATCTAGCTCGGCTCATACATGAAAAATCTTCATCATCTGCTTTTACCCATGCTAAAAGGTAAAGAACAAAAAGCAGTTTAGAAACAAATTGTTTTTACTGATTGACTGATGGTGATTCTGCTGTCTTGGATGACCTAAAGGTTGAAGTAGGTTTTCTTAATCTCTGCACCATTGACATTTTAGACCAGAAAATCCTTTCTTGTGGAGAAATGTCCTGTGCAATATGGGATGTTTAGTTTCTATCCACTAGATGACAGTCATGAGAATCAAAAATGTCTCTGCCCATTGCCACATGTCTGCTGGGGAACGAAACTGTACTGAGTTCAGATTCATTGGGTCTAAGGATAATACTTCATAAAACTATTTCTTTACGTGACTATGCAGAACTTCATATTCCATATTTTATATAAATTTCTACATATCACAGGTCAAAGCCAGACAGAGTTAATGTTTGGTAAAAATTTTAGTATATGGGAATGATATAAATGTGTTAACCACCCCCCCCCCATCAGTCTCACATCTCAAAACACTGTCCTCACCAATAACAGTCCATTTTTCTAAGGGAAAATTGGTAGGTTTAATTCTTTCCAAACATCCTATGAAAACATAGAACTGATTGTATGCTGAGTGTATAAGGCTTAGTTCGTGCATACACACAGCACTGCTTCTGAATCTGAGGTGATTTATTTCCCCCAGGGAATGTTTGGAGATATTTTTAGTGGTCTCAACTGGGGGAGGGGGTGCTACTGGTATCCCCAGTACCAGTTAAAGTGAGTAGAGACCAGTATGCTGCTAAACATCCCACAATGCACAGGGCAGCCCACAACAAAGAATTATCTGGGCTAATATGTCAAAATGTCAGTGCTGATGAGAAACTGCCATATGGGAAGAAGGATTATGTACTATGCCTTTTCTTGGCTATGTGGGCATTTTCTTGGGAGAACCTAATCAAGTCTCTGCTTTTCTCTCTCACAGCTGTTCATGGCACAGGTTCCTAAGATGCATGCTTACCATATTTCCCTTCCTAGAATGGATGTGTATGTATCGATTCAAGTATTGGCTTCTTGGAGACTTACTTGCTGGTCTAAGTGTTGGCCTTGTGCAAGTTCCCCAAGGTAAGGAAGATACAAATCTGCTTTTATTCATCCAAGACAGTATATCAGATCCTGTCCATTTGCCCAGGGTAAAAAATTGCTTGTGCTAGATGAAGAGAGAAAAATGTGAATTTCCTTCACATCATTACTATTTGTTCCCTTACCTGCCAGATTTCCAAACCCTCCAGAGTGGTTCTAAAAGGTTTTGTTTAGTTTAGACCCCTGAATGCTTTCCAGAGTATTTGCAGCACCCACTCCTGGTCATTTCTTCCTTAACCTGTCATTTCATATTCATGACTACAGTGCATCTCACTTGGCATTGCTTTTACTTGTAAGGGGAAGGGTGGGAAACAGCATGCCAGTGTCTCTCCAGCAGGTGACAAGCAATCCGGTGCCTTTTCTGTGGACTCCCAAGTGGCAGTTCAGATGAAAGACAACAAGATTACACAGATAGGAGTGGAAGCTATCTGGGCTTTAGAAAACTCATTTTCCAAATAGAAATCAACAACTCTTGTAATTGTCCCATAAGTATTGGTTCCAGAGTCCACAAGGGATGTGTCCAGTTACAAGAGTCACTATGCTCAGAGAAACCCAAAGGTAGGCCTTCCTCTGGATATTCACCATTCCTTCACAGTCATGTTGGTCCAGATAGCATGGACTATTTGGGCTCATTTTTGCCATAAGCAATTCTGACTGGTAACATAGCTGATGTTCTACCATTATTAGGTTTCCAGGGAAACAAAGCTAGAAAATTAATCCAAAATCAAACTTGTCTACAGAGAAAGAGGAAAGGTTTTACTAATGCTTAGCTCACAGTAGTTTACAGTTCTTTAGATAGTCGTTAAACTCCTCCATTTCTCTATTCTTCTGGGTCCCACCAGGCAGATGAAAGCTTGTGATCATGCAGGTTGTAGATATCACAAAAGAGGTCAACCAAATGGGCAGTTGAAATCCAACTCTGGCACAGGGCTGTTAATTGGGGAAAAGGGATGAGTTTTTAAATTTTTATTTATTTATAAATTATCATACAATAAAGTTGGCTTTTTTTTCCTTTTGGTGTACAGTTCTATGAATTTTAACACATGTATAGGTTTGTGTAACCACCACCACAAGCTGGATACAGAACTGTCCCACCACCCCAAAAACTGTCTTGTGCCATCCCTTTTTGGTCACATTCTCCCTCAATCTGTAACCCCTAGAAACCACTGATCTGCTCTCCATCACCATAGTTTTGTCTTTTTGAGAACATCATATAAATGGAGTCATACAGCATGTAAATTTTGAGGGCTGGCTTCTTTCATTTAGCATTATACCTTTGAGATTCATGCAAATTATTGTGTGTATCAGGAGTTTATTTATTTTTATTGAGTAATATTCCATTATATAGATATACCACGGTTTGTTTATCCATTTGTTTGTTGATGGACATTTTGTTTCCAGTTTTGGGCTGTCACAAATGAAGTTGCTATGAACATTCATGTACAGATTTTTGCGTGAACGTAGTTTTCATTTCACTAGGGTGGAGTTGGATTGCTGGTCATATGGTAAGTACATGTTTAACTTTATAAGAAACTGCCAAACTGTTTTCTAGAGTGACTTATCTACCATTTTACATTCCCACCAGCAGTTCATGGGAATTGCATTTCTTCCACATCCCCATCAGCACTTGATATTGTCAGTATTTTTTAAATTAAACTTTCTATTTTGAGATAATTATAGAATCACATGTATTTGTAAGAAACTACAGATATTAACAGAACCCATGTACCCTTTACTCAGTTTCCCCAGTGGTAACCTCTTGCAAAACTGTAGTTCAATCTTGCAGCCAGGATGTCAACATTGCTACTGTCAGGACACAGAACATTTGCACCACCACCAGGGCCCCTCATGTTGTCTCTTTATAGCCGCCTCCACCTGCCTCCTGTCCTCACCCCTTCCTTAATCCCTGGCAACTACTAATCTATTCTTAACTTCTATAATTTTGTCATTTCATGAAAGTTATGTAAATGGCATACAGTGTGTGACCCACTGGGATTCGCTTTTTTTTTTTTTTTTTTTTAAACAAAGTCACTGCCATTGAATGGGATTGGCTTTTTTCACTCATCATAATTCTCTGGATATTCATTCAAGTTGTTGTGTTTATCAGTTGTTCATAACATTTTACTGTTGAGCAGTATTTTATGGTATGGATGTACCACAGTTTATTTAAACATTTACCCACGGAAGGATATCTGGGTTGTTTCCAATTTGGGGCTATTACAAATATATGCACTATGAATATTCATGTGCAGGTTTTTTAAATGAATGTTATGTCTTCATTTCTCTGGGATAAATGTCCAGGAATGCAATTGCTGGAGTATATAGGAGTTGCATGTTTAGCTTTTTGAGAAACTGCCAATGTGTTTTCCAGAGTGGCTGTATCATTTTACATTCCCACTAGAAATTAATGAGTGATCCAGCTGCGCTATATCTTCACCAGCATTTGGTGTTGTCACTATTTTTTATTTTAGCCATCTGATAGGCATGTAGTGGTATCTTATTATGGTTTTAGTTTGCATTTCCTTAATGATTAATTATATTAATATTTAACATCTCTTCATGTACTAATTTGTCATCTGAATATTTTCATAAAATGGCTCTTCATATCTTTTGTTCAAGTTGAATTGTTTGCATTTTTACTGTTGAGTTTTAAGAATTCTTTATATATTCTGAATACTAGTCCTTTTGTCTTTTGTGTTTTGCAAATATTTTCTCCCAGTCTATAGCCTGTCTTTTCATCCTCTTAACAGAGGCCTTGCAATGTAAAAGTTTTGATTTTGATAAAGTCTAGTTTTTAGTATTTTTTATTTTAGCCATTCTAAAAGTACAGCATCCCATCATTGTTTTAATTTGCGTTTCCCTGATGGTTAGTGAGGTTGAACATCTTTTCGTGTGCTATTTGCTATCTCCATGTGTTTTTTGTTGAGGTACCTATTCAAGCACTTTGCCCATTTTTTCATTGAGATATTTGTTTTCTTATAGTTGATTTGTGAGAATTCTTTATGCAGTCTAGAAATAAGCCCCTTGTCAGAGATGCGATTTGCAAATATTTTCTCTCAGTCTGTAGCTTATCTTTTCATTCTCTTGACAGTGTCTTTGACAGAGCAAAATAATTTTTATAAAATCAAATTTGTCGGCCGGGCGCTGTGGCTCACGCCTGTAATCCTAGCTCTTGGGAGGCCGAGGCGGGCGGATTGCTCAAGGTCAGGAGTTCAAAACCAGCCTGAGCAAGAGCGAGACCCCGTCTCTACTATAAATAGAAAGAAATTAATTGGCCAACTGATATATATAAAAAATTAGCCGGGCATGGTGGCGCATGCCTGTAGTCCCAGCTACTCGGGAGGCTGAGGCAGGAGGATCGCTTGAGCCCAGGAGTTTGAGGTTGCTGTGAGCTAGGCTGACGCCACGGCACTCACTCTAGCCTGGACAACAAAGTGAGACTCTGTCTCAAAAAAAAAAAAAAAAATCAAATTTGTCAATTATTTTTTCTTTTATATCCATAAAAGCACTTTTGCTATCATATATAAGGCCTCTTCCACTAGCTTCTAGGTCATAAAGATTTTTTTCTGAACATCTTATAGTTTTATGCTTTACATTTAGATCTGTGATCCATTTTTAGTTTAATCTTTCTTTATACAAGGTGTAAAGTTTAGGTTAAGGCTTCTCACTAATGTGAAATTAGTGTAAGATTTTTTTTGTTGCACTTTCAACATTATTTTAAAAGAAGACTATCCTCCATTGAATTATTTTTGCACCTTTGTCAAAGATCAAATAGCCGTATTCGTTGTGGGTCTATTTCTGAACTTTCTCTATTCTGTTCCATTGGTCTATGTGTCTATCCCTTTGCAAATACCACATATCTTGATTACTATATCTTTATAGTGAGTCTTAAAATTGGATGGTATGATTCCTCCAGCTTTTTTTTCAAAATTGTTTTAGCTATTCTTCACATAAATTTTAGAATCAGTTTATCTACATCTATAAAAAAATCCTGCTGCATTAAATCTATAGATAATTTCAGGGAGAATTTGCATCTTTATTATTTTAAGTCTTCCAATCCATGATTATGGTATGTCTCTCCGTTTATTTAAGTTTCTTCATTTCTTTCACAAGCATACATATCAGCACACAGCATACCAGCATCACAAGCATACAGTTTTCAGCATACATATCATTCATGTCTTGTTAGATTTATGGTTAAGTATTTCATTTTGGGGTTTTCAATGGTAATTCAGTTTCTCATTGTTTATATAGAGAAATACATGTAGAAATTGATATTTATGTGTTCATCTTGTATCCTAAAACTCATTTATTAGTTCTAATAATCTTTTGTAGATTCCTTGAGATTAACTACGTTGACAATCATATCATCCGTGAATAGGGACAGTTACATTTCTTTCTAATACAGATGGTTTTTCTAAATTTTTCTTGCTTATTTTACTGGCTAAGACACGCAATACTGTGTTGAATAAGAGTGGTGAGGCTGGATGTGGTGGCTCACACCTGTAATCCCAGCACATTGAGAGGCTGAGGTGGGAGGACTGCTTGCAGCCAGGAGTTAGAGGTCAAGAGTGATGAGAATCGACACTCTTGCCTCGTTCCTGATCTCAGGGGGAAAGCATTTAGGTTCTCATCACTAAGTATGATGTTAGCTATAGGATTTTTGTAGATGCCCTTTGTTAGGTTGAGGAAGTCTTCATCTATTCTAGTTTGCTTAGAATTTTTATCATGGGCAGATGTTGTATTTTGTGATTTTTCTGCATCTACTGATACGACCATGTAGTTTTTCTGTTTAGTTGGCTAATATGGGAGGTTGCAGTAATTGATTTTTTGAGTATTGAACCAGTCTTGCATTCTCAAACTAAAGGAGTATCTTTTAAAATCCACACTAAGACACCATATGTGCTAGCAGTATTCCTGCAAAAAAAGAAATTTCCATGTGGCAACTACAAACCAAAATGATCCATTTGTATGAATATAGCCACTTTATTTGTATGAATAAAATTTCTAGAGCATTCCCGTGGTGCTACAATGAGAAAGCTGAACTAGCGTTGATGCTCTATGAGCCCCCTGATTCCTACATGTGTTTCAATTATGGCCAAAGCTGGAGGACATCACATTGCTAAATTACTGAGTCATCAGTACAATTTGGTATCAAAACAAGAAGGGCATTAGGATGTATATGTATATCTAGCATCCACCACAGCACCTAGCACATAGTAGGTACACAAAATATATTTGTTGAATAATAATGATTGCGTAACTATATGAATGTATGGATCCAAGCAACTCTTGATACCTGACTAAGGGATTGTATATTATTTTAAGTACTATGAATAATGAAATAATATCACTGCTGGGTGAATATACTAAAAAAAGAAAAAAAAATAAAAAAAATAATGAAATAATGTATAGTGTGAATAATTCTAAAGTTTTACTTACATTTGAATAGGTAGGTAGTACGTACCTAATGATTTAATAATTTTCTTCAAGTGAAACAAAAATTCTGTACAGTGAAGACCTTATTTAAAAGGTACTGAAACTTCCTTACAGTAGAATTCCATTTTATAAATGTAGAATTAAAGAAGAAAATAGAAACTCACCATTAGGCAAACTATAGTAATAATTATTAGACATAAAAGCCATAAGAATGGATGCTAAAATTAGTGGGTGAAAGTTTGCAAACTATAAAACAGGATTGCATATTTTCAAAGTATCTCCCTCAAGATATTTATTAAGTACTCCACTACTTTATAATAGAGAATCTAGGGCTGGATGTGTGCCTCACGCCTGTAATCCTAGTACTTTGGGAGGCTGAGGTGGGAGAATCCCTTGAGGCCATGAGTTTGAGACCAGCCTGAGCAAGAATAAGACCCCGTCTCTGCCAAATATAGAAAAATTACCCAGGCTTCACCTGTAGTCCCAGCTACTAGGGAGGGTGAGGCAGGAGGATTGCTTGAGCCCAGGAGCTGGAGGTTATAATTGGGCCATTGTACTCCAGCCTGGGCAACAAAGTGAGACCCTGTCTCTATTTTTTAAAAAAATTAGATAAGAGTGCTCAACATTATTAGCAATTAATGGAGTGGGAAATAAAATTGAAAAGAGTTATTACCGTACACACTAAAATTAAAAATCTGACAGCATCATATGCTAGCATGTATGTGAACAATAGGAACTGTCATACATTGCTGGTGGGAGTATAAATTGTACAAACAGTTGGAAAACAGTTTGGCATTATCTAATAAATGCCCAGAAGTTATAATTCAGAGTATATAATCTTGAGAAATGTGTATATCTGTGCACCAGGAGACATGTACAAGAATATTCACAGCAGGATTGTTCATAATGGCTCCAAACTGGAAACAAAGACAGGATACCATGCAACCCTTAGAGATAAAAAAACAAAACAAAAAAAAAATGGGGAAATAGCCACCTTGGATCCTGATGGCATTTTAGTTCTGGTTCCAGTCTCTGAAAAGACCCAACTGGCCTGTGTACTCTTTTAATAAATTTCCTATTTTGTGTAAGATAATTTGAGCAGGTTTCCTGTTTCTTGCAATCAGTAGAGCCTTACTTAGGAAAAAGGTGATGAAGGGGCCCAGGTGCAGTGGCTCATGCCTGTAATCCTAGCATTCTGGGAGGTGGTGATGGGAGGATCATTTGAGCTCAAGGGTTTGAGACCAGCCTGAGCAAGAGTGAGACCCCACCTCTACTAAAAATAGAAAAAATCAGCCAGGCATGGTGATGTGTGCTTGTAGTCCCAGCTACTCACGAGGCTGAAGCAGGAGGATTGCTTGAGCCCAGGAGTTTGAAGTTGCTGTGAGTTATGATGATACCACTGCACTCTAGCCTGGGTGACAGAGCAAGACCCTATCTCAAAAAAAGAAAAGAAAAAAAAAAAAGATGACACCATGCACGTTAATCCATTTTCTTCAAAATTTCCAAATTCTCATGGTGCTTCTGAGATAAGAAAGTATGTATTGAAAAAGGAGCTGAAGGAGGAGATGGAGTGACTGACATATGGAAGTGAAAAAACAGACCAACTCTGAGCCAAGTCATTTAGGTGTGATTCTTGCCTTGCTCTTCAGTTTTACCGTCAGCCCTGGCGAATCCCCAGGGCCTTCTTTGCTAGACCACGAGAAGGCTGGGGGTGGGCCTGCTTCTGAGCTGCTGGAATTAGAGGTCTATGGCTGTGGTATTTGCTTTCCATGTTCAGCATTAAGACCCCCAGTGAAGCCTATGATATAGAACTGATGTGTGAAAGCATGTGGCAAAATAGGAAGAGAAGCTATCATAGCAACCAAAAGAGATAATAAAAATATGAACGAAGGGCTGAATGTCAAGGGATGCTATTGCCACACTCAGTCAACTATACACATGAATCATTTATATTTTAAATATTCTTTGCAGTTTTTATTTCAGATGACTTTTAAAAGCCATGCTACCTTTTCTTAAATTATCTTGCTTTTCAGGCCTGATGTATAGTTTGCTGGCAAGGCAGCTGATTCCTCCTCTCAATGTCGCCTATGCAGCTTTCTGTTCTTCAGTCATTTACGTAATCTTTGGATCATGTCATCAAATGTCCATTGGTGAGTTAAATACTGAAACACACAGGAGGTAGATGATGTTTGCACCTCAATCATTTACTTACTGCTAAGGAACCCCAATATAAAAGTATCTTTAGTCTGGGCATGGTGGCTCATGCCTGTCATTCCAGCACTTTGAGAGACCAAGGTGAGAGGATTGCTTGATGTCAGGAGTTCAAGACCAGCCTGAGCAACAACATAGTGAGACCCCATCTCTACAAAAATTAGAAAAATTAGCTGGGTATGGTAGCACACACCTGTGGTCCCAGCTACTCGGGAGGCTGAGACAGGAGGATCACTTGATCCCAGGAGTTTGAGATTGCAGTGAACTATGATCATGCCATTACACTCTACCCAGGACAACAGAGCAAGACTCTGTCTCAAGGAAAAAAAAAAAAAAAGACATAAGGAGGCAGAAGATGGACATTCTATCCATATCGTTAGCGGTCAGATTGTAGAAATGAATATTTCTCCACATCTCCTAGATTGTCACTATTAATGTTCCCACCAGAAAAACAGGCCAGCAAGATGTTTCCCAGAGGGCAGAAGTATTATATTTTCCTTGGTGAAATTGCCACACATTGGAATCTGACTACCCTCAACACAGAAGATCCAGAAATTATTTTGCCAGTACTCCTATAAGTAGATCTGTCAGCTGGACCCATAATAACCAAACTCCATGGGGCTGATTTATTAATTTACAATGAGAAAAGACTGTCATAGTAATCAAAACAGTGAAGTCCACAAGATAAGTACTTTCCTTCCCTGAGTCAAAAGTCCATCTACTAGGCTGGGCGTGGTGGCTCATGCCTGTAATCCTAGCACTCTGGGAGGCTGAGGCGGGAGGATTGCTCGAGGTCAGGAGTTCGAAACCAGCCTGAGCAAGAGCGAGACTCCATCTCTACTATAAATAGAAAGAAATTAATTGGTCAACTAATATATAGAAAAAATTAGCCGGGCATGGTGGCACATGCCTATAGTCCCAGCTACTCGGGAGGCTAAGGCAGTAGGATCGCTTGAGCCCAGGAGTTTGAGGTTGCTGTGAGCCAGGCTGATGCCACGGCACTCACTCTAGCCTGGGCAACAAAGGGAGACTCTGTCTAAAAAAAAAAAAAAAAAAAAAGTCCATCTACTAATTTATAATTAGGAATGACTTTTTTACAGGGACCAGACTCATTAAAAGTTGTATAATCAGCACAGTTTCCTCACCTAGGTGAATCTGACTAGAAATCAAATCACAAAATGCCCCAATAGGTTTGGAAGGTCATTACCAACATTTACTCAGTGAGGTCCCTTTTCCTGGGCTTCCCCACTGAACAACTGACTACTGACCAAAACTGACCATTCTGACTGACACACTCTTTCTCCTGATATGTTTTATATGTCCAGTCTGGCTAGTATCCCATCCTTCTAGATGTGGCATGCTACTCTGCCTTTTTTAAGAACAATATCGTATATCTTTACTCAAATCCATTATTTGATTTTACATTTGAACACCAAGAGAACAATTTGATTTCCATGTTTCTAAGTTCCTAGGGTCCCTCACAATTATTTCAAATACTGATAATGAGGCTGTTAGAGTTCTATTTGTCTTAGTAAGTTTAAAGGTAAGGTTTGCCTTTGCTCCTCTGTGTGTATGTAACATGAGGATTTAATGAAATCCACCACTGGTCTAGGATGAGATACTGAACACTCTCATCAGTCCTTCTCCTCTAAGGGAAAGAAGTGTCCTAGGGACGATGGCCCAGAGTTCCAATCCTGATTTTATCTTTTTAAAAATTACTTTATATTCTTTCAACAAGAATATCCTCACAGGCCCACCTAGTATGCTTTGGGTTAGTAAGCATTAGCGTCAGACCTCCATTGACAGCATTTGAGACAGGTTTAGCTCAGTGTCATCTTGCACACAGTAAATCCTTCAGAAGTGTGGGGTATTACTTTTCTTCCTATTGCTATTGATGAGCTTTGTTTTCTTATCCTTTCATCACCATCTCACTTTCAGCCTTCTCAAAGAGTAGGCACAGTGGCTGAACCTGACACCCATTTCCAGTCGGTTTCTCTTTCGAGCCCACTCCATATGCCCATAATGCAAAGAGACTAAAGACCTGGACCACCAACATCTAAATTCTATAAGTTGGTCACGATATGTGGAGCCACAGTTCCGATTCCTGCTTTCTTACTTCCCAGTGGCCACTTTCTTTTCTTTTTTTTTTTTTTGAGACAAGAGTGTCACTCTGTTGCCCGGGCTAGAGTGCCATGGTGTCAGCCTAGCTCACATCAACCTCAAACTCCTAGGCTCAAGTGATCCTCCTGCCTCAGCCTCCGGGAGTAGCTGGGACTATAGGCATGCACCACCACGCCCGGCTTAGCCGGGCGTGGTGGTGCATGCCTATAGTTTTATATATATATATTTTTTTTAGTTGGCTAATTAATTTCTTTCTATTTATACTAGAGATGGGGGTCTCACTCTTACTCAGGCTTGTTTCGAACTTCTGACCTTGAGCAATCCACCTGCCTCGGCCTCCCAGAGTGCTAGGATTACAGGCATGAGCCGCCACGCCCAGCCTGGCCACTTTCAAATAAGAAAAGTTCTTCGAATCAAGGACAATACCAAATCAGACCATGCCTGGCTTTTGTCAATATCTGTCAGTTACCTGGACCGGAGACTTCACCTCCTGCCTCTAACATCTTCTCCCGTAGGTTGCTTCTCCCTCGTGAGTGCTCTGATGGTCAATGTTCTGAAAGTGAGCCCATTCAACAGCGGTCACCTGGTCATGGGGACTTTCGTCAAGGATGACTTTTCTGTCCCCACCTTCTTTGCAAACTATAATAGATCCTTGAGTGTGGTGGCAGCCACAACTTTTCTGACTGGGATTATTCAGGTAGGATCTGAACCTCTGAACCCCTGAAAAAGAACTGAATAAAGGGGCTATAAATGGGCCACTTTCCTTAATTGTTCTCGTGAGCCATTGTGGTACATCTGGAACTTCAGTGATGTGTTTTTTTTAAAACTTGTAGGATGTGTGGAATAGGATGTTTCCTCAGTGACAAACGTCTCTCTCCTCAGAAATCATCCACCACTGGTCTAGGATGAGATACTGAACACTCTCATCAGTCTTTCTCCTCTAAGACAAAGAAGGGTCCTAGGGACGATGGCCCAGAGTTCCAATCCTGATTTTATCTTTTTAAAAATTACTTTATATTCTTTCAACAAGAATATCCTCACAGGCCCACCTAGTATGCTTTGGGTTAGTAAGCATTAGCGTCAGACCCGCATTGACAAGGACCACAGCTAAATGACAATAGTATGATGACTCATTAAAATCCAGAACTTATTTTGGAAGTGTTTTTAATTTTCCTCTGAGAATCTACCACCTGCTAAAGTAAAAAGCACATCTTCCAGCCTCATTTCTCTTTCTTCCCAACTAACCCCCTCTGTCGTTGATTTTTCATTGATCCCCTGGGACTGTCTTTCATTGGGTAAGGATTTACTGGGCACCTACAAAGGCAGGCTATCACAGTGGGCGGACTCCAGCCCCGATGCTTATGATCTGTACAAACTTCAGTACAGTCAGCCCTGTGTGGGGCTCAATTTCCTCATTCGTAAAGTGGGAATATTTGCTTTTCAGGGTTCTTATGAGAATTAAGTGAGAAAATGCATGCTAAGTACTTAGCCCAGAGCCTGTTACATAGTAAGCATCAATAAGTTATAATTACTGAGTACAGAGAAATGAATTTGGTACTTAAAAGGAGACCAAGAATTAAAAAGAAGATGTAATTTCTGTGGTTAAAAAGTTCAATCGTGGCCAGGCGCGGTGGCTCATGTCTGTAATCCCAGCAACTCTGGGAGGCCAAGGTGGGAAAATTGCTTGAGCTCAGGAGCTTGAGACCAGCCTGAGCAAGAGTGAGACCCTGTCTCTACTAAAAATAGAAAAAATTGGCCAGGCATGGTGGCGCATGCCTGTCGTCCCAGCTACTCGGGAGGCTGAGGCAGGAGGATTGCTTGAGCCCAGGAGTTTGAGGTTGCTGTGAGCTAGGCTGACGCCACGGCACTCTAGCCCAGGGACAGAGTGAGACTCTGTCTCCGGGAAAAAAAAAAGAAAAAAGGTCAATATTGTGGGAGAATACAAATACAAGCAATATGTCAGAAATCTATTACTTAGCTAAGTGGCCTCAGACACGTTCTCTTCTCCCCCTTCAAGCCTCAGCTTTTTCCATCTAAAAAAGGAGGGGACATTCCATTTCCAGGAAGATGGAATAGATGTACTTTTCCCTATTCTTCCTGCTGAGTACGATAACGCTGGACATTATAGATAAAACAAACAAAAGGAGACTCTAAAAGGAGATGAAAAGAGGGCAGGATGGCTTGGGACTTCAAGACCCAAGGAACAACACAGTGATGATTTCTCTGGGTTTCCTTTTTGCCTCATATACCTCAAACATAGAGCTGAAGAAGCCAGAAACCAAAAATGCCAAAGGCATAGACAAAAATAAAAATGAATAAAAAATTCACAACAAAAGCCTGCTTCTTACCGCCACAGGGCCAGGAAAGGCTAGCAAGACTGAAAAGGTTTGGACAATAATAACTCCACTCCAGCCAGACACCAATGGGAAAAAAACTGCTTATCACCCCCAGCCAGGCCAACCAGGGCCAGCTGAGGAGCCTGGCCTTCTGCCCTTGCCCAGCTGTGACGAGGCGCCCACCTCCCGGCTTGGGAGGTATCAGAGGAAGCCCAGCGGGGAGCCAAGCCTTTCACTCCTGGAAGAGGCGTAGGGAAGAGTCAGGTCTTTCACTGCCATGCGGCAGTCATAAGGCCAACCTCCCTCCGCTGTGGTGTCCGCGGAGGCCTTGCGGGAAGAAGGAAAGGCTTCCCTGCCTCTCCCAGCCAGGTGGTAGCAATGGGCCTAGTTGGGAGCCAGACCAGACCCCTCAGCCTTGCTCAGCAGTCATGAAGAGTCCCTCCTGCCTCAGCTGTCAGTAAGGGCCACCTGGGGAACCTGAACTTCTACCTCTACCCAGAAGTAACAAGGTAGCATCCTCCCCTTCTGCCACAGCTCTGTCAAAAAATAAGCTAGCCGGCAGGGTGCGGTGGCTCACACCTGTAATCCCAGCACTTTGGGAGGCTGAAGCAGGAGGATTGATTGAGGCCAGGAGTTCAAGATCAGCATGGGCGACATAGTGAGACCCTGTCTCTACAAAAAAATTTTTTTTAATTATCCAGGCTTGGTGGCATGCACCTGTAGTCCCAGCTACTCGGGGGACTGAGGCAGGAGGATCACTTGAGCCCAGGTATTTGAGGCTACAGTGAGCTATGATGGTGCCACTGCACTCTAGCCTGGGTGACAGAGCAAGACCCTGTATCAAAGAAAAAATAAAGTAAAAAGAAGAGTCTGAGCTAGATAATTTCATGTGCTAGTCACTATTCTAGGCACTTTACATGCATTATCTCATTTGACCCTCACAACGACTCTGAGTGTAGGTATTACTATGGTCTGTACTTTAAGGAAACAAAGGCACAGAGAGGTTAAGTAAATTGCTCAGTTGTATAGCCCATAAGATACCAAACTGGATTCAGTTTGGGGTTGTCTGCCTCCAGAATCTGTGCTCTATTTTGTATTAAACTACAAAATAATATTCATAAAAGTGAAGGGTTCAGTGCCGAAAGAACATGAAGTAAAAAACCAAGCTCAAGTTGTATTGTTGGAGTTGTCTGGGAAAGAAACAACTATTTGTCTAGTCCTTTCTTCCCTTCATTCAGCATCTAGTGCAGGGTCTCTCTGAGAATGGCAGGCAGGTTCCCCGCACGGGTCAGCTCTGACTGACCGGCAGCGGCAGCCTAGAACGCGGTGTTAGCTAACGCTGACTCTGAGGCGGCGCCACCGCGGGGAGGAAGGAGCTCTACCGTAATCGCAGGTATTTGCCATCTACAAGGCGGAAGGAAACGGTGGCACGGAGAATGAGTAATATGTATTTGCGTCTGTCACTGTTTTCACATTTGAGCTAGGTGTTTTACATGTGTTATGTCATTTAATCCACACAAAACTCGGTGTACCGAGTATTATTCACGTTTTAAAGATGAGGGAACTGGCCGGGCGCAGCGGCTCACTCCTGTAATCCTAGCACTGGGAGGCCGAGGCGGGCGGATTGCTCGAGGTCAGGAGTTTGAGACCAGCCTGAGCAAGAGCGAGACCCTGTCTCTACTATAAATAGAAAGAAATTAATTGGCTAACTAAATATATATATACATATAAAAAAACTTAGCCAGGCATGGTGGCGCATGCCTGTAGTCCGAGCTACTCGGGAGGCTGAGGCAGAAGGATCGCTTGAGCCCAGGAGTTTGAGGTTGCTGTGAGCTAGGCTGACGCCATGGCACTCTAGCCCAAGCAACAGAAGTGAGACTCTGTCAGAAAGAAAGAAAGAAAGAGAGAAAGAGAGAAAGAGAGGGAGGGAGGGAGGGAAAGAAAGAGAGAGAGAGAGAGAGAGAGAGAAAGAGAGAAAGAGAGAAAGAGAGAAAGAGAGAAAGAGAGAAAGAGAAAGAAAGAAGAGGGAACTTAGCCTCAGAGAACTGAGGCTCCACACTCACACAGCCAGTGAGTGGCAGGGCCGGGGCTGAAGCCAGGTTCCCCAACCCTGGGAACCATGCTCTTCCTGCACACCTTTAAAAGGAGAGGGATTTTATAGAGATCTTGAAAGAGACGAGGCACATGGACTGGCAGAAGTGGGAAAAAGGGCTTCGTGCACAAGCGCAGAGGTAGGACTCAGCCAATCACACAGACAATAGGCAGCAGAGGGGCCTGACTGTAGTGAAAGTGTGTCGGCAGCTATGACAGGAGATGAGGGGCGGTGTGGTGCCTGGCTGATGGCAAGCTTTCAAACAAAAAGCTCTCAAAGCCAAAAGACGTACTGGCCCAAACTTGTTTGTTTGTTTTCTGAGAGCTTCTAGTGCGGTGGAGGGGGAATGGTGATGATGGCAGGCTCTAAGGCTACCTTTTGTTCTTCTTTCCCCACTTACTGAATTCCCTTCACTGGGCTGCGCCAATTTTCTTAACCTCCCTCTTAAAGGGACTCATCCTCTAACCATCAATTTTCTAACTGTGCTACTGGCTGTGCCCCAAATCCCTTGGTTCTTGGAATGATAGCGGGTGACAAAGCAAAGGTAGAGAAAAAGGACCAACACAGTGAAAATAGGTAGAAAAAGGACTTTATTGCAAGCTGAAAGGAAGCGAAAGTAGGCCTTTGTCCACCAGGACTCCGGGCCCGCGCTCTTTAGATTTTCTCCTTTTATGGCCTCAATCTGGAAATGTCATGGTGTCTTGGCGTCCATCCCCTGATAGGGCGGGAACATGCAAAGCTAATGACATGTTAATTCTCTTGAGGTCACCTTGAGATCTCAGGATGCATCAAGAGAGTCCCAAGCAAAGCCCCCTCACCTGTCTTACACACTTAGCTCACCTGCCTCCTGCCTCCCGCTCACACCTAGCTAATCTGCCTGCTCTAACAACTGTGTCTTCTATTATAAAAGTTGAATATCTCAAATAGTAAGAGTGTATAAATTATAAAATGTTATCCCCAACCTCTAATCCTATTCTCCAAAGGTAACTTCTGTTAATAGTTTGGTGTCTGGGCTAGGAGCGGTGGCTCAAGCCTGTAATCCTAGCACTCTGGGAAGCAAAGGCGGGCAGATTGCTCGAGGTCAGGAGTTCAAAACCAGCCTGAGCAAGAGTGAGACCCCGTCTCTACTATAAATAGCAAGAAATTAATTGGCCAACTAATATATATAGAAAAAATTAGCCGGGCATGGTGGCGTGTGTCTGTAGTCCCAGCTACTCCAGAGGCTGAGGCAGGAGGATCACTTGAGCCCAGGAGTTTGAGGTTGCTATGAGGTAGGCTGCAGCCACCGCACTTACTCTAGCCTGGGCAACAAAGGGAGACGCTGTCTCAAAAAAAAAAAAAAATTAAATAGTTTGGTGTCTGTCCTTTTAGACCCTTTGTGCATGTGTGTATACAATTTTATTATAGAACATATATTTGTATCTTGTTTATGCATGTGGACATATAAAATACCTTGTTTATTTATATCTTCAGTATATACATAATCCTGAACACATAAATAAATTCAGTTTCCTCATTCTTAGTAAAGATAAGAGTCAAAGGCCAAGAAATCTGAGCTAGATTCCAGTTTTTTGGACTCATCTTTTCCTTTGTGAAATGCTGCATTCCTTATAGGGATGTTAAACGTCTCCTGAAAGGGCTATCAAAGCTTCTAATGAAAGGCCTTTAAAAAGGCAAAGGCTTGTTCTGTTCACCCTGCTGCTGTTTACCCCATAGTGACCTAGAGGGCAGTAGATTCCAGGGCAAGCAGTGCATTGCCCTAGCTGGCCGGGCTCACGAAGGGAGGAGGGAAAGGTGTGGGCTAGCGCTTGTCGGGAGCCTGCCTTGCAGGCGAGGACCCACCTCATCTCATCACCTTCTGTTCATGAGGGAAGGAGAGACACAGAGTTACCAAAGGGGCCTACCCTAACTTTCTTTTGCTGGAAGCCCTTCTGAGAAGGGGGCGTGGGGCCTCTGGAGAGTGCCATGGGTGTCATTGCTGGTTTGAAGACATTCTGCCCCACTCTGTTTTTCTTTTCCATCTGAACCCCCTGCAGCTATCAATGGGCGCGATAGGTTTGGGCTTAATTAGCACTTACCTTCCGGAGGCTACAATCAGTGCTTACCTGGCCGCTACGGCACTGCACATCATGCTGTCCCAGCTGACCTGCGTCTTCGGGGTTATGATTAGTTTCCACTCTGGTCCCATCTCCTTCTTCTACGTGAGTAATTTCAGCCCCCACCCGGAGTTACAAATGCGCCACCCCTTGCCTCCAAAGAGAAGTAGAGAAACTCCTGCCTGTTCTGAAAGGAGACACAGCCCACGGGCAGCTCAGTCAAGAGGGTCCTGGGAATAGTTAGATCATGGATCTCGAATTTTGGTTAGTTGCAGATACCAGTTAGACCATCTTTCAGCTGCATTAACCGTTTCAGCCCAGCCTTTTAAACTGACATGATTTACATTAAAATTTGGCCTTCAGGATGCTGAACTTATCATAAACAGAACTCCTATGTCCTTTCCATTACACAGACATATAAAGTATATATTCTATCCCTATTGAACATTACTGCCTCTATTAATCCCTTTTTCAACTTAAAAAAGGGTCCCTGCCCTCATTGTTTCAGTAATGCCCATAAAGACCTCCCAGCAACTATACCTAGGAACTTCTTTCTAAACACATCTAGAAAGAGTGTCAATTTTCTAGATTTAGGCAATTATTATATCCCATCCTAAGCCTCTGTAATTTTTCTTTCAGAACATTATTAATTATTGTTTGGGACTTCCAAAAGCTAATTCCACGAGCATTCTGCTATTTCTAACTGCTATTGTTGCTCTGAGAATCAACAAATGTATCAAAATTTCTTTCTATCAATATCCCATCGAGTTTCCCATGGAATTATTTCTGGTAGGTGTTTTCAATGACCAGAATTCATGGTTTAGATAATATTAGAATTTTCACAAAGCATATGTTGAATATGTCAAAGCTGAGTACATTTGGTTTTAAATATTAATATATGCTTATATTTGTAAAACATGCTTATTTTCCTTTTTAAAAACATTTTAAACTAAGGTATGTGTTAACAAATAAAAAGTATATATATTTATGGTATACATATTTTTATATATGTATACATTGGAAGATGTTTAAATCAAGCCAATTAACATATCCGTCACCTCACACACTTATCATTTTTTGTTGTGAGGACATTTAAGACCTACCCTCTTAGCAATTTTCAAAGTTTACAACACTTTGTGAACCATCACCATACCATACAATAGATCTCCCCCCAAAACATGCTTATTTTCTAAGTACATTTATCTGTTGCCTCTTTCTCATATTTCAAAAATATGGGTTTTTTTCCCCTTATGAAAGTAACATAGGCTCATTCTAGAAATTTTGAAAAACATAAAGAAATTTTTTAAAAAGGGGAAGGAAAAGAAATTCCTATAGTTGCACCTTCCACAGTCAACTACTATTAATACTTTCACACTGTCAGTATTTATTCTTTTCTTCTTTCTGACAAACATATGACAGGCCTATGCTAAGTGTTGGTAAATTTCCATCCTTCTCTATGTAGAAGTTTTGTTTCTTTTTTTTTTTCTTTTTGAGACAGAATATCACTCTGTTGCCTAGGCTACAGTGCCGTGGTGTCAGCCTTGCTCACAGCAACCTCAAACTCCTGGACTCAAGCAATCCTCCTGCCTCAGCCTCCAGAGTAGCTGGGACTACAGGCATGCGCCACCATGCCTAGCTAATTTTTTCTATATATATATATATAATATATATATATATTTTTTAAATTGTCCAGCAAATTTCTTTCTATTTTTTTTTAGTAGAGACAGGGTCTCGCTCTTGCTCAGGCTGATCTCAAACTCCTGAGCTCAAACGATCCTCCTGCCTTGGCCTCCCAGAGTGCTAGGATTATAGGTGTGAGCCACCATGCCTGGCCCTTGTTTCTTTCTTTCTTTTTTTTTTTTTTTTTTTGAGGCAGGGCATTACTGCTTCTGGAAGCAATGGTGCATAATATTTAGATAATCATATGCCTTTTTTTTTTTAACCACCTATAGATTCTTGGCTTCACTGCATTTGCAAACAGGATAAGCATGGCCACAGAAAGCAGCAAGACACTCATTGACATGATTCCTTACAGGTCAGTAATTCCACTTTTCAATATTGCTTTTATCTTTCTGATACCCTCTCTTAGCCTCTGACCACACAGCCTGGTTGATATTTTCTACTGGCAGTCTCTGGCCAAATTCATTTTGGAACACAGAGGCTCCCAAAAGAAGGGCTAGGACAAATCCTTGTTTCTTCTCTGGTCAGCCTCTGTCTCTCTTTTCATAGTTGAGCCAATCCCTGACCCAAAAAAACTGCTGGATACGCTACACACAGCACATACAGACTCAAGTTTTTCTCATGGTGCATTACAGGCCTTCTCAACCTCTGCACCTGCCTGACTAACACTCAAGAGTTGGACAAGAGACGTCTCTGTTTTCTTAGCCTCTGTCCTGTGGCTCAGCGTTCAAGAGATAAATGTTCCTTCTGCCTTCACCCACTTAGACTGAATCAGTGTCCTTGAGCAACAATATTTTCTTACTCTGGGTAGAAATAGATTGGCATACGGAGTTCTTAGGGACTCACAATTTATATTATAATTCCTACCAGTGACTATGGGGTGCCACCCTTGCTTCTGTTGGGAAATTATTTAGCATAATTTTTTTAGCCTTGATCAGATGAATCACATTAGCTAAGAAAAGCAATTTGCTGCAGTTTCTTGAATCATAGGCAGGCTTTTGAAGAGCACTGCTGATTTTCTAGTGTTGTATAATAGGGAATCCTGCAGAGTCAAGAATGTTGGCTAAACTCCAGGGTAACAAAACATGGACTACTTTGACATAGTCAGATTAAATTAGTCTCATACCCTACCAGTTCTCAATGAAATCTGAAATTCCAGTCAATTAAAAAGTGTGAGCAGACACTTAGTACCAGGGAAGACAAAGCTAAACAAGACATGGTCTCTGTTCTCAGAAAAAAATAACCAGAACAATACTGGGATGGGTGCTCTACATATTTACCTTATTTCATTTACTCCTCACAGTAATACCATGAGTTAGTTATCTTTTTTTTTAATGGTTGAAGAAACTAAAGCTTACTAAGTTTAAGTGACTTATCTAAGGTAACATAGCTACTAAGTGGCAGAGCTACCATTTGAACTCATTTCTCCTTAATTACAAAGTCTATGATTATAACCACTCTATTAGACTTATGTGCTTCTGTTATTAATGACTTAAAACCACACAGCCAAGTTTTGATTATTTTTTATAAGATTCAAGAGTATAGATAGACAAGTGAGCATTTCGAAAATCGAATTTTAAACATTGCTTTTTTTTTTGGAGACAGGGTCTCACTTTGTTGCCCAGCTTGGAATATAGTGGTGCAATCACAGCTCACTGCAGCCTTGAATTCCTGGGCTCAAGCAATCCTCCCACCTCAGCCTCCTGAGTAGTTGGGACTACAGGTGCAGGCCACCACACCCAGCTAATTTTCTTATTTTCTTTGTAGAGAAGGGGTCTTGCTATGTTGCCCAGATTGGTCTTGAACTCCTGGCCTCAAGCATCCTCCCACCTCAATCTCCCAAAGTGCTGGGATTAGAGGTGTGAGCCATTGCACCCAGCCTGAACTTCCTTTTTTTAAAATTATGTATCTATCCAGAGTTATGAGGAACTAGTAAAATTGAACAATTTTAATTGGCTCCTGCTATGTCCCAGCCCCCTTTTAACCTAATTTGCTAACAAGAATTAAATGTGGGGCCGGGCGTGGTGGCTCACGCCTGTAATCCTAGCATTCTAGGAGGCTGAGGTGGGAGGATCGCTCAAGGTCAGGAGTTCGAGACCAGCCTGAGCAAGAGGGAGACCCCCCGTCTCTACTAAAAATAGAAAGAAATTAATTGGCCAACTAAAAAAATATACAGAAAAAATTAGCTGGGCATGGTGGCACATGCCTGTAGTCCCAGCTACTCTGGAGGCTGAGGCAGAAGGATCACTTGAGCCCAGGAGTTTGAGGTTGCTGTGAGTGAGGCTGACACCATGGCACTCTAGCCTGGGCAACAGAGTGAGACTCTGTCTCAAAAAAAAAAAAAAAAAAAGAAAAAGAATTAAATGTTACAGAGAACAATAAGAGGGAAAAAACAGTAGTTTCTGTTGTTATCATACTAAATATTTAAGCTTTACTAATATAGATTGGGTAATAAATTACATTTATTATGTATCACTTTCCATACACATTCTTACCAACTTCTTAAAAGGACAAGAAGGGAGCCTGTAATCCTAGCTCTCTGGGAGGCCGAGGCGGGCGGATTGCTCGAGGTCAGGAGTTCGAAACCAGCCTGAGCAAGAGCGAGACCCCGTCTCTACTATAAATAGAAAGAAATTAATTGGCCAACTAATATATATAGAAAAAATTAGCCGGGCATGGTGGCGCATGCCTGTAGTCCCAGCCACATGGGAGGCTGAGGCAGAAGGATTGCTTGAGCCCAGGAGTTTGAGGTTGCTGTGAGCTAGGCTGATGCCACGGCACTCATTCTAGCCTAGGCAACAAAGGGAGACTCTGTCTCAAAAAAAAAAAAAAAAAAAAAAAAAAGGACAAGAAGGGGAAATTTGACATAAAGTTAAATATCTGCCTCTAAGGATTCAGTCATGTTTCTATTTAGCTCATTACCTGAAAAGCAAGTTATAAATAGGGAATTAAAATAGACATAGTTGGTGAAGAAAATGATATTCAAAAAATAGGAATTTAGATTCATGCACATAATAATGGTGAGAAATGGGAAGATAGAGGAGATAACTCTTCAAGGTACCAAAAGTGGATTTTTCCTACTTAAGGGAAAATTAAATTTAAAATGCATGAACTAATATGAAGTTATAATTACATAAGGGATTATTTGCTTTGCAGAAAAAGATATCAAATAAAATTTCTTTAAAAATAATTTTTTCTACTCTGGGAGGCTGAGGCAGGAGGATGGCTCAAGGTCAGGAGTTGGAGACTAGCCTGAGCAAGAGCGAGACCCCGTCTCTACTGAAAATAGAAAAAAATTAATTTGGCCAACTAAAAATATATAGAAAAAATTAGCCGGGCATGGTGGTGCATGCCTGTAGTCCCAGCTACTCAGGAGGCTGAGGCAGGAGGATCGCTTGAGCCCAGGAGATTGAGGTTGCTGTGAGCTAGGCTGACACCACGGCACTCACTCTAGCCTGGGCAACAGAGTGAGACTCTGTCTCAAAAAAAAAAAAAATTTCCAAGTCTATGGTTCATTTTACTGAATTTGGATTTTTACGTGATTTTTCAGGAGTAAATCAACCATTGTCATATATATTTGTGTCTTTGATGAAATGATAAAAGATAACCAAAAGAATAAACATTTCAAATAGCAAACCTTATCTAAAATATTTAGAAGACTTTTTTCTGACTTACAAAGTAAACTAGAAAAATGGAAAAGGAAGTATATTTGTGTTTCCAAATTAGGTTTAAAGGATTATACCAGTATGGATCTATGGAAAAATAACACTGCCCCCTCCAAATCATCAAGATTTCTTTTCCTTTTTTGGTCTATTAATGTTGTGATTGATTTTTGAAGTAAACCTAACTCTGCATCCTAGGATTATCCCACTTGGTCATGGTGTATTATCATTTTATATACTGATTTGCAAAAATGATAAGAATTTTTGCATTTATATTCATGAAGGATATTGGCCTGAGGTTTTCTTTTCTTGTAATATCTGTATCTGGCTTTGGCATGAGAGTATGTTGCCATAATAGAAGGATTTGGAAGTAGTCCCTCATTTTCAACTTCTGGAAGAGTTTCTGTTTCGTTGGCATTATTTCTTCCTTAAATATTTGGCAGAATTCATCAATGAAGATATTTGGGCCTGGAGTTTTCATTGTGGGAAGGTTCTGAAGTATAAATCAATTTTTAGTTTGCAATTTATTAAATAAAACTATTATCAAATTATTTAATCATTATCTATGATTCAGGTTGTCTCTTTCTTCTTGAGACTACTCTGTTAATTTTGGTAATTTGAAGAATTTATCCATTTAATCTAAGTTGTCCAATGTATTGGCATAAGGTTATTTATAATATTGTCTAATTATTCTAGTTCACATACCATAAAATTCACTCTTTGAAAATGTACAGTTCAGTGGATTTTAGTATATTCTTTTGCTTAACTATTACCACCATCTAATTTTAAAACATTTTATTATTCCAAAAAGAAACCTTGAACTCATTAGTACTCACACCCTATTGCTTCTCTCCATAGCCCTTTGCCACCACATATCTACTTTCTGTCGCTCCGGATTTGTTTATTCTGGACATTACATATAAATATAATCATACAATACATGGCTTTCTGTGTCTTGCTTCTTTCACTTAGCATAATGTTTTGACAATTCATCCATGTATCTTGTATTAGTGCATTCCTATTTATGGCTAAATGACATTCAATTGTATGGATCTACATGTTTTATTTATCCATTCATCAGCTGAAGGACACTTCAGTTGTTTCCATCTTTTGGCTTTTGTGAATAGTGCTACTAACATTTATGTGCAAGTTTTTGTTTGAGCACCTGTTTTTAGTTCTTTGAGGTATACACCCAGGAGTAGTATTGCTGGGTCATATGGTAATTCTGCATTGAACTGGTTGAGGAACTGCCAAACTGTTTTCCACAGCAGCTGCACAATTTTACATTCCCACCAATAATTCACGAGGATTCCAGTTTCTCCACATCCTCACCAATACTTATTTTCCTTCTTTTATTATAGCCCTCCTACTAAGAAATAGTATATCACTCTGACTGTTGTTAGCCATTTGTATATCTTCTTTGGAGAAATGTCTAAGTCCTCTGCTTATTTTTAACTGGGTCGTTTGTCTTTTTGTTGTTGAGTTGGAGTTCTTTATATATTCTGAACACAAGTTCCTTATCAGATATATTATTTGCAAGTATTTTCTTCCATTCTGTGGGTTGTCTTTTTAATTTTCTTGATATATTCTCTGAGGCATAAAAGTTTTTAATTTTGATGAAATCCAATTTATGTTTTCTTTTGTCACTTGTGCTTTTCGTGTCATATCTAAGAAACCTATACCTAATCTAAGATCATGAAGATTTACCCCCATGTTCTAAGATTTTTGTAATTTTAGCTTTTAAATTTGGTGTGTGACCCTTTTTGAATTAATTGTTGTATATATTGTGAGGTAGAGGTCCAACTTCATTCTTTTGCATGTGAATATCCTGTTGTCCCAGCACCATTTGGTAAATAGACTGTTCTTTCATGATTGAACGGTCTTGAGACTCTTGTTGAAAATCAGTTTGCCATAAATGTCTTTGTTTATTTCTGACCTCCATTGATCTATATGTCTATTCTTATGCCAGTACCTTATACCAGTCTTGATTATTGTAGCTTTTAAGTTTTAAAATTAGGAAATGCAAGTCTCCAGCTTTGTCCTTCTTTTTTAAGATTGTTTTGGCTGTTCATGGTACCATGCAATTTAAAATTCCATATGAATTTTAAAATTGGCTTCTCCATATTTACAAAAAGGACCTTTGGGATTTTAATAGGGATTGTATTGAATCTGTAGATCATTTTGAGGCTCTTACTGGCCAAATATATAAAATGTTTAAATACATGTATATATAAAAATACCAAAAGAATAAACTCATTTTTGTCACCCTTGGAAAATGGTAGGAAACCAACTCATTATTTTGAAAATGGTTCAATAAAGGGAAAAAATCAAGCATTTATCATGCCTTTCCTACAAGAACTGCTCTTTGAGGCTGAGCATGGTGGCTGTTCATGCCTGTAATCCTAGCATTTTGGAAGGCTAAGGTGGGAGGATTGCTTAAAGCTAGGAGTTCGAGCCTAACCTGGACAACATAGCAAGACCCCACATCTAACCTCCCACCAAAAAAAAATTAGCTGGGCATGGTGGTGCATACTTGCAGAGTCTGAACTACTTGGGAGGCTGAGGTGGGAGGATTGATTAAGTGGTGATCAAGGTTACAGTAAACTATGATCCTCCATCCTGGGCGACAGAGTAAGACTCTCTCTCGAGAAAAATTAACATTAAAAAAAAAAAAGAACTGCTATTTTGGGCATCCAAATAGTTGATAACAAGACATTTTAGTTTATAGATGTATTCCAGCCAATGTGAAGAGAAGGAATTATAGAATTAGAATATCACCATTAAGAATATTAGCATATCATCTGCTAACAACACAAAAAGTGTCAATGTATGTTTCCTGATAGAAGTGCACATCACCACCTATGAAGTATTTTCGTCTTTAACTTTTTTTATTTTTTATCCAGTCTCCACAGGGACCATCAAAAATTGCCAGTGCCAACTATATATTGCAAGTCGTCATGGTAGGGCATTGGGAAAGGTTTCAATTAGCAATCATCATGCCTTGGATAAACATCATTGGATACTGCCACTGTGCAAAGCTATGAAGTTTTTTGTTTTTTAAAAAACCAATCCCATATCTGACCAAACCTGAAGGGCTAACTAGCAATTTACAGAAAATACAAGGAACAGAGGAATATGTTAAATGACAACACAGGGATGTAATCAGCAAAATTCGGACTGTGGGAAACACTATAAGTCTAATGACCAGGTTTCTTTAACCAAAAAATTGTAAGGAAGAAAAAAAAGATATGGAGGGGGAACATCTAGCTTAAAAGAGATATAAGACACAGCAACCAGTTGTAATGTATGGACCTTATTTGGATTCTGATTTGAACAAATTGTAAAATATATGTTTATGATATTTGGGAAAGCTGGAACACTAATTAGATATTTGATAATAAGAATTGGTAATAATTTTTTGGTATACTCTTTTAGAGAAGTACACTAAAGTATTTACAATTGAAATGATATAATGCCTAGAATTTGACTCAAAATAATCTTGGAATAGGCATTGGGTAGGGGTAGAGATAAATTAGATTGGTCATGAATTCTTAAATGTCAAAGGTGAGTGAAGAGTACACAAGGGCTCATTATACCATCCTTTCTTCTTTTGTAACTGTTTGGAAATTTTTTACTTTATAAATAAAACATAGAACATTTACAGGTGGTTCTATGCTGCATGGATATAAACGGAACCACTGACAAAGTCTCTGACTTCTAAGAAGTCACAGCTTGAAACTTGACTTAACAGATGCTCTGGCCGGGCGCAGTGGCTCATGCGTGTAATCCTAGCACTCTGGGAGGCCAAGGTAGGAGAATCGCTTGAGCTCAGGAGTTGGAGACCAGCAGGACCCATTTCTACAAAAAATAGAAAGATTAGCTGGGCATCATGGCACGTGCCTATAGTCCCAGCTACTCAGAAGGCTGAGGCAGGAGGATGGCTTGAGCCCAGGAGTTTGCAGTGAGGTTGCAGTGAGCTATGATGACACCACTGCACTGCAGTGAGGGCAACCAAGTAAGACTCTGTCTCAAAAAAAAAAATTGCTCTGGACAACAAAGTAAAATTACTAAACCATACATGAATAGACAAGCATTCATTCCTGTGACAGTCAGGACACACCTCAATTCTCCGACAGCAATCTGATGATAAAAATGACAAAGAAGAAAGTTTTTGTGTTAAACAAGTAGAATTTCCTAGCTAACAACAGGGTGGAAGATATGTCGGAAAAGAGATTTTGCTCACGGTTTATAGGTGTTCAGCAATGTTTTATATATGACCCGATCTTAGTAGAAATAGAATGTATTGGATTAGAATTAGATGGCCATGACTATCAGCAAAATATGAATGTCTCAACATTCTGGTCACCTCCAAACTACAGGAGGGAAGGTGTGGGTAGAATTTGGAAGTAATCTCTATAAAGGACAATGACTAAAGTTATACCATGAAGAATTTGAGTGCGAATAGAAGGGAATTCACTGAGCCTTTTAGCTCTAAAACTTATGAGCTATGATATCTGCCTGTTGTTTACCCACTGGTATGGTCTCAAACAGTATGAAGAAACCATGTTTCATGAACCCTTGTTGCTTGCCTGGCCTGTTTATTGCTGTTGCTACATGGCAGAAACCTTAAACTAGAAGAGAGCAGAGCATGTTCTCTTAACAGCTTTTATCACTTGGCTTGGTTTGCTGGTGATTTTGGCAGGCTGCTGCCTTAGTTGCTCTACTTGTTCCTTATTGTCATTTAAAAAAAGGGGGGGAGGGGAGGCCAGGCCTGTCCTGTGTGAGAAGAATGTAGTGGGTGAAATGCCAATAAAAGATTCCTGCTCTCTAGGAATAATTCCACTATTTTATTCCAGCTTCCTATTTCCTGTAACGCCAGATTACAGCATTTTTCCCAAGATCATTGCACAAGCCTTCTCCTTATCTTTGGTGAGCTCCTTTCTGCTCATTTTTCTGGGCAAGAAGATTTCCAGTCCTCATAACTACAGAGTAAATTCCAACCAGGTAAGAGGACTATTACTTCCTCTGGCCCTTAAGCCTTTTGTTCTTTAATCTGAGCCTCCTGCTAACATGAAGGCTGGATTCTTCTTTAATCAGATAGTCACTTGGACTGTTATCACAAAAGGATTTTTGAGTGGTGAGGGATACTTAATTTTGAAGCCAATTGAATTAACATGAGTGTTATTCCCCTAGAACAGACATGGTGCAGTAAGGCAAGAAGATAACACATGGCATCATGTTGTTAATCTACGAGAGTTCCACTTTTCTTGACTTTATCTTTATTTCCATGGAGTCCTTAGAAGTCAACCACATACTGAGGCACAGTAAGAAACCAAGGCTACTGATATAATTAAGTTGGCCTCCCAGAAATAGTCTTTGTCTTTTGGTTTTTGTTTTTTATTTTTTAGGAAAAATCTCCAATTTCTCTGAGTTTAGCCTTTTCCCTAGAACTCAAGAGGGAAATATGGAAGCAATAGGTGTCCAGTTTGACTCTTAGGAGGTATAGAAGGAAGGGAGAAGAAGACCACTGTGATCATGTGAGGGAGAAGAAAAAGGCAAGAGTTGCATCTCCTCACCTTGAAAAAAGTGCTTTCCTAATTATCACTAGCTGAAATGAAGATTCAATTTAATCTAGAAAATCAGATTTGCCATCCTTTTGTTCTTTCTAAGAATATTTCAATCTGTTATTTAAAGTGATGTAAACCCTATCTTCATACACAAGAAATGAACAGTATACCTTTAGCTCAAAATCAAATCATCATTCTTCAACCAAGAATGGGCCAAAAATCCCTGCCGTTTCTTTACAGGATTTAATAGCCATTGGACTTTGCAATGTCGTCAGTTCATTTTTCAGATCTTGTGTGTTTACTGGTGCTGTTGCCAGGACTATTATCCAGGATAAATCTGGAGGAAGACAACAGGTATGTTGAAATAGAATTTGATCTCTAATATATAAAAGCTATTTATGTCAATTCAAACATATATTTGTTGAAAAGGATTATATGGTTTTAATCTTGTTGTTGTTTTAGTGATAGGCTTGATGGAAAAGACTTCTTGGAAGAATTTGGATTTCATGCTTGCCTTAATTTTTGCTCAGATTTTATCTTAAAAGTTATATATCGATGTGAAACTTAAAAGTCATTTTGTATAGAAATATTATATGTCAGAGATTTCCATATATTAGCCCACACAAAAAAAACAACATTTTCCATGTAACATACCTAAAAGATAACAATATTTGAGTTAAACATATCATCTATTGACATTGTTGTTGCTGTTTTTCCCTGTGGGGAGATGCATTCTCATACCCAGTCTGGGAAAGCACTAATGTAGCTCTCTGCACCCTGGCAGCAAACTAAAAATTTTCCTGGCTTCCCCAAAGGGCATGGCAAAGGGCTTTCATGATAGGGAGTCAGGTCTTTGTCTATGAGAGCCTAGGGAATTTATGACTGTTCTACTTTTGTGTAAGAGAAAATTATCTAGGTCAGACTCTCCTCAAGTATTCTGAATTAGTAACCTAAATGTTTAGGTGAGGAGCGGGTGGGGGCAAGGGAGATGGTAGCAGAGAAGACTCTAAAGGCCAACTCCAATTGTAGGCATGAGATTTTATAAGTCCAATGTCCATGAGTTTTGAACTGCTTATACAAAAGTTACAACATAACAACATGAGAGGCGTCCCATCTCAGCTGTGCCACGTGATGAGATGTCACAGAGCTATCAGAATTGAAACTAGGATAAGGCTAGGGAATGGATCAGGGTTCAGATGGCAGGGAAGCAGTGGCAGCAGTCAAAGACAAGCTTATGCTGCAGAAGCATAGGAAGAAGGTATCAGCTCTGATGTGTCAGAGGAATGGACACTAAATTTCAATGGGGAAAGATAAAATGTCACGGTCCATGGGCAAATTTATGATGAAGTATAAGGTAATGCTAGTGAGAGTCAGAAAGATTAGTCAGGGGCTAAAGCAAAGGTCTAGAGTAAGACTACATCACATCCTTTTACATGGACCCAGTTTTGTTGTCACAGAGCTTCTTCCAGACACACTGTCCTTTTCCATTACTGCTTGACAGACAGAAGGAATTTGGGCTATGTTAAAAAGAAAGATGTTCCATACAAACATGCTAAAACTTTGGAGTCAAAATGAGAGGGTTTTATGATAAGCAGAAATGGAAATGGCAATTACAGAGATTAGTTCCACTAATTTTTTATGATACGCTTGCTTTATTTAGTATATAAGCATAACATAAATTTGGGAGACAAGATGCACACAGCTGGAAAAACCCAAATCAAAGTGCAAGGTAAACTGAGTGCAGAATGAGGACAATAAACAAAAAGTGCCATAAATATTTCTAGAAGGAGAACGATGGAGGGAGTGGGACTTTCACAGAGTACCAGAAGGAGGTTAGGATATGTACAGATGAAAGGAGAAAGAAGGGTCGCAGTTCAATCTCAGAGTTGCCTTAAGGCAGGACTCTATCCTGTGCGTGCAACACAGACTGGAGGATGAATAGCTTTGTCAACTGCACTCACTGATTCTGGGACTAGAAAGGCCAAGTTTTGGGAGGGCCTCAGCAGATGATTGGCTTTCTAACCTCCAAGCAAGCCCATTTTTACCATTTCAGCCTGTTGGACAAGGGCCTGTCTCAAAGGCAGCCTATGGCTCTCATTCTGTCTCCTGCTGCCACCTTGTTTACCTGTGCAGTACATTTCCTACTAGTGACACCTGTGCAGTGAAGTGCAGTGGCCTTCCACGGGGAGACATGTCCCTAGGGAAGCTGGCAAGCCCTTCCCTGAGACCATGATATGCCCAGAGAAAATCCCTGCTTAAGCAGAGATTGCTGCTGTTCCCTGGCCCTGCACCACAGCTACCCAGACTCCACTCTTGATTTTTCTGATCTGGACCAGAAAAGGCCTCTGAGACCCCTTCACCCTTCTTTTTCTCATAGCAGTGGGGTGTTCTCTCCACCCCTTCCTTCTCTCTGAGGGTTTTATTCACTCTGCCTGAGAATGCCCCCACTTCTTGACATTTCTGCAGGACTACAGGAAAGAAAAGTAGGGGGCTGGCTCTGAACCTCTCAAAAATGACCTGCCACTTTATTTTTATTTTTTTTATCTGGTATAGGTACAAACTGTGTATATGTTTCTGGATTTCACTTTAATTTTTCCCTGGCTAGAACGCATTTCCCTCCACTAGTTGAAGCAAAACCCACTGACCCTTCTAGCCATAGCCTCGGCCTGAGGCGCAGGCAGTCCTGGCCCATGGCAGCGAGGAGGGTGTGACAAACCCTAGGCCTGTGGCCAGCTGGATTGCCCCCCATTCCATCCTCCTGCTCCTCAATTTCTGACCACTGTGCTCCCCGGTTCTCCATGACGGGGTTCCTTCCTTGTACTGGCGTTTTTGCCCAGGCCCCCAGAACTGCTTTAAAAATGGATTATTATAAAAGAGAGAAATGTTGTGTTCTTTTGAGAGAGGAAGCAAATGGGGCAATGGAGAGCACCTGGATTTTGGAGTCAGATGGTCAGGGGCTTTAAAACCTGACTCCATGCTTCCTAGATGTGCATGATCTTGGGCAAATTACTTTTGTTCTTTGAGGCTCCAGTTCTCATCTATAAAATGGGGATAAAACCAACCTTTCCATTGTGAGAATTAAATTAGACACTAATAATGTCCACACAGTGCCTATTACTTAAGAGATATTAAAAAATCATAGCTTCTACCCTAGCTCCCTAGTTCCCGGCAGTGAGGGGCATTCAACATACTGCTGTCCTACTTCATGGAACCCACCGCATGTGGAACAAGGGGTGGCTGAGGGTCCCCATGTCAACAGTGGCTATGGCTGCAGGGACTCCCATTGTTTTTGAATCCCTGGAGAGAAGGCAGTCAGTCTCTGTTCAAGAAAGCCTGGAAAAGTAACAGAAAATCAGAGAAGAAAAGCAAAGCATGCAGGAGATCCAGTTCCACAGCGCTTGCTGTTTTTAGACCCTGTGTCAGGCACCGAGCCTGAGCTTGTGAGAGCTACCATGCATCTTCCCGAGACACAATGCCCCTGAGGGTGGTCCTCGGATCCCAAAGCTCGCTCCCATGAATATGCAGCTGAGAGGAACATGCACCTCTTGGCAGGCCTCCAACCCTCTCTGAGCAGCTAATTTTATGGGATTCAGTATCTAGTTTGTACTCATTTTAATCTAGATTTTACATAATTCATTTTGCTGCCTGCCTCTCTTTATTTTCTTAAAAATAACCAGAAGAATGTTGGAGAAAAGAAGTAGTAGGAAAGAAAAGGCCTGATTTATTTTCCTGCATTAATCAAAGTAGTGCCAGCAAAGACCAGCTGAAGCTAGAGCTGTAAGTTAGATCCAGCAGCAGACTGACACGTAAACTGGCTGGAGGGCTCATGGGCTGTTACCTGTTTCGGTTCCACTGTGTAAGAAACGTTTGTCCGCAGAGCTTCCTAAGTTTCAGTTGATCCGTTTCCTGAATCCTTCCACCTGCACCACTCTCATGTGCCGCCGCGTGTCCACGCTGGCCACTCACGTCAGCTGGGAATCAGCTGGGATGGGCAAGGAAGGAAGTAGGAGGTTGATTGCACCGTTGTTATTTTCAGCGACACATTTATATGGCGAATAGAAATGGGCAGCGACAGAGAACCCAGTAGGAAGGTATTTTTCCCCCACATAAAAATTAAAGAGAAAAATTAGAGAATCATCACTGAGTGGCCCTTCAGTAGATTAGATTTGAGAGCCTCTCTGTTCTTGCTAGTATACGCCATTATTTTTATTTGTGCTTACAGTTTTACCCCATCCCCCACTCCCCATCACCGTGGAGAATGACACTGCTTTAAATTATTTTACTACTAGATTGAAAAATAGAAATTTACCAATAGAGGATACAGCGAGTTCAAGACTATGTCCAGAGAGCCTTGGGCTCCTGGCGGGAACTATGCTTGTTAGCTTTCCCCCTTTATTTGCCAAGTGAGAAGCACTGCTTACCAAGTGACACTGAGCCCAGAGTAGTGAACCCAGCTGGGACAGGGTCCAGAGCTGCTGCTATATATACAGCCTTGAATCATGTCTGTAGCTTTTTTTTTTTTTACACGGAAGCAGAGAGAAACTGAAGCAGGAAAATGGGATATGCTCATCATAGCATTTTTTAAGATGAAGCACCACTGAAGCACTTAGATGGGAAGTCATCCAAGCTCCAAACAGGAGGGTGAAGGGCGGGATATTTATACCCAAAGCAGGATGGTTGGGATTTTAGGTCTGTCCATGAGGAGTCTACTAGGGCTTTTCTAAGTTGTGCAAGGAGAGGTTAAGATTAGGAGGGAAAGCAAACGAGATTTTAGGAGACTTCAGATTCACAGCACAGAGTTGTGGCAATAAAGATTCAGCTACCCAGGACAATGTGGAGCTTTCCAGAGAGCGTTCACGCATTCATTCAACAAATATTTGCTGAGTAACTAGTGTATGTTTAGCACTCGATAAGACCCGAAAATGTTAGTTCCACAAAACGCACCAGTGCTGCACCCACCTCCTTTTAAGAAAGAATGACATGCTTCTCGCCCAGCCGAAGGCCTCGGTTGCAGACAGGGGCCGGCATGTTCCTGACGGTCTCTCTAACGGGCTCTGTCTCCCCAGTTCGCATCTCTGGTGGGCGCGGGTCTGATGCTGCTCCTGATGGTGAAGGTGGGGCGCTTATTCCACGAGCTGCCAAACGTGAGTAGAGCTGATGGGACAGGCGCGCCGGGAGAGGCCACGTCTGCACACTGCGCCTTGCACGGGCATCTCTGAGGAGAGTTGCATTTGGCTCGTCCCCAGGGGTTGTTCCAGCCTATCTTTAGTCTCTTTCATTTAAAATAATAGTATCTTCATTACAGGTTGGGAGTTACATGACAGAGAGATATATGTATATTTATAAATAAGATATATGTTAATATATATGACTTGAAATTTAAAAACAAGAATGTTTCGCTTAAAATCCCTATATTTTATTTTATTTTTTGAGACAGAGTCTCACTGTGTTGCCCAGGCTAGAGAGTGCCGTGGCGTCAGCCTTGCTCACAGCAATCTCAAACTCTTGGGCTCAAGCGATCCTCCTGAGTAGCTCGGACTACGGGCATGCGCCACCATGCCTGGCTAATTTTTTCTGTATATTTTTTAGTTGTCCAGCTAATTTCTTTCTATTTTTAGTAGAGATGGGGTCTCGCTCTTGCTCAGGCTAGTTTTGAACTTCTAACCTCCAGCGATCCTCCCACCTGTCCTCCGGGAGTGCTACGATTACATGCGTGAGCCACCACACCCGGCCAAAAGCCTTATATTTTAAACTATAAGGTCATGTGGACTGCCGGCAGGCATCTGTGAGTTCTTCTATGTACCTAATATTTTCTTAATTAATGCTGTTTCACAGATGTTGCATTCATTTTTTTTAAACATGTGTAGATGCTATTGTAACTAATATAATGCTTTTATTTAAAAAGATTGAGTTCATTATATATGATTTTTTCCTCATAAATAAAAAAATAAAAATCCAATTTGGGTGCACAAAAAATATATATTAAAAACATATTTATAAAAATGATATAATAGTGTCGGACTTATAGTAAGTGCTCAAGAAACATTAGTTATTATTATTATTCTCATTAATCTTCTTTTATTGCTTAAGCTCTAAAATAAGCTTTATAAGTAAAGATTCAATGGAAAATGACCAAAATAGATTTCAGATGCCAGACCCCGGTTCCAACACAGGCTTGGAAACTCACTGTGCATTCATACCATCTGTTTTCCCACACTGCTTCCAGAAGGCCTTGTTCTGCATTTATGTGAACTCAATCCTCCCATTACTGCCCCACTGCCTCTTGGTTAGTTCACAACACTAAAATGTAGGTCTGAAAGTTGAGTTTTAACTCAGTATTCAGCTAGGGTGCCTGTATATATGAATGTGACTTGTCTTCCTTTTGTGTGAAACTGATCACCCTGCACTTGGAGATGCCAGGTATGTTAATTACTGGCTGTAATCAGTTTGTTCTAAGTTATAGTATAGATCCATACTCAGATACCATTATTTCCTTTTAAAGTTTTCTTTATGTTCCTTTTAGCTATTTTTATGTAGTACTTAGGGAGGTGGGAGAAGGTGTTTTTTTTTTTGCTGATATAGCAGCTTGGTTACACACTGAGGTGGCTGTCCCTGAAGCTGGAGTGGTTGTAAGTGTTGTCCCCATCCTTCTATCCTTCTAAACACTTCCCTCCCACCTGGTTTGATTTCGGGTTTCATAGAGCAGGACCACCACAAGGTTGCTGCTGCTTTCTGCTCTTATGAATTAAGGACATTGGAGTCCAGGCATGGAATCTATGCAAGGAGTGTGCAATTAGTAAGCTGTGTTGAACACACAAGCTGTCCTCAGATTCACAGCAGAAATCATCTCCAGAATTCGGTTTATACAGCACCTTGGGTGTTCTAACTCTAGGAATCTTTTTTAGGAGGGCCACTTATTAATTTACTTTGAACACTGATATTTTTTTCTTAACAGCTAAAAGAAGCAGAATTTTAAAAATTCCAAACAAACAAACAAAAACTGTCAGAATTCACTGAAGGGTAATGATAAAAGTGGTAGCACTCCTTTATTATAAAGGTGTTGGGGACAGAATAACCCTTGCTTTTGGCTAGCCATTTTATGTCAGATTAATTTTACAAGTGTTATTTTCTGTGTGTGTCTGGGCGAGCAGATGTGACTATAATCTGATAACTGGAATATCTGAGTTACTATAACAATAAGGGACTATGAGTATCAAATTAAACTATGAATTATTTCTTCCTTCTTTAAAAAACTGTGGATAACTTGTTGCAAAATCCTTATTGGAGTCATTAGTGAAGTATCCAGGCTAAGTGCTCAACTAATTACAATAGGACCAACACAACTTTTGAAAAACATGATGCAAAATAATACTCTCAATATTATTCCAATTGTGTGTGGAAGAAATATAGAGAACATATCAAAATTTTAACAATGGCTATCGCTTGGATGACAGAAATTATGTATAAGTTTAAATTTTATACAATAAGCATGTTTTACCTTAGTATTCAGAAAGGTAAAAATTTTGTCATATATTGTTTTATGAAAAGAACCATACTCCCTGGTTCAAGTCAAAAATCTTTTGAAAACCCTAGGAAGTTGTCTCGGCAGATTACAGGAAGTTTGGAGAATCTTGACTAGAAGTAAGATGGTATCATGGGAAAGAAGATGGTATGGTGGGAAGGAAGTAATTTCTGCTGGCTTCATCTTTGCTCCTCCTTCTCTACCAACCTGTCATGTCCCCCTGGTCATGGGTATCCTCAGAAAGCCAGAGTGAGCTAGGACCCAGCCATTCCTGATGAAGAGTTCTAATTCCCAGGCAGAGTTTATAGAGGAGAGGACAGCCAGGCAAAGGCTAAGACATGTTAAACCAATGCAAGGACTTCATGAACACAAGAAATATGTTTCTTAAAGTAGGTTAGAGTCTACTTTGAAGCCCTGATGATTTTTATATCCTCATGAGTATAGATCTTTACTTCCTGTATTTAGGAAGCTTTCTTTCCAATAGAAGAATGGACATGCTCATTTTTAAAAACGTGGAAAATCCATAACAGATAAACATGTCATTCACACTCACAAATAAATGACTATTAACATTTTAGCATCTATTCAACCAATATAATTCTCTATGAAAGGATACCACTTTGAATAGTTGTAACCTAACTGTACATACAATTTTGTATTCTTGGTCTTATTTAATATATAGCATAATATTTCATGCTATAACATTTAATCATTTTCTTATTACAGGAAAACTAGGTTGTCTGCATTTGTGTTATTATAAATAACACATCAATAAGTAATTTTGTATATCTATGCTTTTCTTTATTTAGGATAAGTTTCTAAAAGTAAAACAAAATTTTTGTGTGAAAGCATGCCAGGATGGGGGAGAGAGGGATACTATGTCTTTATTTTTAGAATTAAAAAAAAAAATTCCCATTTATTTATTTATTTTAACAAGTATGCAAATGCCATTGATTTAGTCCATAAGTACAATATAGTCTTATTTGAGTTGTACAAAACATCAAATATAAATAACCTGAAACTGTAACAATACACAAAAATTTGCTTCTTATACAAACTTACCAGGCAGTACAAGCTGAAAACCTGAGTAAATTAACATTGTTTTACATTAATATACTTAGTGCCAGTTAACATTTAAAACAAGTTTCAATGCATAGTGCTTGATACTTCTTTGAATCTGTTTCAGTCAGTTGAGAGTATGAAAATGGTTAGACCTAGGCTAAAAATAATTCTTCTAGCCAAAAATAAAGGCACAATATTTATAACTATGCATTAACTTTACTATTAAATGATACCTAAGGATATTTACATTAAATATCCTTTAAATGATACCTAAGGATATTTACATTAAAAAACAACATGTATCATGTTGTTTCATCTCATGACTAGTTATGCAGACACTTTGTTCAAAGGGTTTTGTTTTTTTTTTTTTTTTTTTTTTTTTTAGACAGAGTCTCGCTTTGTTGCCCAGGCTAGTGTGAATGCCGTGGCGTCAGCCTAGCTCACAGCAACCTCAAACTCCTGGGCTCGAGCGATCCTTCTGTCTCAGCCTCCCGAGTAGCTGGGACTACAGGCATGCACCACCATGCCCGGCTAATTTTTTTTTTATATATATATCAGTTGGCCAATTAGTTTCTTTCTATTTATAGTAGAGACGGGGTCTCGATCTTGCTCAGGCTGGTTTTGAACTCCTGACCTTGAGCAATCCACCCGCCTCGGCCTCCCAGAGAGCTAGGATTACAGGCGTGAGCCACCGCGCCCGGCCTGTTCAAAGGGTTTTAAAACTATAATATATTCCTACTTTCAATACTGCATACTGCAATGTTTCTAATAGTTCTAGCAAAATGAAAGCTTTCAAAAGGAGCAGAATCATTTTCAAGTCACAGGTGTCAGTTTTTTTCTTTTAGAACAAAGAACATAATAAACAATCTGGTTGGTTCTGCCCAGATAAACTAATGTAATAAGAGGGTCTGTCAAGAGGTGTTTCTATTCAATCTAATGCTATAACATCATCAAGCTCTTCTGTCTACACCTGATCTCTTTGCACTGATATTCTCCTTCTTATCTAATTTCTTCTTGCAACTTCTTTCTTCTTCACTGATATCAGCATTATTTGAAAAACCTTCTTCGTCTGAATCAACTATGAGCACATCATCTTGCTTTTGTGCTATGGAGGTAGAAGGCTGAGCTCTGTCACCACTGCCATTGGTTATGCTTTTGGCAGTATCTTCAGCTTGTTTGGGCCCCACTTTTTCTGGGGCATCACCAACAATTTCAAATTCAACATCCTTTCTTAGGTCTTCACTATGAAGGATATTGATCAATAAAATGTAGTTCTGAAGGAAGTCATCTGCTTGAAGCCAGCTGCCATTTCTAATTCCAAATTCTGACTTCTTGTGATTATTAGCTTCTGTCTCTCTCTCCTGAAGATATTAAGATTGTTCCTTTCCCATCTTCTATTTGGACATTTGATGCTATCATAGCAAAATTTTCTTTCACTAACTTATCCTGTAAGGTGAGAACAGTCATTTTATGGACATTTGGCCATACAGTCACCTCTGGCTTGCTGGCCCAACCGGGGTTGGGAGGATCCAGTGCACAAGGCATTAGGAGCTTCTTTAATGGGCTTGGTGGTTTATTCAAAAAATTTGTTCTACATTAGTCTATTTTTCCTGATAAAATCTTCAGTCCTTCCAATACCATCCACCCAGCAATCACTGCAATAGCAGTAGTGATTGCAGGAATAATGTTCCCTGCCATTGATTTCATATCACATCTGTTCTTCATATTCATACTGAAAATATGCATCCTGAGGTTTGCAGCAGAGGTGACAAAATCCATTGCAGATGGGTCATCCCCAACCCATTTGAGCTCAGCTCCATCCCCCTTTTCTGCTAAAGGAATTCTCAATGCCCCAATGCTCTTTGAAAAAAGACTTACACAGCTCTTTGCATCTAGAACCTGCTGGGCTTTCAGGCCTAACTGGGGTTCATTTTGTTGATCTGATGCATTGGTTTCTTCTCCTTGACTTTGTACTTCAGCCCAGTCCAATGGAACCGGAGGTTTCCTTTTCTGCCATAGTTTGTCCATTGTTAATAGACATCTGATATCATCTTTAAAAAGCTTGGTAAAAGGTTTAACTGGCTCATACCCAGTTGATTTAGTGCATTCTTCAGTGGAAATGCATTCAATGTCACCATCTTCAGTGGATGCTCTGGGCTCTGGTTTTGGCTTCTCTTGGTTCCCAGGCAGCTTCGGGGTTAGCTCCATCAGGACAATCTTCTTGATCAGCATTTTCTCCCCCAGACAACTGGCTGAACAAATACTTTGCCCAAATGATGTAGCGAATAGGTTCTGAAGGTGTGTTATGAATTGTACAGCCAGGAAAAGTTCTCTGGGTTGGCTTAGGATGACATTCATAACACTTGGTCCCACCCTTTTTGATAGTAGCTACTCGTCCAAGATAGCCAGCAGGGATACTTTCAATAAGAGGGACGTCAGCTGCCAGACACATCCTGTGAACATGGTTTCGGGCCGCTGTGTTATCTAAAGCATTCATAACCAATATAAACTGTGGGAAATTCCACCGTATAGTCGGGGTTCATAATGCTGTCATAGTAGGCAATGATACTCGCTTTCAGGTAAAACTGCAACCTGTGCCTTTGATCCTCCAATATGTTTCTTTTGAAACAAAAGCTGCCTGCTGAGGCTGCAGCCATCAGTAGCATCGAGCTCCATCAGGTCGGTACGGGAGATGCCGGTGAGCACGAGGCTCTTGGGGCGCTCGCAGCCCATTCCGCCTGTGCCCACCACCAGCACCTGGCGCCCAGGCACGGCCTCAGCAATTCCTGGGGCAGCCCCCATGACAGTGCCATCCATGGTGGGATGACCACAAGCCATGGTGGGGGCAGGAGAACTCCCATTTATTTTCTATTTGTATCTATTCATGGGGTACAAGTGCAATTTTGTTACGCTGTTATATTGCATTATGGTGAAGTCAGGACCCACATGGGCACTTTTTTTTTTTTTTTTTTTGAGACAGAGTCTCACTTTGTTGCCCAGACTAGAGTGAGTGCTGTGGCGTCAGCCTAGCTCACAGCAACCTCAAACTCCTGGGCTCAAGCAATCCTCCTGCCTCAGCCTCCCGAGTAGCTGGGACTACAGGCATGTGCCACCATACCTGGCTAATTTTTTCTATATATATTAGTTGGCCAATTAATTTCTTTCTATTTATAGTAGAGACAGGGTCTCGCTCTTGTTCAGGCTGGTTTCGAACTCCTGACCTCAAGCAATCCGCCCGCCTCGGCCTCCCAGAGTGCCAGGATTATAGGCGTGAGCCACCACGCCTGGCCAACATGGGCACTTTTTGATATATTGCCAAATGATATTCCAGAAGGGTAGTGCCCTATTATACTCAACAACCATGTTTATGAGGTATTACCAATGTTTTTAATTTGCTCATTTAACTTGATGAACAAAAAATGGTGTCTCATTAGTGAAACAATTACATTATATCATGATTAAACTTGAATAAAAGCCTAATAGAAACTCTTTTAGAGTTTCTGTGAGTGTAAGTTCTTTTAATTCATCATCCCATGCGAGAATGGTTTCCAGACAACGTAGGAAACGTAGACATGACAAGCAACCTAGAAGAGGCAAGGCCATGTAGCCAAGGGTGCCAGCTCCCTGTGGGCGGTGCCCTGCACACCAAGAGTGACAACACTGAAACAGAAGGGGGTAGATGACTGTAACTTTGGGTTACTCTTCCTCTCCCTGTATATGTGAGTGATAAACTGTGAATCCAAAACGGAGCTGTTGTAGCTTTACTGGCTAAATCAGTCAGGCCTTGGCCTTGGCTGCCTTGACCTAGCCTTGTGAGTTTGACAAATTATGGAGGAAAGCAAAGAAAAATATAGAGAATATTTATTTGATTGAACAGTGAGTTGGAACATGGACTTGGTATTCATAGAAAACAAAAACACACAATATCTCTGGGTGGCAAGTCTTGCTAACTTTTTGTGGTTCCTTTGTGGGGATTTGAGAGTTTTACTCTCCTCCTCCCCTCCAAGGGAAAATGAAACAGGGTTAATTTTTCCCCCACAGGCTGTGCTGGCTGGTATTATTATGAGCAACGTCCTTCCCTACCTCGAAACCATTTACAACCTACCCAGTCTATGGAGGAAGGACCAATATGATTGTGTGAGTGTAGATGCCCTGGCTGAGGAAGGGGAGGACGGAAGGGAAAGTTGGAGAGAGGGAGAGAAAACAAAAGAGATCAGCCATGGACCTGGAGAATACTAGCAACTCTTATTTTTGCTTAGTACTATTATTTTTGCTTAAGAAGGGAGAGTCAAGGTTGTTGGCACATGAACACATGGAGACCTCATTCCAACTATGCAAAATTAAATAAAAGGGATTAGTTAAGTGGCTACTGTTACATGCAAATCTAGTAGAAAGGGTTTGCCTTTCATTGCATATTTGAATGACTTTTAATCCAATTGATGTAAATACATTCCAGGAAAGAAGACGCCAATCCTAATTAAAGAAGGAGGAGATGTTTTGCTAGGCAGAACAACTGCTGGAGCAGCCCCCTCCTCTCCAGGGCACAAAACCAGATGACAAAAAGGGGAAACAGCAAGAAACAAAAATGATAAGAGGAGAAGGACCCAGGAGAGGAGAGAAATACAAAAGGGTGTAACTTGCGGAGCTAGATCCCCGAGGAGCTAGGAGGGGACGTGGCCCAGTGCACAGAGAGAGTCTCTAGGCCAGGAGAGGGACAGCACTTCCAACGGGGCTGGAGAGAATGGGGAAGGGCTGAGTGTAGACACTGACAAGTGGCAGGAGGTCAGGGAAGTAAATATTTAAGGGAATTTTAGCCTATTTTTTCCTGTGAAGACAAAGGTAAGATTACCTACTGAGGATGATGGAGAGGGTGGTGGGGCAGTGGATGGTAAGAGTTTGCAACAACTACTGTAGGTCTTCAGATAGCAACTACCATTTGGCAGAGTGTTCTGGTTGGTTTATGAATGGTATTTCTAATCTCAACAAAGCCTACAAGGTAGATATCACTATGCTCATTTAGCACATGATGAGACTGAAGTTTTGAGAGACAGTTAAAGAGAGAGATGACCAGGGATATAAAAAAGATTTGCTAGGCAGCCTTGAGGGCCCAGCTATTTGTGGATGGCACCAGTCCATGTGGCCGAGGAATTTTTTCTCTCAATCCCAGGAATAGGAAGGGAGAGAGTGAAGGCAAGTTGAGAGACAGGACTGGTAATGTTCTCCTATCCTGCTTGTTTTCATGATCTTGTTTTTCCCCTCATTCCCTTTTCCCTTAGGCTATATGGATGGTGACATTCTTATCTACAATTTTCCTGGGACTGGACATTGGACTAGTTATCTCATTATTTTTTGCTTTCTTCATCGTCACTGTTCGTTCACACAGGTACTTTGTCTCAGATAAGAGGAGGCTGAGGTTATGCATGGCAAGGTAAGGCAACTATGACCTAAAGGCAAGTGCATTTTCTTTCAGAACTCAGATTCTTCTCCTGGGTCAAATCCCTAACACCAACATTTATAGAAGCATCAATGACTATGGGGAGGTAAGAATCCAAATCAGTGCCACTCCTCTGCCTAAGGGCTGGGGTGGGCCAAGCCTGGAGTTTAGTTTTTTTACAGAATCCCTTTGCTGTTATTTCCTGCACTGCAGATACACATTTACAAAGGTGGGGAAAGTAATGCACAAGGGTTGAGGTGGGTCAGTAAGTAGCCAAATCCTTATATACTACAGCCAATTAAAGATAATTTTTAAATGTCCTTTAAGGAGAGGAAGGCCAAGAAAGAGAGGAGTGAGGAAATGAGGGGAAAAGAAGAAAGCAGGAAAAGCAGGGGGTGAAAATGTGAGGAAAGAATTTCCTAGTTCATATTTCTAATACAGAAGAATTCAGATTCTCTAGGAGGTTCTAAAGATGTATTATTCTTGCTCCATAAAAGAAATGAGAAGTTTCCCTCAACTTCACATTTTTTCTTATAGATTGTCAGCATACCTGGGGTGAAAGTCTTCCAGTGCTGCAACGCTGTGACATTTGTAAACGTTTACCAACTAAAACACAAGCTGTTAAAAGAGGTCACTGCTCTTCTGCCCTGCCTCCCTCTGCCTGGCCCCTCCCCCTACAAGCATCCTTCTCCCACCCTTTCGCCTTCTCCACCTCTCAGCCTCCTTTGAGACACCTCTTGTATCTTTCAGGTTGATATGGAAAGGGTGCCTCTTAAAGAAGAAGAAATTTTCACCCTGTTCAATCAAAGTGATACCATGCTACAGGAAAAAAGGATCTGTAGGTGTTTCTGTGACTGTGAAGAACAGGAGCCACCACCCAGGGTTAGAAATGCTTTTTCTTTCCTGCATTTCTCTCCACCCTTTATAAAGAAGTGCACTAGTAGTTTCTTAAAAAAAAAAAAAACAGAACAAAAAATCAAAACCTCTAAGGGATTTTGAGTTTTAGATGGACCATGGAGAATTGGAAATCAAAGATTTCTACTCAGAAATGAAGACACAAGGTTCTCCTTTGAGGTTCAAATTTGGACATGAAAATAGGTAGGAAGAAATGTTCTGGATTCTACTGGATGGCCAGTGACAAGAGTACAGTTTGCCTGTTGAGACTGTCAGTAATTCCATAGCTGTACCTATTTCCCTGGCTTTTAGCTGTCTAGCTTTAGATTTCTAAAAATAAGTGACTGAAAGATTATTTTCTGATTCCAACTAAGGCAGAGTCATGGTTGCTGGGCTCCTCCAGGATAAGCCAGGGTCTCCTGATTTCTGCCTGTGACCAAGGAAATGATGACTGGGGATGAGGGAAACTGGGGGTGTGGTGGGGACAAGCACAGGTTGCTATTCTAGATGGGGGTTTTACAGCATCTGAGGGTCATTTTAGCTGATGGGGGTTGCAAAGTGGTCATTATTTCCAACCTTGACTTGGTCTAAGTAGTTCTTTCCCTTAGAGCAAGACTGCTTATTTCTAGCTCCTGGTCCTTTGAGTAATCACTTCATCTAAGCTCTATCTATACACACAGAGAAGTAACCCCCAACCCCAACAAACACACAAACACCCCTCTTCCAAAATACTGAGCGTCCATTCTTCTTCCCACACATTATAATAGAGCATAGGTTTTACTGAACTCCCTGAAATTACCAACTTCCCAGCCAAGAGAATAGAATTAACACTATAGCTAGGCCGGGCACGGTAGCTCACGCCTGTAATCCTAGCACTCTGGAAGGCCAACGTGGGAGCATGGCTTGAGCTCAGGAGTTTGAGACCAGCCTGAGCAAGAGCGAGACCCTGTCTCTACTATAAATAGGAAAAATTAGCTGGGCATGGTGCTGTGTGCCTGTACTCCCAGCAACTAGGGAGGCTGAGGCAGGAGGATTGCTTGAGCTTGGGACGTTGAGGTTGCTGTGAGCTAGGCTGATGCCACAGTACTCTAGCCTGGGCGACAGAGTAAGACTGTCTAAAAAAAAACCCAAAAAACCAAAAACAGTATATCTAATTTGATTTCATATCTACACTGTGCTGAGTATTGAAGAGAACATTCACAAGACATTAGCAAATACACTCTAGGGTATGGAATAGGGTCACCCCATATTCATTGAGCTCCAACTATGTGCCCAGAACTAGGACGCTATTAAAAAGGAAAAGAGGGTTTTAAGATCTCTGCCTTCAGGTAGTTCTTTTTTTTTTTTTCATTGAAGTTAAAAAAACTAGATAACATATAATATAACATATCTACCCTTTGTAAGTGTACAGTTCGTTACTGTTAAGTATATTCATGTTGGTGCACAGTCACCACCACCATCCATGTCCAGAACATTTGACCTTACAAAACTGAAACTCCATACCCATTAAACAATGACTACCCTTTTCCCCTTCCTCCCAGCCCCTGGAAACCCACTATTCCCTTCTATTTCTTGTTTCTATGAATTTGACTATTCTAAATACCTTGTGTAAGTGGAATCCTACAGGATTACGTGCTTGTCTTTTTTTTTTTTTTTTTTTTTTGAGACACAGTCTCGCTTTGTTGCCCAGGCTAAAGTGAGTGCCGTGGTGTCAGCCTAGCTCACAGCAACCTCAAACTCCTGGGCTCAAGCAATCCTGCTGCCTCAGCCTCCCAAGTAGCTGGGACTACAGGCATGCACCACCCTGCCCGGCTGATTTTTTCTATATATATTAGTTGGCCAGCTAATTTCTTTCTATTTATAGTAGAGATGGGGTCTTGCTCTTGCTCAGGCTGGTTTTGAACTCCTGACCTCAAGCAATCCGGCTGCCTCGGCCTCCCAGAGTGCTAGGATTACAGGCGTGAGCCACCGCGCCCGGCCTATGCTTTTATCTTTTTGTGACTGGCTTATTTCACTTAGCATAACATTCTCAAGGTTCATCCAAGTAGGTTTTATTTGTTTGTTTTTTGTGATACAGGGTCTTGCTCTGCTGCTCAGGCTGGAGTGCAGTGGTGTCATCAGAGCTCACTGCGACCACCTCCAACTCCCAGGCTCAAATGATACTCCTGGCTCAGCCTTCCCAGTAACTGGGACTACATGTGTGCACCATGCCTGGCTAATTTTTTCATTTTTTGTAGAGATGAGGCCTCACTGTGTTGCCTAGGGTGATCTTGAACTCCTGGCCTCAAGCAATCCTCCCACCTCAGCCTCCCAGAGTCCTGAGATTATAGGCATGAGCCACTGCACCCAGTCTCGTCCAGGTAGTTCTTAAAAAAAATTTTTTGATGGAAAATTTTGAACATATACAAAAGTAGAGACAATATGTAATATAATGAGTACCTATGTCCCACATCAGCTTTATCAGCTCATAGTCAATCTTGTTTCATCTATATCCCCTCCTACTTATAACCACTCAGAATCACAGGATTACTTTGAAGTAATTCATGGACTGTTTTTAGTCAGTTTTTTTTTTTTTCACTAAGAAACAGCATCTCACTCTGTCACCCATGGTGGAGTGCAGTGGCATGATTGTAGCTTACTATTAATATAAGCTTGCACTCCTGGGCTCAAGCGATCCTCCTGCCTCGGCTTCCCGAGTAGCTGGGACTACAGGCATGCGCCACCACACCTGGCTAATAATTCATGGAGTTTTAAATCAATTAAGGAAGTGTACAGTTCAGTACTGTAGCCTTTCTTTTTCTTTTTCTTTTTGGACAGAAGATATTTACTGTAGCCTTAATGTGACATATAAGGCTATTATATTTTATCAATTCTGAGATATACATTTTTTTCATATCACTGAAATTTGGATATATCACATAATCCATGACATACCATTGTTTAATTTTCAGAGGTTTTTTCTTTCATTCTTGATAGTACAAAAAGTAGTGGTGCATCTTAATATGGACAAAATAGGACAGTGAATGATACAATACAGTAGATTGCTATCTTCTACATTGTGTGTTTAGAGTCTAACAACTCTCAGACTTCAGGTAAGGAGAGATTAGCATGAGCTCAAAAGTCAGAGAAACTTATAAACACTTACTGGCATTAAAACAAAACAAAAAAACCTTCATGGCAGCAATGGACTTGTGTTGGGCCAGAAAGAGAAACTTAGATTGATGTTGGGTAGGAAAAACAGGATTCCCATCCAGGATAGGTTTGGACAAAGACACCAAGGTGGAAACTTGTAGTGTTCTCAGTGTAGGAGGCTTGGCCTGAGAAGTAAAGTCAGGCAGACATGGCATGAGGGGATTACAAGAAAGACAAGAATGTACAGCAGATGAAAGAGGGAAAAGGAGAGCTCGCAGAGAATTCTCTCTGCCTGGAGGACCTTATATCCTGCCACTGGGCCAACCTTCACTGTTTCCCCAAAGGCCTGGCCTCAGTAATCTTAGACCCTTGGGAACAGCTCTCTCCTTTGAATTATACTATTATCATTTGTCCACACTACTTTTTTTTTTTTTTTGCTATACAATATATGCTACCTTGTATAGTTTTATTTTTCAAAGTTTTAAAATTTATTTCACAAAGAAAATTGTTTGATAATAGATTTTTTAAGGGAAATATCACCTAGAATTATACCACTCTAGCAAATAAATTCATTTTTCCACGTGCCTTACAGTTCTTGTCCATATATATTATTATTGATACATTTATTTATTTATTTATTTGTTTTTAGACAGAGTCTCACTCTTGCCAGGCTAGAGTGCCGTGGTGTCAGCCCAGCTCACAGCAACCTCAAACTCCTGGGCTCAAGTGATCCTCCTGCCTCAGCCTCCTGATTAGCTGGGACTACAGACATGTGCCACCATGCCCGGCTAATTTTTTTCATATATTTTTTAGTTGTGCAGCTAATTTCTTTCTATTTTTAGTAGAGACAGGGTCTCACTCTTGCTCAGGCTGGCATTTATTTATTTATTTATTTATTTTTTGAGAGACCAGGTCTCACTCTGTCACCCTCGCTAGAGTATAGTTGCGCGATTATAGCTCACTACAGCCTCCAACTCCTGGGTTCAAGTGATCCTCCTGCCTCAGCCTCCTCAATAGCAGGCACTACAGGAATGTGCCACCATGCCGGCTAATTTTTCTTTTAGTTTTTGTAGAGATGAGGTCTCACTATATTTCCCAGGCTGGTCTCAAATTCCTGGTCTCAAGCAGTCCTCCTGCCTCAGCCTCCCAAAGCACTGAAATTACAGGCATGAGCCACCAGGCCCAGCCATATTTATCCTTTTAATGAACATGAGCACTCTCGCTAGGTAGAATCTGGTTCCTGTGAATGCAGAGTCCAATTTCACATCTTGCACGTCATTGTCTTCCTGGTCCTTGGTACTGTCCTTAAACTATAGCAGGCACTCCAGGCCTATTAGGAGCTTGAGAGGTAAAGACAGCCTTGCTCGAGTGGACTGTGTCTTCTTAAGGAAGTCTGACACAGGACTGCTGTACTGATAAAAGAAGGAGGTGCTGGGAAAAGAGATTGATGAAAAAGAATACGTCATACAACGTATTAGTAGGCACCCAGGGATGAAGTAAGACCCAGGGGTGAAGAAAAGGAATAAATCAAAGATGATGTTAAGTCTGGCTCACTGGGACAATGACAACGTCATTGATGGACATGGGAAGTTGGGAGGGGGATGCTGTGAGTGGTAAGGATAGGCGGGACGAACGGGCTTTAGTCATGAGCTTGAAGTGGCGGTGAGATATCCAAGTAAAAAATGCACAGTATCAACATTTATTGTTTGGGGAAAAAAAAAAAAATGCACAGTGCCGGGCCGGGCGCGGTGGCTCACGCCTGTAATCCTAGCACTCTGGGAGGCTGAGGCGGGCGGATTGCTCGAGGTCAGGAGTTCGAAACCAGCCTGAGCAAGAGTGAGACCCCGTCTCTACTATAAATAGAAAGAAATTAATTGGCCAACTGATATATATAGAAAAAAATTAGCCAGGCATGGCAGTGCATGCCTGTAGTCCCAGCTACTTGGGAGGCTGAGGCAGGAGGATCACTTGAGCCCAGGAGTTTGAGGTTGCTGTGAGCTAGGCTGACGCCACGGCACTCACTCTAGCCTGGGCAACAAAGCGAGACTCTGTCTCAAAAAAAAAAAAAAAAAAAAAATGCACAGTGCCTAGCCTGGAGAGAAGTTTCCTAAGAGAGGGTAGTCAACTAGCAGAAACAGCACAGTTGCCAAGTACTTCCAGCCCTGGTTTGAGTCTCATCACAGTCCTCTCTTAACTCTGTTGTCCCAGATTGGTTACACAGACCGGTTTGTAAACAAAGAGGATCGCGATTCGTCCTCCATTAACCTGATTCGCTGCTCGCGTTTCAATAGCGGTGACACGAGTCAAAGCACATCCGATGAACAAGTCCCATACACGTCATCTTCCTCGTCTCAAAGATATCAAGGGCAAAACTACGAGGACGTGGAGGATGTTTGGCTTCAGAAGGAGCCCTCCAGATACAGCTCCATACCAGGGACTGAATCTGTTGAGAGTCGGGGGAGGAGTAGATCGATTATCCCTTACTCAGAAGATATGCTGCCGCCCACCCACACCATCATCCTGGATTTCTCCATGGTGCATCATGTGGATCCATGGGCTTTGGTCATATTAAGACAGGTAAGTCCTGGGAGAATTCTCCACTGTTCAGCTGCTCTGCGCCTAGCACTGTGAAAGGCACTGGGCTATCTTGCACTCAGATGTGAAGAAGTTGTGACAAAGTGACACCTCAAACTTGGGGCTGCCTACATGTAGGGTCTTCCCCACTTCCCTCTTCATTGCCTGCAACTTCAGGCAAAAAGAACAAAGAAGAAATTTCCTTCAACAGTTGTGTCCCTAGGTCCTGACTCCTCACAGGTTTCTATGACAATTCTCGTTTCTCTCCTTATGCAGTACCATTTAGGTGCACGACTAATCATATCGACTGCATTGTTTAATGCTTCGTAAATACAATGCTTCTTTTCAGCCAGCTTGTTTCAGTTTACAGCTCTCTGTCTCACTCTTGCTCATGTTGGCAGTGGCTCAGGTTTAAACACCTGAACACTAACACTCACTTGTGTTCTATGTCCACTTTTGTATGAGATACACTCTTTTGACTGGTTTTCCTTCTTTTAGTCTCAGATCCTATTGTATCATACTTTCTTATTCCTAGGGGAATATGATTCTCTCTTAAGTGAGTCCAGCTCCTCTTTGGTCTGAGGCAATAGGAAGCTTTTCAGAGCAGAAAGAACTCTGGTTGGTGGTCTGGGATGTGTGCTTTGTCTTGGCTTTGCTGTTTACTGTCTGTCTGACCCAAGACAAGTTACTAATTTGCACTAGGTCTCGGTTTCCTCATCTATAAAATGAGAAGTTTGGAAGAGATTAATATTAAGATCTCTGTCATCCATGAGATCCTTTTCTCTCATCCCATTTTCAGACTCAAATATCCTTGATAATCTCCTGTCATTTGGGCTTTTCCATTTTAGGTCATTGTCCTGGGCTATGTTCTCTTCTCCCAGTCTCGTACTGTAGTTGTTACTTTAGATTTCATTCAACCCACATTGTCGAATGCCTGCTACATCCCAGACTGAGTTGGGCACATGTGTATATACTATTTCATTTAATTTTCACAACTGCCTTGAGAAACAAGCCATATTTTCTCCTAAGAGTCTCCCAAGGCTCACAGCTCATAAGTGGCCTGTCCGGCATTTGAACTTCAAGCATCTGACTTTAATCACTCTTTCCCCATAATACATTTATGCCTTCCTCTGCTCTCCTGTCCTGTCCTGCCTCCTGTTTCTGTAAAGGTACCCTATGTTCTGGTTCTTGGCATCACCCATCCACCCCTGGCCCGTGTTGATGGCTTTGTGCTCCATCCCCAAATGGAGGCAATGTCAGACACCTTTGCGTATGACCTGCAAAGATTCATAGTGCACGTTTGCACTCTAAAAATGCAGGTTGCTTCATTCCCTTTGTAAATGTTCTATATACTGCACCCCGAACACTGCATTATTGGAGGAAATTGTATGTTTTGTTTACTTTATAATTGAAAACTTAAATCTACTAAGAAAAACCCCAGCAGTTTATTCTAATTGGAAACCATCACTCAGATTAAGCTTCTTCCTAATTCATGAGATTTCCTTTTCCTGCTGCTTGTCATTTAGAACATGTCTATTGTAGCCCTAACAAAATGACTGTGTGATTTACCACGTGATCAAAAATGGCTTTCTTATTTCCACTTAATACTGAAAACAGCAAAGTCTGTTTTGTGCTCCAGGTTGGCGTTTACTCAGCCTTGGAGTGTTAAGGTTGATATTGACTGGCTTTGAACTGAACGTCAGGATTTATTGCCCCAGAGCGTATCTCCTGGCTGAGGTAAACTTGAGGTCGGCATCTCATTTTTACTAATGTGATGCTAAATACCTGATGTTTTACTGAAGTCAAACTCAACTTTTCAGACTAGCTCTGGATGTGACCCTTGGGGTTTCTGAACGCCAGTCCCTGCTGGATCACCTGACCATGTCTGAGCCATTTCTTGCCTCCTCTGCTCAGTGAATACCAGGGAGAAGGGGTCGCTTGCCGACACTGAGCAGTCACACCACGATGTGGTTGCTTCTGACGACTCTCCAGACATCTCTGTCACACCTGTGCCTGTCCCTAGCCTAAGACATTTCCCACGTGAACATCTTCTCTTGATGTGAGCTGTTTCCTCCTCTGAGACTGTGAACAGCCCCCTCTCACTCCCACCCCTACATGAGGCGGCCTGATGTTCTTTTGTATTCTAGCACTGCAGACATTTTCTGGCATAAAGAAGTCCACTCATCAAATGTTTGTAGGGCTGAATGGGGAAGCAAAGGCACACATAACCCAGACAAGTGAATGGCCAAAGGGACTTTAAAACTCAACTGCTTAGAATGCCCTTTCCGAGTGAGTGTGAAGCTCTCTGACACTGATTTCCTCTCTTCTTGCAGATATGCAATGCTTTCCAAAACGCCAACATTTTGGTGCTCATTGCAGGGTGTCACTGTGAGTATCCTTCACCCTATGAGAGGGGTGTTCTGCGCCCTGGGCCCTCAGCTCCCCAGGTGTCTGACACTGTGTGTGTTCCGGGTCTGGTTTGTAGCTTCTGTGGTCAGGGCATTTGAGACGAATGATTTCTTTGACGCTGGCATCACCAAGGCCCAGCTGTTCCTCAGCATCCATGACGCCGTGCTGTTTGCTGTGTCAAGGAAGTTTCTAGAGCCCTCCGATTTAAGCGTGGATGAATCTGAGACAGTGATACAGGAAACCTACTCAGAAACAGACAAGGTTGGAGAAACAGACAAAGCAAGGGGCTCGGGGCAGGGGTCAAGGTGGGGTGAGGGGTGGATAGCGGGGCAGATGCCCAGTCAGAGATGAACAATGTCCATGAAAGGTATTTTAGTGTAGCTATGCCAGAATTTGGGATGTTGAAATGCTCCCCTGCGAGTTGGTAAACAGCAGTGGGCCTGAACCACCAGGTGCCCCAGTGGCCATGGCGTCTGGGTCCCATTCAGGTCACTTCCCCAGCTGAAGAGAGGCTTTACCCAACCAAGTGGAGGCCTCAGGGATCCTTTAAAGCAATCTTGGCTAGTGCCCGTGCTATACCCATTGCTGAATATTTTAAATGTCCCCTGGCTATACCTTTCGAACCCATCCCACCCCACCCTTGGGATGAACACTGATGAACTAGCAGAGCTTTCCAACTGCCGGGGTAAGGCTTTGGCTGTTATTTACATTGGGAGTAATAAGTTTACTCAACCTGACTAAATGCAAAGGGGAATGATATATAAATCAGAATTTTTAGTCATTTAATAATACTAAGTTAAGACTCGGGCCTACTTCCGCATTTTAAATCAGTATCTGTGTAGGTTAAAGGTTTCCCCAAAAAAGTAAAGTAAAATACAGATGGGCACCAAAATATTATCTAATAAATAGAAATCATTTTTAATTAAACCCCTGATTCCTTGACTTACTACATTTTAGTAACATTTGAACTTTTTATGACAAGAAGAGTATTACCAAAGTAATGTGTCTTTAAAAAATTCCAAGAAGTAAAAGATACCCAGGCTTATAAAACAGAGCCTTTTTATTTTTCTTTTTTAAAAAAACTAATGTATTACTAACGATTTCCGTTGCTTCATTGAAAATTCTCACAAGTTATGTGCCTCTGCTTTTCCAGAACAACTTTTTCTCTGATAGCTACATTTGAACATATTTTTTTCCATTCAGCTCTATACTACATTCTCATTTATAAAATCATAGATTCATAAAACCTTTGAGTTGGAAGCAACCGCAAGGCTTATTAGGTTTACCCCCACATGGAGCAAGATTTCTTTTGTGAATCTCTCTGACCAGAAGTGGACCTTTTTATGCTTAGACTTCCATTGGTTTTCATATTTGAGTAAACATCACAATCACCTAAATGTGCTGTTAAAACACAGACTGCTGGACCCCTCTGTGTCCCAATCCCCTGAATTTCTGACTCAGTGGGTCTTCAGTGGGACCTGAGAATTTGCATTGCTAACAAGTTACCAGGTAATGTTGATGCTACTGGTATAGGAACCACACTTTGAAAACTACTGCCTTAGCAATTTAACATGCATCCTCCACTATCAAAGTCATGTGTGCCTGGTAATCTTTGGGTGTGTGCCCAAGATTGAATTTGGAAAATGTTTATAGAAATAATTTGAGGCCTAGGATGATATTTTTCTTCCAGAAAGAATTTGATTGTTCTGCTAGATACCTGGAGGCACTAGCAATCCAGGATCACTTTGATCTGATTTCAGGAGTTGAGGTTTTCTAGGCCAGCCAGATGACCCAAAGCCCAGTTGCAGTCTGTGGGAAGGTTCACAATAGCCTCTCCCTTGTCAGGCCCTGGAATCCAATTTCTGCAACGCTTAAAGCTGTCAAAAGCATTGCCCAGCATAAATGTGCCACTTCTGGATCATCAAATACTCCCTGGGACAAAAAGTGGCCCCAAATGCCCAATTCACCTCTTTAGATTTCGACTTTTCCCAAATCTTGACCTGATAATTCTTGATGACCTTTTTAGCATTACAGCACCTTCAAGCAGAATTTTTTTTTTAAATAGTTTACCCAGCTCTTCTGGTTATCCTTAGCGGGAGAGTTGGTCTGAATTATATAGTCTGCTTTTTACTATAAATGGAAGTTTCTCTATTTTATTTTTATCTGTGATTATGATAACCTTGACATATTTGTTTTTACATATTATAAACTTATGTCTATTAATCTTTCCTTTTCTATTTTCCAGTTACTTTTCATTTAGAAAGTCAGTCCTGGCCGGGTGTGGTGGCTCACACCTGTAATCCCGGTGCTTTGGGAGGCTGAGGCGGGAGGATTGCTTGAGTCCAGGAGTTTGAGACCAGCCTGGGCAACATAGTGAGACCCCGTCTCTACAAAAAAATGAAAAAAAAAATTAGCCTGGCATGGTAGCATGCACCTCTAGTCCTAGCTACTCGGGAGGCTGAGGCAGGAGGATCCCTTGAGCCCAGGAGTTGGAGGCTGTGGTGAGCTATGATCGTGCCACTGCACTCCAGCCTGGGTGACTAGCTAGACACCCTATCTCAAAAAAAAGAAAGAAAGAAAGAAAGAAAGAAAGAAAGAAAGAAAGAAAGAAAGAAAGAAAGAAAGAAAGAAAGAAAGAAAGAAAGAAAGAAAGAAAGAAAGAAAATCATTTCCATTTAGAAAGTAAATACATAATGACATATTTTGTTCTAGATTTTTATGTTTTCATTTTTTATATGTTATACTCTTTACCCTAGTTAGAATGTATTTCAGTGCATGCTGTTGAGTAATCTTTAATCTATATAGCTAACCATTTCAAGCTATATACCATCTGTCTTATTAATAATTCATTAGTGCTCTATAAAAAATATCTGAGATTGAGTAATTTATAATAATAGACATTTATTTCTCACAGTTTGAGAAGCTGGGACGTCTATGACCAAGGTGCCAGCTGGTTCAGTGTCTGGTGAGGGCCTGTTCCATCTTATCTCAGCAGCAGCCTCACATGGCGAAGGCAGAAGGGCAAAGAGGCCTGAGCTAGTTCCCTCCAGCCCTTTTATAAGGCACTGATCCATTCCACATCCATTCCTACCACTTCCCAAAAGACCTCTCCTTTTAACACCACCACAATGGGGAGTAAGTTTCCATGTGAATTTTGGAGGCCACACATTCAAACCGTGGCACCATCTAACCATTTGTGGAATACACCTCCTTTCCTCCACTGATTTAATATGTTATTTTCATAAAATGTTATATTCTTATGAAAACTAAAGTCTATTTCTGGCTCAGTTTTTGGTTTCATCGTTCTGCATAGCTTTAGAATCACACTGTTTTGATCACTATGGCTTTATAATACACTTTAACATTTGGTTAAGAAGTCCTGTGTCATCAGTGTTCTATTTCAAAATTTGCTAAGTCGTTCTCACTAATTTATTCTTCTAAACCAACATTTAAATCTTTTGTCAGGCCCCCATCCCCCCAAAAAATCCTGTTGGAATTTCTGTTAGAATTACATTAAAAATATAAAGTAACTTAAGATTCATATCTTCACAATATTCATTCTTCTCATTCAGAAACATGAACTATCTCTACATATATTATCTTTTTTTTTTTTTTTTTTTTTTTGAGACAGAGTCTCACTTTGTTGCCCAGGCTAGAGTGAGTGCCGTGGGGTCAGCCTGGCTCACAGCAACCTCAATCTCCTGGGCTCAGCGATCCTACTGCTTCAGCCTCCCGAGTAGCTGGGACTACAGGCATGCATCACCATACCTGGATAATTTTTTGTATATATATTTTTAGTTGGTCAATTAATTTCTTTCTATTTTTGATAGAGACGGGGTCTCGCTCAGGCTGGTTTCGAACTCCTAACCTTGAGCAATCCGCCCGCCTCGGCCTCCCAAAGTGCTAGGATTACAGGCGTGAGCCACCGCGCCCAGCTATTATCTTTTTAAATGTTTTATTCATAGTAAGGTTTTGTGACCTTCTCCATATAAATAAATTCTAGATACTTTATATGTTTTACATTTTTATTTCTTTTTAAAATTAATCTTCTTTTCCATTATATTTTCTAACTGGCAATTGCTAGCAACTAGGAAACTCATTGATTTTTATTAAATTATTTGGCTACCTTTCTGAGTTAGTTTACTAATCCTAAGAAGTTTCATTGTTAATTCTTTTGAATTTTTTAGACAAGAAAATATTTTCTAAAAATAATGCTAATCTTTTATTTTCCAACTGTTAGAATTCTTATTTCAAAATATTATTGCATTAGCTGGACCTCCCAGAATAATTAAGTAATAGTGATGAGTCTTATCTTACTCCTGAATTTAACGAAAAAGCTGCTTATGTTCTATTAAGGTTAGTAGTGATGGTTTAAGATCAACATTATTTACTGTGTTTTTAAAAAGCATTTTTCTAGTTGACCAACATTCTTATCAGGACTTATATTGAGATTTGGTATTAAATATGTCAATTTTTTTCTGGCATTTAAGATAGGGAAGACTAGGAAAGGAGCAAGTTCTATTTTGTATATATTCAGGATCACCTATTAAATATGTAAGAGTGGAGATGTCTAGAATGGAAATATGGCCATGGCTAGGTGTGGTGGCTCACACCTGTAATCCTAGCACTTTGGGAGTCCAAGGTGGGAGGATCACTTGAGGCTAGGAGTTCAAGACTAGCCTGGGCAACATAGTGAGACCTCATCTATACAAAAATTTAAAAATTAGCTGGGTGTGGTAGTGCATATCTGTAGTCCTAGCTACTTGGGAAGCTGAGGCAGGAAGATCGATCGAGCCCAGGAATTCAAGGCTGCAGTGAACTATGATCACAACCCTGCACTCCAGCCTAGGCAAGAGAGCAAAACCCTATCTCAAAAAAAAAAAAAAAAAAAAAGAATGGAAGTGAATATATGAACCTGTAGATCAGGGGGAGCGTTATAACCAAAGAGTCATCAGCACACAGATAGTAATGAAAATTATGGGTCTAAATAAAATTACCTACAGGTGAAGGGCAGCAGGTAGAGTATAGATGGAGAAGAAAGGGGGCCCAGGATCAAGCCCTGGGCCATAACAATTTTTAGAAGCCTGGTAGAAGTGGAAGAGATAGCAAAGAGACCAAGAAGAAGCAACCAGGAAGGAAGGAGGAAAAGCAGAGTGTTATATGGTGGATGAGAAGAAAATGTTTCAGGAAGGGTGAAAATGGTGCATGTTGTGGAATGCTGCAGCAAGGCTAAGTTTCCCACCGAGCTTTCTGAGCACCTGCTATGTGACGGGCTCAGTGGCTGGTACTGGGGACATCCAGAACTACACTGCCCTACCTCAAGGAGCTTAGGGGCTAGTAAGGGACAGGTTTGTGAATAAATAAGGCAATACATTACTGATACTTTGATAGAAGTGTGAGTGAGGCATGGCTGGAATACAAAGGAAGCTGTGATCCTGGCTGGTCATCTTTGAGCTGGATCTGGAATGATGAATAAGTGTATGTGGACAAGATGGAGAAGGACAAGGCAGGCAAAGAGAGCAGCACCAGCAAAGGTAAGCAGTAGTCAGGCAACTTTGGGTAACTTTATGGCTAAAACAAATGGCAGGGACCACAGTTGGAGATAAAAGTAAAGAAGATGGCAAAAGGCCAGGTCACAAATACCTCACATGCCCTGTTGAGGATGGCACGGGGCATTGGCGAGACAAGTGAGATCAAGAAGACAAGATGTTTAAGAACATTAAGACCACTGCTGGTCAGGCACAGTACCGCACGCCTATAATCCTAGCACTCTGGGAGGCCGAGACGGGAGGATGGCTCAAGGTCAGGAGTTCAAGACCAGCCTGAGCAAGAGTGAGACCCATCTCTACTAAAAATAGAAAAATTAGCCGGGCACATGCCTGTAGTCCTAGCTACTCAGGAGGCTGAGGCAGGCGGATCACTTGAGCCCTGGAGTTAGAGGTTGTAGTGAGCTATGATGACATCACTGCACTCTAGCCTGGGTAACAGAGTGAGACTATGTCTCAAAAAAAAAAAAAAAAAAGACCATTGCTGTTTAAATGGTTGATCATGAAATCCAACCTAGCTAGAAAAGCCAGAGAGACCTAAGTGAGGGACTGCTCGAGTCTGAAAAATAGTAACTAAGAAACCAGAGGGTACAAAGAGAGGAAATGCAGATTTAGGCAAGAAATATTTTCTACTTTGCCAGGAACCCATAGTTCTTATACTTTAAGTCCTGTTGTATTCTGAAATTCTTTGCTCAAAAGTTAGAAATTTTAACCCATCTGATTGTGTGCATTTCAGATTGACCACGCAAGACATAAAATGAGCAGGAGTCTTCCAGAAGGCTCAAAATATGCAAATCCAGGCTTCGCCAACACCCGGGAGCCAGCAGAAGAGGAGTCAGAGCTAGATTTGCAGCTGGACCACATGATGGAGTCGCAACAGTCTGAGCTGGATCTAGACCTTGACCTGGGTCCGGAGCTGGAGCCTGAGTCAGAGCAGGAGCCTGAAACCGAGCCTGAGCAGGAGCCTGAAACTGAGCCTGAGCAGGAGCCCCTGACTGAGACCGAGACCGATCTGGAGCTGGAGTTGGGGCCCAAATCCAGGCCAAGGGTTTACCCCTTGTCTTGGCAGCAATATCGGCCTGTGTATCGGCCTGTGGCTTCCTCCCCGCCGCCTCAGCCTCAGCAGCCTCAGACACGGTCAGGGGAGAGGAGACGTTACCATATGGATCCATACTCAGCTGAGGGCAACTGCAATGAGGATATCTGGGAGATGAACTGGAAATAAGGGGTCAGATAACCTTGGCCAATCCTCCCACCCAAAAGGGTGGCTCGGTCAAGAGACCTAGCCTAGATACAAACTGGCAGTACTTGCTTTGTGACTCCTCCACCTGCTGGCCTTCTTCCTTGCTCAGCCCTAGAATCATCCTCCAAGGTCACATTACTAACTGCCAACAATTATCTCTGAGTTCCCTCTCCAGGCTGCCTCATCTCACCTTCAGCAGATATTCTAGCGATGGGTTTCCTTCTTCACATACCTTGTATCTCTGGGGTTTGTGCCAGACCATCTCCAACTTACTCCTCTCGTCTCTCTTCCCCTTTCTTCAAAGAGATGAGACTCGAATAAAATATATAACTTTAGTTACATTCGGATCCTTCTTGCACCTTCTCCCTTCTCTGTATTCTGTATCCCTAAGGCAATGTCAAATGGGAGGGATTCCAGAAGGGAGTGGACACAGTGGAGAAGAGATGAGCGAGAAAAAGGAAAACTGAGCAGCATTTGTATTTTATATGCAAGGTATCTCCACTGCACTGATGGGGAAATGGAGGAAATAGGCAGGTTAAGCCAGGCCAAAGGTAAGGCAGCCTGTGAGGCTACATACATGCACCACTATGCCCAACTATTTTTTTCTAATTATAGTGTAGTATAGCATCCACTCTTGCTCAGGCTGGTCTCAAACTCCTGACCTCAAGTGATCCTCCTGCCTTGGCTTCCCAGAGTGCTAGGATTACAGGCATGAGCCACTGTGCCCAGCTTAAGTTTTGTTTTTACCCATGGTCCTCACTCTTGGTTTCTCATTTGGCTCTGCCCTCCTAGCAGTCACTGGAACTTGCTTTATGCCTAACTCCTATGCATCCTTCAGATCCCAGGTCATATATCATTGCCATAGGAAGAACTTCTTTGACACCCAGTACAAGGACCTGCTAAGCTGAAAGCACTTTTGCTGTTACTCCCCAAAATCAAGATCTTATCCTGCTGTTGGTTTCATAAGGCCAATTGCCTTTGCCAACTTATGGGGATGGTGGCTTTATGGAACCCCCTCTTATCTTCAGATCCACATCCACCACTGCTTCTTTCTTGCAGGTATTTAAGATATAGGCAATCTGCAATCTGTAATCTTGGTGGACCAAACTTAGTTAAAATCTATGACAGCTACAAACTCCCTAGGAGTTGGAAAAGTCAATCACTACTAATGTTGTCCAAATCCATTCAAAAAATTCCCCCTTTCCCATTAAAAAATGTCTAGTATTCTTTTTTCTTTTCTTTTTTTATCCTAACTACTAGACCACCAGGGATAGAATTAGTAATAAACTATGACCAGAAGAAAAATACAGACCCCTGAGCAAAAGTATATGAAATCCTGAATTTTATTTCCAACTCAATATACATGACTCCTGCTTGAGTACTTAATTTCTCTTGTTTGTTAAATGAAAGAAATCTTTCTCAAAATATACATGTCTCTTATCGTAGAGAGAGTATATGTATTCATTCATTCTACAAGAACTTTTGTTAAGCATCTGCTACATGCATAGCACTTCAAACTGTAAGGTAGATAAAACAATATTATCCCAATTTACACATAAACTGAGACTCAGAAGTTTTATAACTAGGCCAAGGTCATATACAACATGACCTCATATTTACAAAAAGAAGTAGGGATCCTTCCAGTTCATAAGCTTCATTTTCTTCATGTTTACTGAACACATTTATGGAACTCCTACTATGTGCCAGGCACTGTCCCAGGTGCTGAAGATATAGGATGAGCAGAACAGATGACAAAAATAATTGTGAAAAGTACCTTGAAGGTAACATATAAGAAACTCTGAGCGCATACTTTGGGATGACTTGACCTAGTCTTGGGTGTCAAAGAAGTTCTTCCTATGGCAATGACATATGACCTAGGATCTGAAGGATGCGTAGGAGTTAGGCATAAAGCAAGTTCCAGTGACTGCTAGGAGGGCAGAGCCAAATGAGAAACCAAGAGTGAGGACCATGGGTAAAAACAAAACTTAAGCTGGGCACAGTGGCTCATGCCTGTAATCCTAGCACTCTGGGAAGCCAAGGCAGGAGGATCACTTGAGGTCAGGAGTTCGAGACCAGCCTGAGCAAGAGTGAGATGCTATACTACACTATAATTAGAAAAAAATAGTTGGGCATAGTGGTGCATGTATGTAGTCCCAGCTACTCAGGAGGCTGAGGCAGGAGTATTGCTTGAGTGCAGGAGTTTGAGGTTGCAGTGAGTTATGATGACACCATTGAATTCTAGCTGGGCGACAGAGCAAGACTCTATCTAATATATATATATATATATATACACACACACACACACACCCCATATATTTATGTAAATTCTAGTATAAACCCGTAGCATCCAACCCCTCCTAAAGTGTAAAGAAAAATGGTTAACCAATTATAAATAATACAGCATTAAAGAAAGGATAAAGTGATGAACAAGTCAAAGGCTAAGTCTTCTTTCAAAATACAGATCACCTGAAATTGTAAGATATTTCAAACTTTTCAAAATGGTACAGTTTGATTTAGTTAGCTCACTTTTTATAGCATGGTCATCATGGTTTTATCTCCCTAATTAAAAACTGGAGAAAAATTCTAAAGACTTAAAAACAGGCAAAGACTGAATCTGAAAGTGTAAATGTCTTAGCACAAATTTTTCCCCATTACTAAAACAAACAAAACCAAGTAAAAAAAAAAAAACAACCCTCAAAGCAGCTTCCCTTAGGTATGATTTTTATATGTGAAGATCTAAGTTGATTTCATAGAACTTTGGAACTGCAGAAAAGTAGGTTTGGAAGAGACTGGTCAAAATATAAAGTGACCCAACGTAGCTGTCTCTAAATATGTTAGGTGTCACAAAGCCCAAGGACTCGACTATATTGGATCTAGACTCAACTCTCATTGATCAGCAGAAATAGAGAAAGCGATGGCATAATCCTAGGTTGTTAATAATGTTGGGGTCATAGAATCTCAATACTTGGAAGGACCATATTGGATCTTTTGGTTTGTAGTTTTAATCAAAATTGGTAAAATTTTTGGCCATTCTTCATCAAATATTTATTCTCTCTCCCTTCTCCATTAGGAACTCCACTTATATGTATAGTAGTCCACTTGAAATTATCCCATAGCAAACTGGTACTCTATTTTTTCATTTTTCCTTTTTATTTTATTTACACTTTCTCTTTGTGTTACTTTTTTTTTTGTAACCAAAACTTTAATCCCAAGGATTCTCATAAAACATATTACAAATGATAGCATGGAAAAAAAATCTTGCACAGTAACTCAAAGTTCAGCTCTACAATGCACCCTTAAACTGGCAGGACATTGGTATTTTGATTATCTCAAACTTCCAATTAAAGAACGTTACAAACAGCTATGTATTTATATATAGCAATCACATAAGGAACTTAGGATCTAAAGCAAAGGTAAACTTTCTTGGAATTTATCAGATTCTACACCAATTAGGCAACCTCTGCCCAAGGTGAAAACTAGTTGGATTTTTCAAAAACCTCTAATTTACTATAACGATGCAGCTTTTATTTCTACCTTCTGGCTTGTTTCACAGCAGCTTTTAAAGACTGCTTGTTCAATGATAGCTGCATACTTTACCAAGATATGGAAAAAAGTAAATCTTAGTTCAATTTTTGCCAATTTTATTTCTGTATTTTAAAAAAATCCACGTTTCAGCTGGGCAGGATTTAGAGGTTTATTATTAGTTTATGCAAAACTAAAAGTCAAGTTCAATTTTGCTGGCAGAATTGGAATGAAGGACAACTCATATTTACTGACTGCATAAGATGGTGCAGATCTTGACAGGCATTACCATATTTAATCGGCACTTCCTCCACTGCCTCTCCTTGAGGTAGGGACAATTATCCTTTTTATCCAGGAGAACAATCTAAGACCAGAAGTTTGCCCAAAGTCACAGCTATTCAACGTCATTGTCAGAATTCAAACCCACATTGGATCCCAAAGATTAGGCCTTTAGTCCATGTTGCTTCTTTGATTTGGGAAACGTGGCCTTTTGGTGCCTTTGGACCAAGAAACCCCCATCGGTGCCCTGGGCGCCTCTATCTCTTTGCCTCCTCTCCTTTCCCCCAGTGTACACACCCAGAGACTGGCAGCTTTTACATTGGTTCATAACATCCACATATATTTATTGAGCACATACTATGTATCTGACACCTTTCTAGGCCCTACAGATACAGCAGTGGGTCAAACATCCCAGCCTTTATGGAGCTATTATTCTAAGCTGTTGCTGGGGCGGGGGGTTGGGGGAAGCAGACAAAACTAGCAAACAAGCAAGCAAAGGAAAAAGAAGGCCTCTCCTTCCCCAGAGCATCTCAGCTGCATTGCCAAGAGGCACCAAAATCTCCAAGGGGTCTGAACAAGGGAATATACTGAAATACTGGTATTTAAATGAGGAAAATAACTTTACTGACTGGATAACACGTCTTTTTGCAAGTCAGATGGCTTCCGATTATTTGATTTCAACAAAATTAAATAAGGACCCCTGGAGTTGTCAGCTGATGGGTCATTAAAATGAGTTTTGCCTGTTACTATGTGATTTGGGGCACATTATTTGGAAGGAATTCGAAAAGAATGAAATGGTATTGCTATAGCAAAACCCTTTCCATTCCCATCTACTTATTTTATGTGAATAAGTTTTCTTAGCCAAAAAAATAAGAATGGGGGCCGGACGCGGTAGCTCACGCCTGTAATCCTAGCTCTCTGGGAGGCCGAGGCGAGCGGATTGCTCAAGGTCAAAACCAGCCTGAGCAAGAGCGAGACCCCGTCTCTACTATAAATAGAAAGAAATTAATTGGTATATATATATATATATACATATATATATATATATATAATTAGCCGGGCATGGTGGCGCATGCCTGTAGTCCCAGCTACTTGGGAGGCTGAGGCAGAAGGATTACTTGAGCCAGGAGATTGAGGTTGCTGTGAGCTAGGCTGACGTCACGGCACTCACTGTAGCCTGGGCAACAAGCAAGACTCTGTCTCAAAAAAAAAAAAAAATAAGAATGGAATGATTTAGGACTCAAGAAAAAATCACTTATTGAAATGCATTTAAAATTCCATTTGCATGATGCTATATGTTACTTTGATTAATCATGTAATAATAATACTTATAATGATAGAGAAGGATTTATTTTATTTATTTTTTTGAAACAGAGTCTCACTCTGTTGCCCGGGCTAGAGTGCCATGGCATCAGTCTAGCTCACAGCAACCTCAAACTCTTGGGCTCAAGCGATCCTCCTGCCTCAGCCTCACGAGTAGCTCAGACTACAGGCATGTGCCACTATGCCCAGCTAATTTTTTCTATATATTTTTAGTTGTCCAGCTAATTTCTTTCTATTTTTTTAGTAGAGACAAGGTCTCACTCTTGCTCAGGCTGGTCTCGAACTCCTGAGTTGAAATGATCCTCCCACCTCGGCCTCCCAGAGTGCTAGGATTACAGGTGTGAGCTACTGTGCCCCAGTAAGGATTTTTTTTAAGGATTGAGACCCCAGGAAATGATTTTATAAATTAGATTTCAATGTAAATGCATATTTTTGTGGCACAGAAGTATGATAGGATGATTGATAAAAGACTTTCTGGTGTAAATCATATTACCTGATGATAAACTTCTGTGAGGGTAAAATGGAATAGAAATACAAGTTCAAGGAGAAAAAGGAGTAATGCAAAATTCCTTATAGTTAAAAAGAATGTTTTTACTTTATATATGTATATACATGGATGGTGTATAACAAATTGCTGTAATATTTAAATTCCATTGGATGACATTCAAACTGTAATATAACAGTTTTATTTTAAAATTTCAAATTCCTTTCCAATCTGTATGCTTTTTTTTATTTCTTTTTTTTTCCTATTTTCAGTTAGCCAATTAACTTTTTTTTATTTTTAGTAGAGACGGGGTCTCACTCTTGCTCAGGCTGGTCTTGAACTCCTGAGCTCAAATGATCCACCTGCCTTGGCCTCCCAGAGAGCTAGGATTACAGGCGTGAGCCACCTCGCCTGGCCAGCTTTTTTTTTTTTTTACAGAGTCTCACTATCACCTAGGCTAGAGTGCCGTGGCATCGTCATAGCTCACCACAGCTTCAAACTCCTGAGCTCAAGTGATCCTCCAGCCTAGCCTCCACAGTAGCTGGGACTACAGGTGCACACTACCACACTCAGCTAATTTTTCTATTTTTTGTAGAAACAGGGTCTCAGTCTTGCTTAGGCTGGCCTCAAACTCCTGACCTCAAGGGATCCTCCTGCCTTGCCTTCCCAAAGATCTAGGATTACAGATGTGAGCCACCACCCTTGGCCCCTTTTATTTAATTTTCTTGCCTAGTGGCCCTGGCTAGAACCTCCAATACAATACTGAATGGGAGTGGTTAGAGTGACCTCCTTCTCTTGTTCCTGATCTTAGGGGGAAAGCATTCAGCCTTTTATCATTAAATACAATGTTAGCTGTGGGTGTTTCCTAGATGCCCTTTCGTAGGTTGAGAAATCCCCTTCTATTCCTCGTTTGTTGAGTGTTTTGCATAGGGGTAGTTTTAAACAATTATTTTACCTAGCTTGGGTGACAAAGCTAGATCCCATCTCAAAAAAAAAAAAAAAATTTAGTGGGTAAGGGAACAAAATGTTTGAAAGCTCAAGTTCCTTAGATGCCCTGTCCCTGATATTTGGTACCTCCAGCACCAAACACACTGCCTGCACAAAGAAGGAGCCCCATAAACATCTGTAGAACAAACTAGTTCCCACCACTCCTCCCATGCATTTCATACTCCAGTGATATTATGCTGCCTACAGTTCCCCCCCACCATGCTGTGTTCTCTGCCTGGAGTTTTCCTTCCTCCCTTCTGTGTGCAGCCAATGCCTATGCATACTTTCCAACTCTGCCCAGGTGTCACCTCATCCACGAGATGCCTCTCTCTTTACCTCTCCTTAATTTCTGAGCTGAGTGGGCCTCTTTTTTGTGCTTCCATGGTACCTTGTGCATCTACCATTGTGTATTGTGTTTATTTATTATATATTCAACCTCCCACTAAACTAGATAGGTATAATATCATGTGTGGTTAAGAGTATGAATTAATTCCACAGCCCAATTGCCCAGATTCAAAACCCTGCCCTTTACTAGCCTGTGTGATCTTGGTCGTACTTCAGTTTTCTCATCTGTCAAACAGAGAAGACCATAACGGTACCTATCTCATAGTGTTTGAGGATTGAGAGACAACAGTGTCTAGCAAACAGTAATTATTATATAAAAGTTAGCTAAGTCTTATAGTTCTACCATTTTATTTCTCTGCTTCTCACAGCATTTAGTCTAATGCCTGGAGTGTGAATGTTTGTCATGAGGGTGAACATGGTGGAAAGTATTTGAAAAAGGAAAAGAAAAAATGGATTCAACATTGCATAGCAGGTAGAAATCAGATCTCCAATGTGTAAGCCATGGTGTCCATTTTCTATATACTTCTTTTTTTTTGAGACAGAGTCTCACTGTGTTGCCCAGGCTAGAGTGAGTGCCGTGGCATCAGCCTAGCTCACAGCAACCTCAGACTCCTGGGCTCAAGCAATCCTGCTGCCTCAGCCTCCCAAGTAGCTGGGACTACAGGCATGTGCCACCATGCCTGGCTGATTTTTTTCTATACATATCAGTTGGCCAATTAATTTGTTTCTATTTATAGTAGAGACGTGGGTCTCGCTCTTGCTCAGGCTGGTTTCGAACTCCTGACCTTGAGCAATCCGCCCGCCTCGGCCTCCCAGAGTGCTAGGATTACAAGCATGAGCCACAGCGCCCGGCCATTTTCTATATACTTCTTAAGTTGACTTCACTGTGACCCTGTGCCCGACAAATTGGAGAAATTAAATCCCAGTCATATAGAGTTCCTCTCTCTAGGTTCACATCAGAGTACGGCGGGTTTACACACTGCTCAAAAAACAAGGAAAGGACTTTTGATAAGATCAAATTGATAAGATCAAATAAGATGTTATTTTCATTGTCCAAGTGTGCATGACCCCTTGGACAAGCCAAGGATAGTGCAGCATCTTTGCCTGGCCTGGGAGCTCCTAGGGGCACACCATCTCGTGATGTTTACAATTTACTTTAAAATATTTTGGCATTCATTCTTCAAATCAAGGCAAGGGAAGCCTATTCTAGGTAAGGATGTTGAGCAAGCTCTTCTGGTACTTGTAGTACCTTGACAATTCACACAGAGGCAATGTGCTTTAAAATTTTCTTACTTTCCCCTAATGTTGGATCCCAAAATTGCTTATATCTTTTTTTAAAATTGTCATTTTAAAGAAATAAATTTACTTCTTAAAAAATAATTGACAGCCAGGTATGGTGGCTCACACCAGTAATGCCAGCAACTTGGGAGGCTGAGGTGGGAGGATCACTTGAGCCCAGGAGTTCAAGAACAGCCTGGACAACATAGCAGGAACTTATCTCTAAGAAAAAATAATTAAATTTAAAAAATTAGCTGAGCATGGTGGCACATGCCTGTAATCCCAGCACTTTGGGAGGCCCAAGCAAGAAGATCACTTGAGGCCAGGAGTTCAAGACCAGCCTGGGCAACAAAGCAAGATTCTGGCTCTACAAAAAATAAACAAAAAAAATTAGCCAGGTGTGGTGGTGCACGCCTATAGTCTCAGCTACATGGAAGGCTGAGCCAGGAGGATTGCCTGAGCCCAGGAGTTTGAAGTTGTAAGTGAGCTATGATTGGCACTGTACTCCAGTCAGGATGACACAGCCAGACTCTGTCTCTAAAAAAAAAAAAAAAAAAAAATTTTTAAATATTTGGGCATATGAAAACTTTTGGCAAAGACAGAATGACACTTGTGGGTGCCAGTTACTGAAAATTATACCCAGCTGTACCATGTGTGCTAATCAGCAATTCCCCTGCCCAGAGTGGTTAGCAAATATTCTAGCCACAAAGTGGCTACAACAAAGTATTTTAGAGTAACTGACTACCACAAATGTTGCCAATGACAGCCCTTTTTTAACATCCGTTACACAAATTAACAAGCAATTCTTTTTACCAGTGAAAACCTGTTTCTGATAAAACCTGTGGCATGAATCCAGCTTGGAACAAAATAACAAAGTATAAGGGAGACTCATCTCTGGTTGCTTCATGCCTACCATGAGGGTGACGGAATCCTGACTCTGGGATGTTGTTGTCCTTGACTTGAGTAAACCCTTCATTCATGCTGCAGCTTTGCACCCCAAAGGTCAGAGACTAGGGAACTCATGGAACTTACAGAACAGACCATAGGAGCCATTTTATTCTTGCCTGCTAATGAATGTTGAACAAATGTGTGTGGGGGGCAGATTTTAGACAACATTTGTTTTCTTTATATCCTGGGAGTCCGCTTGTGGGGGAGGCAAACCCTCACCTTGTCAAGGCTCTCTGGCAGGCATCATTCCCAACCAAAAAGAACTAAGAGCCAGGCATGATCAGTTTAGGTCAGTTTGCAACACCTTGCTGCTTCCCTAGAGCACTTCCAGAGAGCAGAGCAAGGGCCCCTGCTTGCCTCAAGAATCACCGATCTGCAACCTCCTTGTTCCTCCTAGCTCTGCCTTTCTTCCCACCCTGCCAAGCCTAGGCCTTTATCCCTTGATCTCCTCCACCTATTGCCCCCAACCTTTTGCCCACACACAATTTCCTTGTGAAACTTCAGCTTCTAAGGAACGAAGCCAGAAAGGGGGTTATCTCCAAGCAGCGTTGGTTCTCAAGCTTCTCCAGGGATCAGGGAGCCCAGTAGGTGGACTTACCTGCTTGGAAAGTGCTAGCTCCTTTGGGTGTATCCACTGCCCAGACAGGCTGCGCTTGCTATTCTCATGACAGGCCCTGCAGATCACTCTCCCGCCCTTCTCCTCCCTGCTCTGTCTCCTGGGCAGCTTCTTTGTCATCTAACTTCCAGCTGGGTTTGGCAATGGGAGGCACTAGCCTGAGAGGATACGAGGAGGATGTTGGGACTTTATTTCCCTGCTCTCTCCTGCAGGCTCACAGAGCGCACAGCTGGTCGGCAGCCCCCTTCTGCACTGCTACAGCTCTGTCAGGGTCCAATTGTGTCTCCCCAACAGAGAGACGTTGGAGTCCTAACCCCCAGTACCTCAGAATGTGGCCTTACTTGGAGACACAGTCTTCACAAAGATGATTAAGTTAAAGTGAGCTTATTAGGACGAGCTCTTATCTAGGATGGCCAGTGTCCTTATAAAAGGGGAATATTTGGACATAGAGAGACACCGTGTAGAGGAAAGGTGAAGTGAAGAGACAGGGAGAAGATGGCCATCTATCTATGAGGCAAGGAGAGAGGCCTGAAACAGAGTCTTCCCCACAGCCCTAAGAAGGAACCAATCCTGCCAAAATCTTGATTTCAGACTTCTAGCTGGTGACACCACAAATTTCTGTTGTTCAACCCCACCAGTTTGTGGCATTAATACTTTATCATGGCAGCCCTGCCGCATGAATACAAGCTCTCACTGGGTTCTGGCAACGCCTCCCTCCCCTGTCCCTTCAGGCCTATGGGTGGTAAAACTCCAGGGCCTGGGTGCCTCCCCATCCCATGTTGGTTTCCCTTACCTCTATTCACACCTCCATCATTCATTAAATTCTTTTCAATTACCCTTTTAATTTGCCATGTTTTCCTGATACTCAGACCTAAAACATATTTCCCTGATACACTTCACAAATCTATGTACCAAAAAGCAAGAGAAAGTGCCATTGGGGTTCCCCAACTATGCAGACAGCTACTGGAAATCATTGTTTTTTTTCAATCAGTAGAATTGAAGATCCATGGAAATCTTAAATCACTCAGAATAAAGCATCTGATATATTTTCACCTTCTCCTATTGTCCATTTCATCTCACAGGATGTAGAAGAAGCCATAAAGGGATGTGTTACTTTGGATTTAATTCAGATCAAAACTTTGGATGGTGCATAACAGTTTGTGATAATCAAGGCAGAGAATGTGGAGTGTAAGGAAGCATGAGAACTCAACTTTAGGCATTCAGATTTCAAGCATGTCGAAGAAGCATTAGGGAAGATCCTAGGGCAGTCTAAAGAGTAAGTTGTCTTTCAGCATTGTTTGGTTTTTAAAACAAAAAGAAAAGTAAGTTACCTCAAGAGGAATGAGATCTTCTCAGAAATTAAATTCTGACACTGAATTAATGAACATGAGCAGCCATAAATACAATTTATCTCAGGTTTTCTGAATAATTCCACTTTTAGAAGAACTTGTAGGGCTGGACGTGGTGGCTCATGTTTCTAATCCCAGCACTTTGAGAAGCTGAGGCAGGAAAATCACTTAGTGCTGGGAGTTCAAGACCATCCTGGGCAACATAGTGAGACCTCATCTCTACGAAAAATATAAGAAAAGTATGCCAGGCATGGTGGCACATGCCTGTAGTCCAAGCTACTTGGGAGACTGAGGTGGGAGGATTGCTTGAGCCCTGGAGTTCAAGGCTGCAGTGTGCTATGATCTAGCCACTGCACCTTAGCCTGAGTAACAGAGTGAGACCTTGTCTTTAAAAAAAAAAAGACTTGTAGAAAACAGCTTGGGGAGGAGTGTGTACGTAAGAATGAATACCAAAGAATAGCTACCACTTTAAGAATAATTTCTGGACGCATATAGTCCAGAATAGGCCAAGCTTTGTGAATTTGGAGGGAAAAACAAACTTATATGAACAATTGTAGAGATCTTAAAAAAAGTATGGAAAACCTAAGCATGATGGGAGAATGGATAAAAACAGATGAAAAAAAGGAGAAATGGTCAATTCTGGGCACTCAGTCCAGTGAGCTTAACATTGATTCTGGGACAATGCTCAAATAAGTCATTAAACAGATGGTTAGTAAACAATAGTCACTCAGAGTCAGAATAGGCATGACCAAATCATGCCAAGCTGAACACATTTCTCTTTTGATGGATCTGCAGTATCCATTTGGATTTAGCACAGCTCTCATATTGTCTCTCAGTGTTTTCTTTCTCATCCTGACATTTCTCATAAATTACAGATCATCTCTTCTTTTATTGGCATATATTTGAACACCAGCTAAGTGTTAGACACTGTAGGCACTGAGATACATCAAGGAAAACCTAGACAGGGCCCCTACCCTCATAGAGCTTACTTTCTGGTGGGCAGTACTTCCCCAATTCTGGGATTCTTCCTAGCCACTAGCTCTCTCCTGTGTTTTCTAAACCACGTGAGGTTTTCCTGAGCTAGCACGATCCTCAGACTCAAAGGCTTCACGGTCTGCCCCAACTCTCCTTTTGTTTTCTAGTTTAGAGCAGAGATTGGGTGGGCTGCAGTCTTCCTTGGCCAATAGATGCTGTCCTCTTTTGCAACATGCCCAGAAGCATGCTATCATTCAGGTTCCATGCAACATATTAATTATCCAAATTTCCAATTTGGCAAACCTACCATTCCAGCCTCACCTTCCATTTCATCCCTTCAGTCATTACCAGCTCCAATCACAGCCCCCACCCACAAGTCTCCATGTCTATGCTGTTTTGCTCAATTGATTTTCTCATTCAGGAATGCCTGACATCTCCCTTCTCCACCTATGGAAATCCTACACATTTCTCAAGTCCCAGCTCAAAGACTGCCTCCTCCCTGGCTGGATGTAATTACTTTGCTCAATAAGTCCTGGCTGTGCTCGCTTTGACAGCACATGTACTAAAATTGGAAAGATACAGAGAAGATTAGCTATGTCCCCTATGCAAGGATGACACACAAATTCGTGCAGCATTCCATTAAAAAAAAAAAAAGTCCTGCCCAAGCCCCCATGGTGCTGCACTACTGTACTTTCATCTTCCCTTTCCAGTCAATTGATTACTTGTCTGTCTTCCCCACTCGAGTCCCACTTTTAGAGCAAGGGTCTTTAGAGCCTCTGCCCTGTCCAGCTGCAAGTACTTTGCAACAGGGGCTGGCAAACTAGAATCTGAGCTAAGAATGGTTGAAATGGTTGAACAAAGATCAAAAGAAAAATATTTCATGACATGTGAAAATTATATCAAATTTAAATTTCAAGCCAGATACAGTAGCTCATGCCTGTAATCCCAGCGCTTTGGGAAGCTGAGGTGAGAGGATGCTTGAGGCCAGAAGTTCTGGGTTATAGTGAGGTATGAATGCCCCACTAAACTCCATGCGCTGCAGCCTGGGTGACTGAGCAAGACCCTATCTCTAAAAAAAAAAAAAAAAAAAATTAAATTTTAGTGCCCATAAATAAATCTTTAAAGTAATACAGACAGCCCATAGTTTCTGTGACTGCTTTTGAGCTTCAATGTCAGAGTAATTGAGAAAGAGATCTTATGGTCTACAAAACCTAAATATTTACTATATAGCCCTTTACAGAAAAACTTTGCTGACTCTGCTATACAACAATGGCTTGATGATTGAATCAGTGGGTCGGTACACCAAGATTCTGAGTATATAACCGCTCCAAGTTTTAGTTTGTTTGTGTAGTGAGGTAACAACTATCTTGCCTTTAAGTTGTCCTAAACATCAAATGACATAATGCACTTAGAAAAGTACCAAAATATCTCACAAATACAGACTTTATCATGTATTGAAATGATAAAGTGGCAAAAAATGAGAAAACAATTTTTTCTTCTCCCTTTCCTTTCTTTCCTTTACAGCTTTCATTTAAACTTGAAATTTTAAGAGAAAGTTCAATTTTGAAGTTTTTGCTTTTAAAGTGCAGATCGGGCTTCAGGTTCCTTTCTTCCAGTTTTTTTTGTGTTGCCCTCACTTCCTTTTCTTTTTCAGATGTATTCCTCCCCCCGCCCCGCCCCCCTCCACTTTTCTTTAAATGGGATCTCAATTGGTCCTCACAATAGCTCAGGGACAGAAACGGGACATGCCAGGTTAATCCATTTTATAGACCAGGAAACTGAGGCAGATCCCAGCTGACTCCGGAGCGCTGACTCAGCACGCAGCAAGCCCCAGACACCGCGCTCCGCGCCTTTCCCGAGGGACTACCGTCCAGCAAGTGGAACAAAACTAACCCCGCCAGCCTCCCAAGCTTGCACCTTAAACCCCCTTGGCGTTCTCCCCCGCGATCCGCCCCTGTCCTGCCCGCCCCCGACTCGGGAGCAGGTGGTAGGCTCCGCGCTCAGCGCGCAGGCGCGGCGCCGTGGGGCGGGGCGGGGCGGGAGCTGGGGGCGGGGTGAGCGCGGGCTGGGTTTGGGGCCGCGGCGGGAGCCGGAGTCGCAGCCACTCGAGTGCGCAGGCGCCTGGCGGTTACCGGTCTCACCATGGAGCGGAAAGGTGAGCAGTGGAGCGGCCTCCGCCACGAGGGGCAACGGCCGCTGGGGCGAGGCCCGGGCAGCGCTGGGAGCTCCGCCTAACCGCCGCCGTCCGGTCCCCGGCGTGCGGCGCCCTCCAGTGAGGTGGCGCCGCCCCTCACCCCGCGCCTCTGGGCTGCGGGTCCGCGCCCCTCAGCCTGGGCGTCCTCCGGCGCCGGCCGCCACCGCCCCTTGCTCCCCGCCGGGACGGCTCGCGCCTCGGGGCCACTCCGGCGCCCGGGCTTCGGCGGGCGAAGCAGACCCCCGCCCGTCCGCCCCCTGACCCGGCCCGAGCCCCCTCCGGCGCATCCCGCCTGGGCGCTGCTCGTAGCCCCATGGCCCGCCAGCCCCCCAGCCGGCCGCCACGCCGGACCCCGGGCGCTCGCCCCGCGGCCGCCCGTCGGGCAGGCCCCACAGCCGGGCCTGGCGCCGCTGCTGGGTCTCCACCCTCACCTTGGTCGCCTCCTTTGCTCCACGTTCGCCCTTCATCCATCCCTCTCTCCCGCAGTGCTTGCGCTCCAGGCCCGAAAGAAAAGGACCAAGGCCAAGAAGGACAAAGCCCAAAGGAAGTGAGTCTTGTACCCCAGCATCCCATTCTTTGGGTTTCCTCCGGCACCTTGCCTGCTCTGGTTTCTTGTCCTGAGCGTGCACCGGGTTTGGGCACTCTGCGGCCCCAGCCACATGGCCTCGGGCGGCCTGGAGGGTCGCTCTCCAGCAACCATGTGCCGAACGCCAGGCCTGGGTCTTAGCCCCAGGCCTGCTGGAAAGGGCTGTTGGAGGAGGACCAGAGCCCGCCCGGTACCTTTCCTCCCCAGCTCCACAGACGAGCGGCCCTCGGTTGGGGCCCCACCGGAGCTGGTAGATCATTATCAGTCTGTCTGTGAACTCTGGTCTCTTTTCCTTACCTGCCTCCCAGCGTCTTAACTTGCCTCCTACGTCTGCACGGTAGGCCTTCAGGAAATTCTTGAATGAATTTTTCCATGTTTACTTTTGGTTCTACCAACTACATGCTCCCTTTCCCCTGGCATAGAGCTTTCCCCTGGGTTAGTCAACTTCCTGAGCCTGCAAGGCGCATCGCCTTCCTTACTGTGTGGGGGCTGACCACTGTGTATACAGACGGCATCTGTTAACTGCTCTTCTGCCTAAACCTCGAGTCCTCACACTAAATGCAGTACCTTCTGGAGCGGGCGTCACAGTAGTGACCGGAGAGTTGTTTAGCTAACGATGGTGATTCTGGTTTGGTGTATTAAGTGCCGCGGTCCAGTTTTATCAGCAGGGTGCATAGCTGGTGTAGTGCTAATGTGGGGAGCACAAAAGTTGGTCACAGCCTAGTAGCTGGTAGCTGGTTTCGGCAGTGAGGCATACACTTAACAGTTTTGATCTTGTACTAATGTCTAATTGCAAAGGCTCTTGGATATCAGCTCTCAGACAATTTGTATTCAGAAAAAAATTCTACATCTAGTTCTTAATTTTAGATGTGTATATTTTTTCATTTATTTGATGTTTTGTGGTGTTGTGCATCGTCTAATTCTCTCCGAGCTGATATAACACATTTCAAAGGCTTTCCTAGGTACCCTACTGAATGACAATCCGAGATTGGGGTGTGTATGTGTTCTTTTTGGAGGCTGCCTAATGTTTGGGGAGAGCACATAATGACTTCTTTCAATAGAAGTAAAATGGTAGGTGACCTCACCTCTTGCTCCATTTTCTATTATGTCTTATGAAATTTTTTTATTTTGTAAGTGCTGGTGACCAAAGTATGCAAGTGTGAGTTTGTGTATGTGTGTGCGTGTATTTACTCTTTGATTATCCACGGATTAGTTAAAACCAGTTTTTAACCCTAGACTGTTTAATGAAAACAGCAGGGAGCTAACTGGGTTCTGCTGTGCAATAGGAATTTAAATGTTACTTTTTTCTGTGCCTTGGTTTTGTTATTACATATAGAACTGATATGAATGTGTTATAAAACATTTTCTACTGATATAAGGAAGTAGTGATTTTATTCACTATATTTTTAGAAGTCTTGTTCTCTCAGACTGTCTTGGTCTCTCTTACTACTTGGAAATTAATCTTGATATTAGCCTGAATCAAGCAATAATTTGGGAGGTAAATGTATATAGATGATTAAGTACTTTATTTTTAACACCTGATAGTCATTATTTTGGATTATCTTTTTAGACCATATGCTTTATTTCTAAACCCAGATATACATACTTTGGATTATCTGTTACTCCTCCATTTACTACTATGGGTAACCTAGCGTTATTTGTGTTCTTAATTATTTCAAATATGAATTAAAGATAATATAGCAGTTATTTTATTGAATATTTCGGTTTATACTTTACCTCCTGAAAATATATATGAATGAACTGCCCTGTTTACTTGTAATTTCAGAGGTGCTTTATTTTTGTTTGTGTTGTCAATTAATAATTTTTCTTTATAATTTTACCTACCTTCCTTTTTGTTTCTCCAGCCTCCTTTTAAGTGGCTGAAATGTCTAATTAATTAGTTCGGTTAGAGTACTTTGTCAAGTTCAAGCCCTACCTGACTCAGGTAACTTGACTCTTCCATTGAGTACACTTCTGATGACTTCTGGTTATTTTGCAGAGGCAAACTGCTAGTTACCAGATTTGTCAGGAAGAAGATCTGAGGAAGAAGCAGGCCATAGAGTTTGATCTTTCTAGACAGATGTGGTTTTGAATTCTGATTTTGCTACTTTTTAGCAATCTGACCTTAGACAAGTTAGTTAAGGAAACAGTTTTTTATATTATGACTGGCAGCTCAGTCATAATGAAAACTGATCAGGACCTAAAGGTACAAAAACCAAATATTGAAATGAAAAATTTTTGAAAGTTTTGGAAGTATAACAGTAAATGGCATCCCTAATAATTTAGTTATAGTATGGTACAGGCAGAAGGTTTTTTCAGTCCTCTGATTTTGTAGATCTTAAAACTAGAACTCACATACATGAAATAATGTGCCTAACGTCATGGAGCTGGTTGCAGTGAAGCCAAAATGGAATCCAGAATGCCTGCCTTCCAGCTCAGTGTTCTTTAGAGTGGGCTTCTTTTGGGTTCCTTCAGTGTGCTGAAAGATTTGACTTGGGATTTTATTTGCCTTATTTGAACAATTCCTTATTCATTTCTTTTTTTCAGACACTGTCCTTTTATTTAGTAACATTAACTGGTTTGTGACAATCTCCATTTTACTTTAAAGATAAGGAAATTGAGGTTCGTCAGATTACTCCCCTAGAAAATTGAAAAGCTAGCCTAGGTCTAACATACTCCAAATCCCTGGTCACTGATTATGCTCTCTCCAAGGAACAATTTCCTTTAGGTGTGTCTGAGGACAAATAAGGTAGAAGCTGGGTGAAAAGAGACTTCTGAATGAGGGACCTCCGCATGCCTAGGGTTTTGGGTACCCTTTCATGACCCCTGTCTTATGTCTCTGAAGGAGCACAATGTTCTATCGCCCTTTGAGCATTTGGTTTTCAGTATTTATGCCAACAGCTGTGAGCTTTTATCTGTTTGTCATAAGCTTTTGTAATTTAGCAGTTTATATCTACTTTTGAAATTGTTTCAATGGAACACAATTCCAGAAGGGATTTCATACCTAATAATTTATTACTTAGCCTAAGAAGTTGCTTTGAACCACTTTCTTTGCTCATCCATAAGAAGCAACTCCTTATTAATGTTTGATCATGAGATTGCAGCAATTCAGTCACATCTTTAGGCTCTAATTATCTGCAGTTACTTTATCCACTAAGTCTCGGACCCCTCGAAGTCATCCATCAGGGTTGGAATTGACTTCTTCCAAACTCTCCCTATTAATGTTGATATTTTGACCTTCTCCTATGAATCACAAATGTTCTTTTTTTTTTTTTTTTTTTTTTTTTTAAGAGACAGAGTCTCACTTTGTTGCCCAGGCTAGAGTGCCGTGGCATCAGCCTAGCTCACAGCAACCTCAAACTCCTGGGCTCAAGCAATCCTGCTGCCTCAGCCTCCCGAGTAGCTGGGACTACAAGCATGCGTCTCCATGCCTGGCTAATTTTTTGTATGTATATTTTTAGTTGGTCAATTAATTTCTTTCTATTTTTAGTAGAGACGGGGCCTCGCTCTTGCTCAGGCTGGTTTCGAACTCCTAACCTTGAGCAATCTGCCCGCCTCGGCCTCCCAGAGTGCCAGGATTATAGGTGTGAGCCACCACGCCGGGCCCACAAATGTTTTTAATGGCGTTTAAAGTGAATCCTTTCCAGAAGCTGTTTTATTTACTTTGCCCAGACCAGGAGTGGGGAACCTGTGACCTTAAGGACACATGTGGCCTCTAGATCCTTAAGTGCCACCTTTTAATAAAAGGATTTGTTCTGTTAAAGTTTGGATTCAGTCAAAGGGCACACTTAAGGATCTAGAAAGCCACATGTGGCCTTAAGGCTGCGGGTTCCCCTCCCTTGGTCCAGATCCTTCAGAATTGTCACTGTTTATGGCAGCTATAGCTTTATAAAATGTATTTCTTAAATAATAAGCCTCAAAAGTCAAAATTGCTCCTTGATCCATGGGCTACAAAATGGACATTGTGTTAGTATTGATCTTCTAGTACATCTCCATCAGAGCTCTTGGGTGATGAGATACATTGTCAATGAACAGTAATATTTTCTTTTCTTTTTTTTTTTTTTTTTTTTTGAGACAGAATCTCACTCTGTTGCCCAGGCTAGAGTGCCATGGCGTCAGCCTAGCTCACAGCAACCTCAAACTCCTGGGCTCAAGTAATCCTCCTGCCTCAGCCTCCCAAGTAGCTGGGACTACAGGCATGAGCCACCATACCTGGCTAATTTTTTCTATATATTTTTAGTTGCCCAATTAATTTCTTTCTTTTTTTAGTAGAGACGGGCCTTGGTCTTGCTCAGGCTGATCTTGAACTCCTGACCTTGAGCGATCCTCCCTCCTTGGCCTCCCAGAGTGCTAGGATTACAGGCATGAGCCACCACACCTGCCCAATGAGCAGTAATATTTTGAAAGGAATCTATTTTTTTTTTTTCTGAGCAGTAGGTCTCAACAGTGGGCTTAAATTATTCAGTAAACCATGCTGTAAACAGATGTGCTGTCATCCAGGCTTTGTTGTTCCATTTATAGAGTACAGGCAGGGTGGATTAAGTGTAATTGTTAAGGGTCCTAGAATTTTTCGGGATGGTAAATGAGCACTGACTTCAACTTAAAGTCACCAGCTGCGTTCGCCTCTAACAAGAGAGTCAGCCTGTCCCTTGAAGTTTTGAAAACAGGCATTGACTTCTCTCTAGATAGGGAAGTCCTAGATGGAATTGTCTTTAAATAAAAGGCTGTTTCATCTACATTGAAAATCAGTTTAGTATAGCTACCTTCATCAATGATCTTAGCTAGATCTTCTTGAAAATTTACTGCGGCTTCTACGTCAGTTCTTGCTGTTTCACCTTATACTTTTATGCTGTGAACTTATGCTATTGAGATGGCTTCTTTTCTTCAAACTCATGAACCAACCTCTGCTGACTTCAGATTTTTCTTCTGTAGCTTCCTCACCTCTCTTGCTCTGGATTAGACTTTGGCTTAAGGGAATGTTGTGGCTAGTTTGATTCCTTCCATTTGATTCCCTCCATTTAGACCACTAAAACTTTCTCCATCTCAGTAATAAGATTGTTTGGCTTCCTTATTTTCTTTTAATTTAAATTATTTTTATTATTATGAGTACATAATGGTGAATATAGGGTACATGTGATGTTTTGATACAGGCATACAGGATAAATAAATCAAATCAGGGTAATTAGGGTATCCATAACCTAAAGCGTTTATCATTTCTTTGGGTTAGGAACATTCCAATTCCACTGTTTTAGTTGTTTTAAAATATACCATAGCATTCTGTTGACTATAGTCATTTTGTTGTTCATTCTACCTATATTTTTCTACCCGTTAACTATTCCCACTTTATCCTCCCCTCTGTGCTACCCTTCCCAGCCTCTGAAAACCATCATTCTGTTCTCTTATCTTGTATTTCACTTTTTTATTTTTGTATTCACTGGAGTAGCATTTTTATTTATTGATTGATTGATTTTGAGACAGGGTCGCATTCTGTCGCCCTGGGTAGAGTACAGTGGCATCATCACCCCTCACTGCAACCTCAAACTCCTGGGCTCAAGCGATCCTCCTGCCTCAGCCTCCCGAGTAGCTGGGACTACAGGCATGCACCACCATGCCCGGCTAATTTTTTCTGTTTTTGGTAGAGATGGGATCTTGCTCTTGCTCATGTTGGTCTCCAACACCTGAGCTCAAGCAATCCTCTTGCCCAGGCCTCCCAGAGTGCTAGGATTATAGGCGAGTGGCCTGGCCCAGCTAGTTGGAGTAGCACTTTTAATTTCCTTCAGGAATTTTTTGTTTGTATTCACAAGTTGGGTATTTGGGGCTGGGTGTAGTGTGAGACCCTGTCTTTACTAAATATAGAAAAATTAGCTGGTTGATGTGTTGATACCACTGCACTCTACCCAGGGTGCAGTGAGAGTGAGACTATCTCCAAAAATAAAAATTGTCTGTTTGGTGCTAGAGCCCTAGCATTCAGTGTTTGAGGCCAGCCTGGGCAACATAGCAAGATCCCAGCTTAATTTTTTTTTTTTAATCCAGCGTTCGATTTAAATTGAAAATGTTTAATTCTTCCTTTCACTTGAACACTTTGAGGCCATTGTAGGGTTAATTGACCTAATTTCAATATTTTTGTGTCTCAGGGACTAGGGAGGCCCAAGAGAAGAGAGAGAGATGGGAGGAAATAGCCTGTTGGTGGAACAGAACACATCTAAGTTCACTGGCCATGGTTTGTGGTGCCCCGAAATAATTAAATTAGTAATATCAAAGATCAGTGATCACAGATGTAATAATAATGAAAAAGTTTGAAATATTATGAGAATTACCAAAGTGTGACACAGACACAAAGTGAGCACAGGCTGTTGGAAAAATGGCTTTTATAGACTTGCTCAATGCAGGGTTCTCACAAACCTTCAATTTGTTTTAAAAAATGCAGTATCGGCCGGGCGCGATGGCTCATGCCTGTAATCCTAGCACTCTGGGAGGCTGAGGTGGGCGGATTGCTCAAGGTCAGAAGTTCGAAACCAGCCTGACCAAGAGTGAGACCCCCGTCTCTACCAAAAATAGAAAGAAATTAATTGACCAACTAAAAATATATATATAAAAAATCAGCAGGGCATGGTGTTGCATGCCTGTAGTCCCAGCTACTTGGGAGGCTGAGGCAGGAGGATCGCTTGAGCCCAGGAAGGAGATTGAGGTTGCTGTGAGCTAGGCTGACGCCATGGCACTCACTCTAGCCTGGGCAATAAAGTGAGACCCTGTCTCAAAAAAAAACAAAAACAAATGCAGTATCTTTGAGGTGCAGTGAAACAAAGCACAATAAAAAAGGTATACCAGCGTTTTTAATGCTTCTCTCACTGTAACTGAATTAATTCCAAGCAAGTAAGAAAATCCAGAGAGCTAAGAGAGCTTTTTAGAAGCCTTTTAGATACTATGCAAATAATAGTTTAATTAAGGAAAAGTATACATCTAGATATACTTATAATCTTAAAGTTTCTCATTGGTTTTAAGGTACTGTCAGTTTTAAAAGATGCCATTTTTTTGTACCGCTAAGAAAAAAATCCTACTAAGTAAACTGACAAACCATTAACTGTGTTATATTATAATTTCAGAGATGTGAAATGGTGGGAGACACTTATATTGAATTAGTGAAATGCAGTAATTCCAATGATGTGTAGAATTGACAGCATTGTTATTGTCTGTTAAAAAGCTTTATTATAGAATAAATAAAATATAAAGAACATGGTAAAATAAACTTTCATATATCTGTCTCTTACCTTCAGTGATTCAACTTTGGCCAATGTTATTTCATCCCTATCCTCCCCCCTTATTTCCTTCCATCTTATTTTAAAGCAAGTCCCCAGCATCATATAATTTCATAAGATATGGATCTTAATTTTTTAAAAATATCTAATCAGGCCGGGCGCCGTGGCTTGCGCCTGTAATCCTAGCTCTCTGGGAGGCCGAGGCGGGCGGATTGCTCAAGGTCAGGAGTTCAAAACCAGCCTGAGCAAGAGCGAGACCCCGTCTCTACTATAAAAATAGAAAGAAACTAATTGGCCAACTGATATATATATAAAAAAAAAATTAGCCGGGCATGGTGGCGCATGCCTGTAGTCCCAGCTACTCGGGAGGCTGAGACAGAAGGATCGCTCGAGCCCAGGAGTTTGAGGTTGCTGTGAGCTAGGCTGAAGCCACGGCACTCACTCTAGCTTGGGCAACAGCGCAAGACTCTGTCTCAAAAAAAAAAAAAATATATATATCTAATCAGTGTTCAGATTTCCCTACTAATTTTGTTTGTTTGTTTGTTTTTGAGACAGAGTCTCACTCTGTCACTTGGGCTAGAGTGCTGTAGCTCAAACGATCCTACTGCCTCAGCCTCTCGAGTAGCTGGAAGTACAGACAATGTGCCACCATTGCCCGGTTAACATTTTATATATTTAGTTGTCCAACTAATTTCTTTCTATTTTTTTAGTAGAGACAGGGTCTTGCTCTTGCTGAGGCTGGTCTGGAACTCCTGAGCTCAAATGATCCATGTGCCTCAACCTCCCAGAGTGCTAGGATGATAGGTGTGAGCCACCACGCCCAGCCTACTAATTTTGTTTAAGTCAGGATTCATAATGTCCTTAGTTTGAAAAGTCTGTCTAGTCTTTTAATTTACAGGTTCCTTGTGGTTCTTTCCCTTCTAAATTTGTTTTTACTGAACTGCTTAATTCATAGATGGTGGTGTATACTTCATCAGGAGGCACCTACTGTCTGGTTGTCTCTTTTTTTGTGATATTAGTGGCTGTTGATTATTGCCCAGATCCATTCATTTATTTAGAGTTTCAATGGTAATGTTCTATTCCGTAATTTATTAATTATAATACTTTTATCAAGAGAAACTTAGCTTCATAAATTTGGTTAGTCAGAGGGACAGTTCATAGATTCCTAGCAGTCTCCAGAATGACCAATGAAGATTTATTTGATTATAAAGTCAAAGATTTTAAACATATTTGTAGTTTGATCCATTGTAGTAGACTTTTTCCCCCTACAGTTTTCTGGAGATATAACTTACATACCATAAACTCACCCATTTTAAGTGTGCATTTCAGTGGTTTTTAGTATGTTTACAACTGTGCAACCCCCTCACTACAGTTTAGAACATTTTCATCACCTCAAAAGAAACCACATACTCATTAGTGATTATTCCCCTTGATCCCCCAATGCTAAGCAACCAGTAATCTTACTTTCTGTTTGTACAGATTTTCCTATTCTGGACATCTCATATAAATGGAATCATACAATATGTGGTCTTTTGTGACTAGCTTCTTTTACTTAGCATGATTTTTTAATATTCATGCATGTTATAGCATGTGTAGTTGTTTTTATTGATGTCCTCTCTTTGGCCAGTTGGAGTCTCTTCATGATGAGTCTTGAGTCTATTTGACTCAGCCTGAGGCATCTTTGATAGCTTTTTTACTGTCTGGTATGACAATATGTCCAGACTTATCTTGCACATTTTATGCCCCAGGACAGGAAATAGGCCTTTCTCAAGAAGCCTTTTCGTGGGAAATGGCATTTGGAGACCATAATCTGAGTGCTTAAGAAGCTTATTACTACGGAGTTAGTCATTGTTTCTAGGTCTTTTCTGTGATTTAGAGCTAGGGAATAAGCTGTATGTTTGTTTTTTTAAAGAAATCATGAGTTTGTGTTATACTTAAAAATCAAGTTACAGGATCCAGGGATTTTTTTTTTTTTTTTTAACATATCACTCTTTTCTCCTGTGCTGAAAATCCCAGTTCTGAACAGAACCCCGATTCCTCATTTTCTTTTCCCCCCGACAGTGTACCCACAATAGTCTCAGAATGACAGCGCCAGCACTACCGTCAACAATATGATTACTTTAGCTAACAATGTTTTTGTTGTTATTCTTAGGGTATATTTCAGTAGGAAAGTAGAGTCAAATTACTGGCTTTTATGTAACAATTACATGGACTAGTAGTTCCTTGCTATGTGATTGTGTTACGACCTGGTTTCTCAGGTTGATTTGTTTCATTTTGTTTTCATTTTATATCATCTTTGGAATCTTTAAAGATTCTAAATCTTCTTTGGGAGGCCAAGGTGAGAGGATTGCTTGAGGCCAGGAATTTAAACCAGCAAGACTAAGACCCGATCTCTATAAAAAATAGGAAAATTAGTCAGGTGTGATGGTGTGTGCCTGTAGTCCCAAGCTACTCTAGAGGCTGAGGCAGGAGTATTGCTTGAGCCCAGGAGTTCGAGGTTACAGTGAGCTACGATGATGCCACTGCACTCTACCCAGGGCAAGACTCTGTCTCAATCTATATCTATACACACACACACATATGTATCATGACATGCCTTTATTTGTGTAGATAAAGATTAAGTCCAGGTGTAATTCATTGTTATTGGATAATGAATTTATTCGCTTAAATGTCTTAGACAATATTGATGAGTAGTTTTGGATAACATTTCAAGAAGTTTCAGAAAATTTAATATATATTTTATTTACCATGTAAGAATTGTCACCAGTAGTGGTGAACAAACATCAATGCTGCCAAGTTTGGTACTGGTACAATCAGTCATATTGATAACCTTTATATATTATTTAATTTTCTCAAATTGAGTGTCTAGGCAATTTAAACAAGGCTAACAGTCCTTTTGGGACTAGTCTTATGAACTTTTGTTTCCTGAAATATTAGGGTAGCCTTATTTTGTTACTGGTGATAAATGTACCTTATGGGCAACCATACCCTCTCATTCACTTTGCATTTTAATTGTAATGCTGCTCTTCAGCCTGTGCATGTTTCTTGGATATGTTTTCACCAAACATTTTGATCAAAGATGCCAGGTTCTTTTCATTCTTTTACCATATGAACTTGATGGCAAGCTCCCTTCTACAAGTTCTTAGGCCTTTGAGAATAGATTTAACAGAAATTGTATTTTGTATTTTTCTTTGCTAGTATGAAAAATGTAATGGGATAAAGTAGATAACTCATGTTTCTAGATGGAAGGAGAGATAATACAGGTATATGCTTTTATGCTGTTTACCAGAAAAGAGCTTGTCCTTTTGAGTCACACAGTCCTGGATTTCAGCCTACCTCTAACACCATTGTTAGGTGAACCTGGACAATGTCTTTTTTTTTTTTTTTTTTTTTTTTTTTTTGAGACAGAGTCTCACTTTGTTGCCCAGGCTAGAGTGAGTGCCGTGGCGTCAGCCTAGCTCACAGCAACCTCAAACTCCTGGGCTTGAGTGATCCTTCTGCCTCAGCCTCCCGAGTAGCTGGGACTACAGGCATGCGCCACCATGCCCGGCTAATTTTTTACATATATATATCAGTTGGCCAATTAATTTCTTTCTATTTATAGTAGAGACGGGGTCTCGCTCTTGCTCAGGCTGGTTTTGAACTCCTGACCTTGAGCAATCCGCCCGCCTCGGCCTCCCAAGAGCTAGGATTACAGGCGTGAGCCACAGCGCCCGGCCAGGACAATGTCTTTTGAATTCTTTGAATCTGGATTGCTTTATCTATAGATGGTGAGGTACTGGGGATGCAGCTGCATTTAAGTGTCTACCCCACCCAGTACTGAGCTCTGGGTAAAGTGCTCTGGTGACTGCTCTCCTCCTCGTGCTGCTTTCCTTACCTTAGATGGAAACTCATCTGTTGGTGTTTCATACACATATATTTTTGTATATGTATATATATCAAGTCTAGTTTGGAGTATAGTCACCTAAAGATCAGGAATGGATTATATTTAACTGTTTGTGTGTAACACCTATTAGACACCCCAATTTTTGTTTTGTTGTTGCTAAACCCTACCTCCAATTTAGGATTTCTGTGTTGAGAAACTTAAAGTACTTGAGTATGTCTCAGAAGATGAGATAAAATTAGATATGTAAAGGATTATGTCAGTTTGCAAAAGAAGAAAAATCTTTCAGGAAAAATATATATGGAAAAGGTAGTGGGAGAAATTTAGCATTTACTAAGTTTCATTGTATGTAGGCGCTAGAACTTAAAATAGTATCTTGTTAAATTTCTGTAAGAGATCTAAGTAAGTGTGATACTCTAGAAAGGATACAAAGATGACTTGAACACATTCCTTTCCCTCAAGGGACTTGTTTCTTAAGGGAAATAAGTATACAAACATGATTTTATTTAATCTGCCATAACAAAGTACCAGAAACTGGGTAGCTTAAGCAACAGAAATTTATTCTCTCAATTCTGGAGGCTAGATGTCTCATATTAAGGTGTTGGCAGGATTGGTTTCTTCTGAGGGCTGTGGGGGAGAATCTGTTTCAGGCCTCTCTTCTTGCCTTAGAGATGGCCACGTTCTCCCTGTCTCTCTTCACATCATCTGCCCTTTATGTGTCTCTCTTTAGACCCACATTTCACCTTTTTATAAGGACACCAGTCATATTGGATTAGGGCTCATCGTAATAACCTCATTTTTATATTGATTGTCTCTGTGAAGACCCTGTCTCCAAAAAATGTTACATTCTGGGTTATTGGAGGTTAGGACTCCAACATATCTTTTCAGGAGGAACACAGTTCAACCCATAACACAGGCCCCAGAAGACAGTCCTCTGCATTAGGAGATCTTACAGCTTCTCATTCCCAAGATAGTAAGAAGAGACTAAAGTTTACATGTAAATAAACTGCTTTTTAAGGTACCTTTTCTGGTTAGCTTTTAGTCTGTCTTTTAAAGCCATGGCTAAATTATTTCTAAGACCCCAAACATCTATAGATTATTCCCTACTGAATTTCATTTTTCCTTATGAAGCCACCATTTTGAATCATTCCAGATAAACTCCAGCATCTCTCACCTCCTTCCTTAGATGTCATAACACTATTTAAAATAGCATGAGCACACTCTGTCCCCTCACCCTACTTGATTCTTCTCTATAACCCCTTTTATACCCTGATATCACAGAGCGTGTGTCTCCTGAAGAGACAGCGAGATAGGACTTTGCTAACAACTTTTGCTATTGACCGCCTGAACTCAAGAACCAGGTAGGTTCAGATAAATTAGGGCTATTTTTTGTCACCTCATGCTAGAATGTAAACACAATGAAGGCAAGGGACTCTTTTGGGTTTTTTCCCTCAGCTACATTTCAAGTGCCTAGAAAAGTGCCTGGCATACTTATTATTGGCAATCAGTAAAACATATTTGTTAGTTCATTTCCCCTTATTTTCTACATGTACTGCTAACATTTATGTTCAGGCACTCTACTAACCATAGGATTAACATATCCTTGTAAATTCCCTGTGAAGTAGATGTAATTACTACCCTCATTTTACACATGAGGCAACAGAGGCACAAAGAGCTTCTTGAGAGTTTATTTGGAGGTTCTAGTAGGGGAGCATAGTTACTCGTATACCCTTGAACGAAGACTGGTCCTCCTCTAGTGGGGAAGGTCATCCTCTTTGACCGAGCACGCAGCTTAGGGAGGGATGCACATGGAGCGGTGAGGGAGGAAGGGGACACCCGCCTAGCCAGCCAGATCAGCCGAATCAAGTGGGGTGACAGATGTTGCAGCCAGATTGTCCTCACATCCACAAAGAGCTTCTTAAATTAGCAGTTTATCTAAAGTCATGGAACTCTGGTAAACTACAGAGTCAGGATCAAACCCAAGTCTCCTGACTCTAGAGACTTTGGTTGTAATTACTATCTCTAACAATGTCTCTTGCATCTCTCCTTTCTGGTCCTGCTATCTTTTACCAAACCTTCTTGCCAAAGCAATCTTTCTAAAGCACTCCTTTTGTAGGGTTACTGTGATGACTCCACTTCCTTCCATGTAGAATACTTCAATGCTTGACATTTAAGGCCTTTCACAATCTAGTTCCATTAGGGGATAGTTGGGTCAGGGTGTAATGGACTTTATTTTTTTTTTTTCTTTCTTAAGTTTGCGAGATCTGAATATTATTTTTTTTTTATTTTTTTTTCTTGTAATGGACTTTAGTTGAAGAATGATAAGTAAAACTAAAGAGAAATGCCTTGCATGTATCCCTGTTGTAAGTATTTAGGATATGATAGTGAACAAAATAAAGTCTGCCCTCTTAAACTTACATTCTGGAAGTGTTGGGAGGAGGACAATAAAATGCCAAGTACTGAAGAAAAATAGCATGGTAAGGAGAGTGGCAGAGGGCATGTGACAAAGACTATGGTCTTATATAGGACGGTCATGGAAATTCTCTGAAAAGGTGACAGTTTAACAGGCCTAAGGAGATAAGTGTGAAGAAATGGGTTTGGAGGGGGCAATGAAGAGTCAGATCATGTAAGGCCTTGTAGGCCATTGTGCAAAGATCTGTTTTGAGTGTAGTGGTTGCCTACTATTTGTGCTTTATTAAAGATCACCATTTTTTTTTTTTTAACATGATAGTGAGGTGGAATAAAGATCACCATTTTTAAAAAAGTATGTTAAGTTGTGGAAACCTAGGCTGCTGGGATTCAGATCACAAACAGAGTGCCATCTAGTGGTTATTTATCATAAATGTAGGCAGTGAGCCTTCCAGCAAACAAGCAGGCTCTCCAAAGTGTGTTGCCAACTAAGTTCTATAAACTGAAAATGCAGATCCCTGAAATACCGTAGTTTATGAACCATTTGAGAGTAAGTTACAAACATCATGTCCCTTTACCTTCAAATACTTTTTTTCCCTTTTTTTTATTTTAGCGTATTGTGGGGGTACAAGTGTTAAGGTTACGTATATTGCCCATGCCCCCCCCTCGAGTCAGAGCTTCAAGCGTGTCCATCCCCCAAACGTTGCACATCTTACTTGTTATGTCTGTATATACCCACCCCCTACCTTCAAATACTTAATGTATTCCCTTAGAACAAGGACATTCACAGCTGGGCATGGTCGCTCACACCTGTAATCGTAGCACTCTGGAAGGCCGAGGCGAGAGGATCATTTGAGCTCAGGAGTTTGAGACCAGCCTGAGCAAGAGCGAGACCCTGTTTCTACTAAAAAAATAGAAAGAAATTAGCTGGACAACTAAAATATATATATATATAAAAAAAATAGCCGGGCATGGTGGCGCATGCCTGTAGTCCCAGCTACTCAGGAGGCTGAGGCAGGAGGATCACTTGAGCCCAGGAGTTTGAGGTTGCTGTGAGCTAGGCTGACACCATGGCACTCTAGGCCTAGCAAGATAAATAAATCGTAGTATATCCACATATACAGAGTGGGACTCTGTTTCAAAAAAAAAAGAACAAGGACATTCACTTATATAACCACAATATAATTATCAAAATAGGAAATGAAGCTTTGATACTATGTTATTTACTCTAGCTCTTAGGCTGGGCTCACACCTGTAATAGTAGCATTGTGGGAGGCTGGGGCAGGAGGATTGAATAAGGCAAAGGGAAAGGAGTTTGAGACCAGCCTGAGTAAGAGTAAGACCCTATCTCTGTAGAAAGTAGAAAAATTAGTGGGGCATGGTGGCACTTGCCTGTAGTCCAAGCTACTTAAAAGGCTGAGGCAGGTGGATTGCTTGAGCTCAGGAGTTTGAGGTTGCAATGAGTTATGATGATGCCATTGCACTATAGCCCAGGTGACAGAGCAAGACCCTGTCACATTCAATCAATAAATAAAATATTTAATCTAGATCTTATTCAAACCAATTGTCCCATTTCCCTTTATAGAAAGATTTTTTTCTAGTCCAGCATCCAACCAGGATCACACATTGAATTTAGTTTTTGTGTCTCAAATCTAGAACAGTTCCATAGCCTGCCTTTGTCTTTCCTGACATTGATATTTTTAAAGAATATAAACCATTTATTTTATAGTGTCCCTCAATTTAGGTGTGTCTGTTTCCTTGTGATTCAGGTTATGCAGGTTAGCACTGCCTAAAATAGGTTGTACCATCCTTGGTACCTCACATCAGGAGGCACATGATACTTGGTCCAGTATTGGTGATGTTACATTTGATCACGTAGTTAAGGTGGTGACTCATAATGGTGATTATCTTTTTTTTTTTGAGACAGAGTCTCGTTCTTTTGCCCGGGCTAGAGTGCTGCGGCATCAGCCTAGCTCACAGCAACCTCAAACTCCTGGGCTCAAGCAATCCTGCTGCCTCAGCCTCCCGAGTAGCTGGGACTACAGGCATGCGCCACCATGCCTGGCTAATTTTTTCTACATATTTTTTTAGTTGCTCAGCTAATTTCTTTCTATATTTTTAGTAGAGACAGGGTCTCGCTCTTGCTCAGGCTGGTCTTGAACTCCTGAGCTCAAACGATCCGCCTGCCTTGGCTTCCCAGAGTGTTAGGATTACAGGCGTGAGCCATCACACCCGGCTGGTGATTATCTGTTCTATCATTTTCTAACATAGTTATGATCAGCATCCTATTATTAGAAAGAACTTTCCCTTTGCCTCATTAATTTATTCATCGCCATAGTTATTATTGTCGATATGAACTTATGGAGTCTATTGTATTCAGTGAGTTTTAATCCATTACTCTATTTTGATGCTCAGATTCTTCCATATTTGGATGTTGAGAGTACCTTCAAGCTGGCTCCTTGGCCTTTTGATATGTCTCCATTCTTTTCGCACTGTTGTACTTTCTGGCACAAGATGGTCCGGATTCATCTAGTGCTTTGCCTGTCCAAGCCCTGGAATCTCATTTATCTAAGGAACCCTGAGTCAATACCAGTTTTTGTTATCATTTTAAGTTAAAATTTTATGTTGGGCAATACATGGTCATAGTAATGGGTTTCTGTGACATCTGATTTATTTCTGATGAAAATCTTAGGTGGCAGAACCTATAATAATTATTCTTGGGCCCATTCTCTGGCATTGCCCTACACTGAATAGGATACTGGAGCAATGGTAATTGCTGTTGTAGTGAAACTCTATATTTCCATTTTTTTAAATAATTGTATTGTAGCATATGTGAGTAATAAATAATTTAAAACATTTGAATACATGAAGATATATACTGGTTTGGAAGATACAGATTTGTATAATAATTCTTCCTAAATTAATCCATTAATTTCACATTCTAACAATATTCTTTTTCATTTTTAAAAAAAATATTTATTTATTGAGATGGGGTCTCCTTCTGTCACCCAAGCTGGAGTGCAGCAGCATAATCATAGTCTCCAAATCCTGGGCTCAAGCAATCCTCCTGCCTCGCCCTCCCCAGTAGCTGGTACAACAGGCACATGGCACTGCGCCTGGCTAATTTTTAAAAATTTTTTGTAGACACAGGTTCTTGCTATGTTACTCAGGCTGGTCTTGAACTCCTGATCTCAAGCAATCCTTGTGTCTCAGCCTCACAAAGTGCATGGGTTACAGGCATGAGCCACTGTGCTCATCCTCTGTATACATTTGAAATATACAGTTTGATGAGTTTTGGCTGATGGGTGCATCCATGAAACCACCATCATAATTAAAGTACAAAAGTTCCCAGAAGTTTCTTTATGTGCCTTTGTGGTCCACCCTCCCTACACCAGGCAGCGGCTGAGCTGTGTTAAAGATTAGTTTACATTTTCTAGAATTTTATATAAATGTAATCAAACATTACAATTCTTTTGAATTTGGCTTCTTTCATTCAGATTTTGAGATGCTTCCATGTTTTGTTTGTATCAGTAGCTTGTTTTTATTGTGACATAGTATTCCAGTATGTGGATATACTACAATTTATTTATCTGTTCACTTTTTGGTTATCATTTGGGTTGTATCCAGTTTGGGGCCTTTATGAATAAAGCTGTCAATATAGTAATTTTGTTGCTGAATCATTTGAAAGTTTCAGATATCATGACACATCCTAAATACTTAAGCAGATATCTCCTAAGAATAACATTTTCCTTTAAGAACAACAATACCATTGTCACACTTAAGAAAGTGACATCATTCACTTTTCATCATTTATATCATTCCCATTTCATCATCATATTGAAATGATATTCAATATCATTTAATATTATGACCATACTTTGATTTTTTTCCCCATTGTTTCAAAATGTCTTTTATACCTCCTTTTTTCTTTTTCTGGATTCAGAATTTAGTTATTAACTTTAATATAGCATTAAATTTTGTTCTGTCTCTTTAACCTTCAAACTCTTCTTAGGTTTTTGTACAAGAAAATATTGCAGGCTTACTACATGCTTTCCCTACTCCAGACTATAATCGCCCATTTCTCCCAAGAGTCTCCTTGTGGCTTTTTAGTGAGGAATGATGTTTGGAAACCAAGGTCTGCGTGCTAGGGTTCTATTGCTTCTAGGCGCTTTCTGCAAGCCTAGAGTACAGAGCTAGAAAATGTATATATTTTTAATATATATATAGTTCACAGTATTTCCATTTCAAATATACTGTAGAGTTTCTTCACCTTCCTCCATTCCACATTTGTATATCCCCTTCTTCTTGCCTCTCAGTGACATCTATATATTTATTCCATTTTCTCTCCTATCATATATACAAAATAGTTTCAGGATTATATACTAATATCAACACCAAATCTAAGTTCAAGATTTCTTTGTAGTTCTTTTAAGTCATCAGGATATATCCTACGTAAGGGTATATAGTCAGAGAATGGTGTCCAAAATGAATGAATTAGTTTTTTGGTGTTTATCTTATTAATTTAAAATACAATTAGGTTTATATTTTAATGTGTGTTCAATTTTAGGGTTTACTTTTTTCATTATATTTTCTTTCATTAATTAACACATGTACATTGTTCAAGAAGTCTTCCTTGTCTCCATTACCCTGTTCTTACCTACTACCTAAAGGTAACCATTTCATTCATTTCTGATTTATCCTTTTTTGTAAAAATAAGCAAGTATATATATGTATTATTTTTCCATCTTTCTTATACATAAGGTAGCAGGCATTCCATATATATTCTTTTGCATAGTGCTTTTTTTTCTCTGAACAATATATCTTGGAAATCATTCCATATGAGTTCTCATAGATCTTCATTATTTTTTATGGATTCCCAGGTATTTTCAAATGAAACCCCAACTAGAAATTATAGTTGATACTTATAAGTATGGTCTATGCAAAAAAGGTAACTAGGGACATGAGTCAGTACACTCATATGCAAAGAAATGGCCTGTTTGCTTTTAGGTTATAATAAATACTTAAGTGATATATAACATTTTTTTTTTAGTTTAGGTAGCATAACAAGACCCTATCTCTACAAAAAATAAAAAATAAATTAGTTGAGCATAGTGGGGTGTGCCTGTAGTCCAAGCTACTTGAGAAGCTGAGATGAGAGGATCACTTAAGCCCAGAAATTTGAGATTACAGTGAGCTATGATCATGCCACTGTACTCTAGCCTGGGCAACAGAGTGAGACTCTGTTTCTTTAAAAAAAAAAAAAAAAATCAGATAACATACCTAAATTCCTTTGAATGGCTGCTGCTTGAATCCATCTGAGATCACAGGGAGATTTCACATAACGAAAGGACACTAAATTTTAGATTTTAAAAAATTATTAGGTATAGAAAGTTTTTCAAGTGGGTTTCATTGAAAGGAATCACTGAAATCTTAGAAACACAGCAGAATATCAAACTTAGGAATTTTTCCAAACAAGATAATGAAAAAGTGTTCTGTGATGTATCCTCCTGAAGGTGTTTTTGCAAGACCTTAGGCTAACCCATATTTTTACTCTTTACTGTCTCATAGTTAGTGTCCTATACCTTGTGCTGTCTCAGAGGCTCTTTGCAAATTAAGTACTTGTCCCCGGATCTGCTTCTGTTATTGACTCTTTCTTATGAAGGAGCAATTGGTTCCTGCCATTGGACATCTGGCAAAAACTTTAAATAAGCAAGGAGACTCCTTTAATTCCTTGGCTTTAGATGAATCCAGGGATAGCTTGTACACTCAGCCATCTAGATGTTTTAGTTAGATGTATGTATTAATACTTTTGGCTGAACTTGAAAGGAAGTTGCATATATCATGGCACCTTATCCTGAAATACTTCAGCTTGCTGCTCTTAAGAATGTTTTTCTTAGCTGTAATAATGGTATTATGATTAACAATAATTGTTTACTATCATCTTACAATTTATATTCATATATCTCTAGTTGCCTTGTAAATGTCTTTTTTCTGGGGGGAGGAACAGAGTCTCACTCTGTTGCCTGAGCAAGAGTGCATCATAGCTCACTGCAACTCCAAACGCCGGGGCTCAAGCAACCCTACAGCCTCAGCTTCCACAGTAGCTGGGACTACAGACCTGCAACACCACACCCAGCTAATTTTTGTGATTTTTTTTTTTTTTTTTTTGTAGAGGTAGGTTGTATCTCTACAAAAAAAGATAGCTATTCCCCAGGCTGGTCTTAAACTCGTGGCCTCAACCAATCCTCCCACCTCAGCCTCCCAAAGTGCTAGGATTACAGGCATAAGCCACCATGCCCAGCCACAAAATGTCTTTTGTGTTTTAAAAGTCATGATGCAGTCAAGGTTCCCGTGTTATATTTAGGGGTTTTTTTTGTTGTTGTTGTTTATTTATCTCTTAAACAGCCCTCCTGCCCTTTTTCCCTTTGCCTCTTAAATATCGAAGAGATCAGACCAATTGTCTTGTACAAAGAATATCTCACACCCTGAATTTGTCTGTAACACCACAGCTTTGCTTAACTTGTTTCTCTATTTTACATAGATTGGATTGCAGTTAAAGGTTTTGATAAGAATATTCAGGATGATACTGTGTACTTCATATTGCATATATGTATTTTATATATTATGTTTATAATGGGAAATTTGATCATATGATTTAAATAGTTTAAGGTAAAACTTTCTGTTATAGTGCATATCCCTTTTTTTTTGTTTGTTTTTTTTTTTTTTTTTGAGACAGAGTCTCACTTTGTTGCCCAGGCTAGAGTGAGTGCCGTGGCGTCAGCCTAGCTCACAGCAACCTCAAACTCCTGGGCTCGAGTGATCCTTCTGCCTCAGCCTCCCGGGTAGCTGGGACTACAGGCATGCGCCACCATGCCCGGCTAATTTTTTTTTATATATATATCAGTTGGCCAATTAATTTCTTTCTATTTATAGTAGAGACGGGGTCTCGCTCTTGCTCAGGCTGGTTTTGAACTCCTGACCTTGAGCAATCCACCCGCCTCGGCCTCTCAGAGTGCTAGGATTACAGGCGTGAGCCACCTCGCCCGGCCTACATGGAAATTTCTAAACTGTATTTTCTTGGAATACAGAAACTGTCCTACATGGGAGCTGTCACTTGCCTTTTCTGTGAGGTTTTAGGTAAAATGTAATAATTTGAAGTAAAAGGATATTTTAAGATTGTTGTATTTTGAAATTATAGCACAGTCATGAGTAAGTTGAATATCTCTGAATGAAATAATAAAGGAGATAAAAAAATCACATGATAAGAATAAAGTTGGCCAGGTATGGTGGCTCACACCTGTAATTCCATTACTTTGGGGAGGTGGAGGCAAGAGGATTGTTTGAGGCCAGGAGTTTGAGACCAACCTGGGCAACATAGTGAGACCCTGTCTCTACAAAAAATAAGAAAAATTAGCCAGGCATGGTAGCGCTGCGGTTTAGTCTTAGCTACTTGAAATGCTGACACAGGAGGTTTGCTTGAGCCCAGAAGTTAAGTGAGCTATGATTTGCCACTATACCCCAGCCTAGGTGACAGTGAGACCCTGTCTTTTAAGGAAAACAACAACAACAAACCAGTTAATCTCCCTTTTTACCATCCCTCTTTTCACACCTGCATTCCATCATACCTATATATCCATATTTTTATCAGGCAACACATGTTTCCTGTCTCCTTCCTCCACTTCAGCTCACCTGCTCTTTTTTCTTGGTTGCCAGAACTTTGCACTCCTTTCCTGTCCTTGTGGATTTTTATATATCCTTGTAGATTTCTTTTTGCATATCTTAATTTTTTTCCAGAATTAAAAAAATTTTTGTATTGAAATAATTTAAGATTAACAAGAAATTACAAAGATAGTATAGGGAGGTGCCAGGTACCTTTCATTCAATTTCCCTCACTGGTTACTTCTATTGTAATATAGTATAATATTAAAACCAGGAAATTGGCATTGGTATAAGTTACATATACAGTTATCTTAGTTTTTAGGGTAAATATTTAGAATTTAAATAGTTCACAATTGTGGTTATTGCCAAATTATCTATGTGTCTTATTTAGAATCTTTCCTGTAACCAAATTCAAATTCATTTAGGCTGTATCTGGAGATTAAGTGGTAGGGAGCTGTGAATGTATCTCTGTAGATTTACCTGTCTTTTTCCACCTCTAGCCAATAAATGTCTTAGGTTTATTTTCCTCTATTTTGACTTTATTCTCAGACATTCCCTCTCCCTGCTTGACAGCAGTCATTACTTCTGGCAACTCTTTTGCTTTTATTGTTTAGGGTTTCAGAAATAGAGCTTCTCCCAGCATTCTTCATTTTCCCACAGAAAGATTCTAGTTGATCTTGTTGGATCATGTCTTTGTCCCTATGGGGGATGAAGTGGGCAGGGCCATGTGGTTGGGAGCCTTACCAGGTTGTAGAAGGACAGTTCCTGAAATGAAATAATACCAGGCAAAAGACAAAGCTCAATATAAGAGTAGCTGTTGGGTTTCCCTGCACTCTTCCCAACCCAACAAGTTGTATAATACTTAAAAAAAAATTTGTCTATTTTTTAAATGATGTGAATGTTTCATGAGTAGTTCTCATTGGAAAAGATTCCAACTGTTCAGAATTGTATTATATAATAAAAATATGGAAACTTTATGTACTTATATACATTTTTGGGAGGAGATGATAAATGAATCACTCTGTATACATTATTCAGCTACTTGTCTTTTTCATTTTAATGGTGTATTTTGGAGAGCTTTAAATATTGGTAACTTTCCATTAGAATATACCATAATTTACTTAATTGCTACTATTACAAATTATATTCATTTATTTTACACTAACAAAGTGATTAACAATTTTTTTGCTTTAGTGTTTATTTCTTGTTTACAAGTTCCTGGATATAATTTTTTGGGGGTTATTTTTTTATATATGTTGGGAAGAACAGATACAAAGTTACACATACAAATAAATCAATTTAGATCAAGCTTGTTTGTTATTCAAATTGTCTGTATATACTTTTAATTTATTTGAATTGTTATTCACCATAAAGCAGAAGTAGATTATCTATAGAAAATTTTTGTACAGGTACAAATTTGTTCATGAATTTGTACAAAACATGCAGCTGCATTGCTTCCACTCTGTTTACATTTTATGATAACTGCATGATTAACCTCAGAGAGGCAATACAAAGTCACCTTTTGAGATGACTTAATATGGTCAATAAGATTCCCAAGGACGAAATCTTTTTTTTTGCAATTATTATTAATTTTAGCGTATTGTGGGGGTACAAGTGTTAAGGTTATATATATTGCCCATGCCCCCCCCCCTCGAGTAAGAGCTTCAAGCGTGTCCATCCCCCAAACGTTGCACATCTTACTCATTTTGGTTGTATACACCCATCCCCTCCTCCCCCCTCCCACCCTCCTGACACCCGATAAATGTTACTCCTATATGTCCACTTAGGTGTTGATACGTTAATACCAATTTGCTAGTGAGTACATGTGGTGCTTGTTTTTCCATTCTTGAGATACTTCACTTAGTAGAATGGGTTCCAGCTGTATCCAGGAATATAAAAGAGGTGCTATATCACCATTGTTTCTTAAATCTGAGTAGTACTCCATGGTATACATATACCACATTTTATTAATCCACTCATGAATTGATGGGCACTTGGGTTGTTTCCACAGCCTTGCAATTATGAATGGTGCTGCTATAAACATTCGAGTGCAGATGTCTTTTTCATAAAGTGACTTTTGATATTTTGGGTAGATGCCCAGTAATGGAATTGCTGGATCAAATGGTAGATCTACTTGTATCGCTTTGAGGTAACAAGGATGAAATCTTAACGAACCAGGCATAGATTGAATTCCTACTTGAACCTGAAAACAATCATAGCCAATATTTTTAAAATAAAGTATTTGAGATGTACAGAAAAAGAATAAAGAATAATATGATAAACACTTAAATAGCTCCTAAATTACCATATAGCTGATGCTTATGTGGACCCCTCTTTGATTATATACATTATAGTTCCCCTGTAGAATTAATAATTATCCTGAAATTTGTTCTGTATTTCTTTAAATTTTAACTGTATATTGGCTTTTCCTAAGCAACAGATAAAAGTTTGTATGTTTCTTAAATTTGATTTAAGTGGTATACTGTACATATTGTGCAGTTTCTATTTTTACTTCATTTCATTTTTATGCAGTTTATTCATGCTGATGCATGTAGCTCATTCATTCATTTTCACCTTGGGTATAATATTTGATTGTTTCAGATTGCCATAATGTACTTATCCATTCTCCTATTAATGGTCATGTAGCTGTTTTCAGCTTTTGGTATGACAAACAATGCTGCTGTTAACATGATTGCACATACTTATTCTAGAATATTCATAACATCATCATTCATGATAATCCAAAGTGAAAATAACCCAAAAGCCCATCGATAGATGAATGGACAAGTAAAATATGGTACATCCATATAATGAAATATTCAGGTGTAAAAAGAATAAAGTATGTGGTGATACATGCTACAACATAAATGAACCTTGAAAACATTGTGCTAAGTGAAGAAAGTCAGTTACAAAAGACTACATATTATACATTTATGTTAAATGTCCAGAATAGGCAAATCAATTGAAAAAGAAAGTAGATTAGTGGTTGTCAGAGTCTAGGAGAAGTAGATAATGAGTTTGGGCCTTACTAATGGGTTTGGGTTTGGGTTTGGGTTTTTTAAGGTGGTAAGGAAAGTGTTATAAATTTAGATGATGATGAGGTTACACAACTCTCTGAATGTATGAAAACCATTGTATTATATACTTTAGATGAGTTAATTATAATATGTAGATTTTATCTCAATAAAAATGTTAAAAATAATTTCCAGACAGAAATTTTTCAAAAGCAACCCAACAGTAGGTTATAATCCAATTTAGAGAATCACTAACAGACTTAAAAAAATGGGAGCAGGAGTAGCTCACAGAGCTAATTTGAATGTATAAATTCATGAAACCTATGTGAAAAATTATAAATAGCATATTCCTCATGGTGATTATAAGTAGATAGTATTTGCACACAAATAGCTCTCAGTAAGTTTCTGTTTGATACTTTGGTTTTACTATTTTGGGGGGGTTATTGGTGATTGGGATGAAAGGTGGTTAGGACTGAAGATTTAAGAGATTTCATAGAAATGATATAAATTTGTTTATGTAAAAGTATGTGATTATGGATAAATATTTTTATAAAGATATAACAAAATACTGGAAGAAAATTCAGTAGTTTTATCAGTGGTTATGTTTGGCTATGGAGATTCAAATAATTTTCCTCTTTTAATTTTTATATATTTTTTCAGGTTTTATTTAACATCACTGACTTTTTTAAAAGTAGTATTTTCCTAACATGAGATAAAGCTATACCTAATGTTTTTGTAGGCTGCCACATGGTAACACTCTGTTTATATTATCTGAAAGTTTAGTTGGGGGGGCGGTGGAATTTGACAATGACATTTTCTTGAAGTCCTATTTTAATCTGTCCAAGTGGACTGATCATTTTTGTATCATTTCATAGATCTGAAGCACAACACCGAGGCTCTGCTCCCCACTCTGAGAGTGATCTACCAGAGCAGGAAGAGGAGATTCTGGGATCTGATGATGATGAGCAGGAAGATCCCAATGATTATTGTAAAGGTAAGTTTGGAAGGAGATACTAAGTAAGATATGATCTGTTTATTTTCAGTTTCTCATTTGGTGTTTGATCTATCAGCAAAAAAAAAAACAAAACAGGTTTGATGGTTTTGCTTGTTGTATTCTTTTCTTTTTTTTTTTTTTTTTTGAGACAGTCTCGCTTTGTTGCCCAGGCTAGAGTGAGTGCCGTGGCATCAGCCTAGCTCACAGCAACCTCAAACTCCTGGGCTCAAGCAATCCTGCCTCAGCTTCCTTCCCAGCTGGGCCTACAGGCATGCGTCACCATGCCCGGCTAATTTTTTTTTTTTTTTTTTTTTTTTTTTTGAGACAGAGTCTCACTTTGTTGTCCAGGCTAGAGTGAGTGCCGTGGCGTCAGCCTAGCTCACAGCAACCTCAAACTCCTGGGCTCAAGCGATCCTCCTGCCTCAGCCTCCCGAGTTGCTGGGACTACAGGCATGCGCCACCATGCCCGGCTAATTTTTTATATATATATATCAGTTGGCCAATTAATTTCTTTCTATTTATAGTAGAGACGGGGTCTCGCTCTTGCTCAGGCTGGTTTTGAACTCCTGACCTTGAGCAATCCGCCCGCCTCGGCCTCCCAAGAGCTAGGATTACAGGCGTGAGCCACAGCGCCCGGCCTCCGGCTAATTTTTTGTGTATATATTTTTAGTTGGTCAGTTAATTTCTTTCTATTTTTAGTAGAGAGGAGTCTCGCTCTTGCTCAGGCTGGTTTCGAACTCCTGACCTCAAGCAATCCTCCCGCTTCGGCCTCCCAGAGTGCTAGGATTACAGGCGTGAGCCACCGTGCCCAGCCTGTTGTATCCTTGTCTCTGAGATACAGGAAATGGTATTTGTTCTTAGTTTGACTTAATTTATCGAAGCCTAATTTTATATTAAATGTTTTTACCTTCTTTCCTCCTTAAAAATGGTAGTACGTGTTTACTTTAGAAAATTTCAGAACTGTATTAAACAGTAATGAAAATAAAAGTCATCTGCAATGCTGTCACCGACAAATAACCAGTGATAACATCTTGGTATGTAGATTTTTACAAAATACCTTATTTTTTCTCAGAGTGACAGCTGCAAAGATAAGTTATCTGAAACTACAGATACTTAATCTGTGTCATCAGCTTGCCTGTTATCTTTTCTTGGGTAGGAATATATAACAGAATGTATCGTAGCATCTGGGAGAAAAACTCGGTCCTTCCTATTCTCAGCAGGCAAAGATAAATATTAAAATACCTGGATTCCTGCCACTATTGGCAGCCTTTTCAGGCCTTTTTTCAGGCCTTTCTCTGTTTTTTGTTTTTGTTTTTATTTAGAGAAGCAAATCTTCCTGGTTTTTTTAAGCTAAATAAATAGGATTCATTATTCTCCTAAAAACATCCTGAGACCGGAACTATAAATATATTTATATGTTTAAATAAATCTATTAGATTATTGAGTGACAAAAATATTATGACATGTAACTTTATTTTTGTTTGTGGATAAGGCTATTGTACAAAGCATCACTTGCTCAATCTAAATCATTAATCTTATTCAAGTTTTCATTAATCTTATTCGGGTTTTTTTGTGGGCGGCTCAGTAATACTCTGGCTGATTTGATAGCAATCAAAGATTTTCTTTTGTTGATTTTATAGAAGAAACTTTATTTGATAAAAGGTCTATAGGTGTTGAAAAATTGGACATAGGATACCTTTCTTACTATTTAAGTGATTATTTCTTATCCTGGTTCTTCTGATTATATTCCTCCTGTTGTTTCTTCCAGGAGGTTATCATCTTGTGAAAATCGGAGATCTGTTCAATGGGAGATATCATGTGATCCGAAAGTTGGGCTGGGGACACTTTTCAACAGTGTGGTTATCATGGGATATTCAGTAAGTTTTAGTGGTTCTGAAAAATAAGTAGTTGGATGATGCCTGTATGTTTTTGTCTGATTTTTCCACAGATGATCCAGTCTATCTCTAGCCCAATTACTTGATCAGAATTTGGTGGTTGACAATAATCTCTGTGTTCCTGGACAAATCATTTTTCTCTCATGCAGAATCAGTAATAATGTCTACCTCTCCACCTTAGAAATAAAAGATTGATTAAATTATTATCAATAAAGCACTTGGAAGCATTTGGGAGCATTTGGGCTCCCAGATTCAAAGCATTACAAGTATATTCAATGGAAGAATGATATGTAAATTAATAGTAGTTGTCTCACTGGAGTAAATAATGTCACAGATAAACCTATGTGAAATTATCTATTTTTGTAACAGATTTGTTTAACCATGTAGTCTAAAATTTTTCTGTATGTGAAAATTATAGACAATAAAAATACCTCTTTAACACTGAATGTTACCTAGAAGTGTTCCATCTCTCTTTGATAAAACTAGTAATTGCTATCTATGCACTTCACTTTTTTTCATTTGATTTTTTTGGGATTTTTGTCATTTTGTTTTCACCCAGATATTTTTTCTGGTCACTTACAGGAAAAGTATTATATTAGGTCATTAAATATGAAATGTCCTATTTTGAAATAAAAGTGTAGTTTATTATATCTCAAACAAGAGCAGTCCAATTAAAGTATGTGCCTAAACTATTGACACAGTTTTGCCATGTTAACCGAAACTTGTTTATGCCAGCAGCAAAGAAGCCTGGAGAGCAAGTGGCGATGAAATCACCAAAGGTGTTTTGTACACCTTGTTAAGAATTGAATATTTTTTCTTGGAAGAAGTGGTCCAAAGCCTGGAAGAAGTGGTAGTTGGTGCAAGTTCTGGTGAATATAGTGGATGACAGTTTCTTAGTACAGCTGCTTTAGTTTGAGCAGCATTGTTTGTGTGACATGTGGTCGAGCATCGTCTTGCAAGAGGATTGTCCTGTCCCTGTTGACCATCTTGGCTGCTTAATCGCAAGCATCCTCATTTTGTCCAGTTGGTTGCAGTAGACATCCACTGTAATCAATTGACTAGGTTTCATGAAGCTCTACTGAATATTACCAGTCTGTTTGGACCACCGAACAGACACCATGAGCTTTTTTTGATGACTCTTTGGTTTTGGACTGTTTTGGCACTTCATCTCTATCCAGCCATTGTGCCGAATTCTTGTGATTGTCAAAAATAATCCATTTTCCATCACACATAATAATATGGTATAGAAATGTTCACCTGTATGTCATGACAGCAAAGAAAGGCAAGCTTTGATCTAAATTCTCTTCTGATGCTCATTTAATTCATGTGGAACCCACCTATCCAGCTTCTGTACCTTGCCAATTTGTTTCAAAGGGTCCAATATTGTTGGAATAGTAACATCAAACCTTGCTGCTAATTCACATGTATGTTGAGATGGATTTGCTTCTACTACAGCTTTCAGCTCATCATTATCCACCTTGGTCTCTGGCTGTCTGCCTGGCTTATTTTCAAGATGGAAATCACCAGAACAGAACTTCTCAAACTATTAACTTACTGTGTATATTCATTAGCCACTTCTTTCCCCCAACACTTTGTTGATCTTATGAGCTGTCTGTGCTGCATTGGTTCCATGATGAAACTCATATTTGAAAGTAACACAGATTTTTGACTTATACATGGTTTCACAAAAATTGCTCTAAAATTTTTTGGAAGATAATCATAAGCCAAAATGTATGTTTGAAAGACTGAGGATATACCTTCACAATAATAATAAATAAAGACTGAGGATGTACTTTCACAATGTACTTTTGTCACCTTTTTTGACAAAGTGAAATGTCAAAGATAACCAACCGTCAAACTTAGTACTTAAGGAAATGGGATATTTCATACTTAATAACCTAATAGCTTTTAACATTTTAGCTTTTGCTGTACAGATATACAGGATGTTTCTGTTTGGTGGAGTCTTTCCTCTTATTTATCATTATTTCATAGTTTTGCTTAGGATTCAGAGAGAGATTCAGAAGGTAGATTTTAACTTAGAGAAAATGTTCAGCAACTGAGATTATCTGAGAACAGATTTTCTTCTTCCTGTAAATGAAATCTGGCCAGTTAGTGCATGCAAATGATTCCTTAGAAGTAGCTTATTTATTTACAGGGAAACATGAAATATTTGTCCTTTCTCACTGTCTCTTCTTTATAGCTAAATCTTAGCTTCCTAAAGTAAAGGTAATTGCTTATGTTTTGTCTTAATTGCTTATGTTTGTTTCTTAGGGGGAAGAAATTTGTGGCAATGAAAGTAGTTAAAAGTGCTGAACATTATACTGAAACTGCATTAGATGAAATCCGGTTGCTGAAATCAGTGAGTATTAGGTCATATGTATGAACTGCAAAGCATTATAAAGTTTTATTGAATTAAGACACTTGGGAAAGTGATAGATTCTTTAGCATGACTAATTTTTTCTATTAATTTCCAATATCCTTAAAGAAGTAAAGGAAGAAAACAATATTTACACATTTTATGCATGTAATATAGTAGGGAACTAGTGGGATATGCTGTAATTAGAATTCATATACACATGTACCCCAAAAAACCCTTTCAAATGAACAAAAATGTTCATTGAGCATGTTTTGTGTGTCAGACAGTGCTGCTGTAAATGTTTTTCTTTCCTACTATGGTTAAAAGGAAAGTTGTGTAAGTAAATATATAGCATTTATTTTATGTTTTAAAATATGTTATAGAATACATAATATAAAAATACTGTATATATTGATCCCATTTATTCTTGGAAACTTGGGTAAATTTTGTCAAATTTGTTTTCAGTTTTTTTTATAAACTAGGAAGATGTTATGACTTGCAGTAGAAGGCTTAAACTCAAGAGTTAGAAAACTTAGAGTTAGGTCCAGCTTTACTGTGTCCTCTATCTCATTTTTTTTTTTTTTCCTCCAGGGCCTTAGAATTTTCATTCCTAAAGTGAGAGTGTAGGACCAGGAGATCTCTAAGGCAATATTTTTCAAAATGTCAAAATAAGGAGCCTTGTGCTCCACAGTAAATTGACATACTGCTTCCTTCATTAAGAAAGTTGTTTTTTTGTTTTTTTTTTGAGACAGAGTCTCACTCTGTTGCCCTGGCTAGAGTGCCATGGTGTCGGCCTAGCTCACAGCAACCTCAAACTCCTGGGCTCAAGCGATCCTTCTACTTCAGCCTCCAGAGTAGCTGGGACTACAGGCATGCACCACCATGCCTGGCTAATTTTTTCTATATATTTTTAGTGGTCCAGCTAATTGTTTTCTGTTCTTAGTAGAGACGGGATCTCGCTCTTGCTCAGTCTGGTCTCGAACTCCTGACCTTGAGTGATCCTCCCAACTTGGCCTCCCAGAGTTCTAGGGTTACAGGTGTGAGCCGCCACACCCAGCCGAGAAAGTTTTTCTACTTAAAGAAAAACTGTTTATTCTACTGTTTATTCTACTTGAATAAACAGTGTGGTTAATGCTGGAGTTGATTTACCTCCTGCAAAAGCTTCTGAATTCCCCATAGCCTGGTAACCAACAGTTCATTTGGAGGCCACAATTTGAGTAGCAAAATGGTTGAATTAGAAAAGTCTTTGTTGGTTATGTTTTCTCTTGTGAACTACCTATATAAGTTCTTTCTCTTTTTGAGCAACTGAAATTTTTAGTATGTTTAAAAATAGATTTGTATGAGCTCTTCCTTGGAGTTAATTTGCTGCAGGTATTCCTCCCCCATTTGGCATTGTCTTTTGCTGATTACTGTTTCTTCCCCACTACAGGTTCGCAATTCAGACCCTAATGATCCAAACAGAGAAATGGTTGTTCAACTACTAGATGACTTTAAAATATCAGGAGTTAATGGAACACGTATCCTTTTAAGAACTTCTTTGAGAATAAATCATGAAATAACTTTGTCCCATAGAAAGGAACCGGATTTGTATGAATAGAGGTGTCCTTTCTCAAGGCAAACTATAATAAAATTACCTTCTTCTCTTATACACTTCTGAACCATGGATCTGAATTATGTCTACTTTTGTGTGGTGTGATTTTTCTTCTTTTTTTTTTCTTTCAGGATATTGCTTTAGGCTCCATTGTCCCCTTTGTAGGCAGATTAAACTGAAGTGAAAAGAAACTTTTAGAAAATAGCCTCATACTACTAAGTAAAGGTTCTATGATCTTTCAATTAGCACAGAAATTTTAAGGGAAGTAATTTTTTATGAAAAATACTGAGTAAACAAGAATTTAAGGTATGATTTTATTATTTACCAGTCTCAATATTAAAGAGGCTGTGAATGTAGGTTAGATTTAGAATCTAAATAGGTATGATTGTTCACATTCTATCATGGAAAAACTGACTTGTTTTATGTTTTTGTCTGGATTTTTAGAATTGTAGAGTTGGTAGAAATCTTAGCTGATTTTCTGCACAAGTTACTATCAAAGTGACATTCAATGAACTAATTGAAAGGTTATTGCAGCAACTTTGCTTATAAAGGCCTATCAGACTTTTCAGTAAAAGATGAAGTAGAATCTTACTCAGATTGGAGGATCTAAAATTACCTGTTCATAAGCTATTTAAAAATAAATAAACAGACATTCCATGTATCATTCTACTTTCTGTGCATGTTTAGCTTCTTTTAGCACACATTCCTAATTGCCATTGATGATCTTTATTTTTTTTTTTTAAGGAAGCAGGGTACATTTGGCCCTATAGTTTCATGTGGACTATGGGAAGAGATTTGAACAGAAAAGCAGGAAGAAAGGATGAGAAAGGAGAGAGAACCAGTGATGATGTGAAAAGACTATCTATTGTTCTGAAGTTAGTTCTGAGTCATTTCTTGTAAAAGTACAAATCACCAGACCCCCAGATCTCTAAGGAAAACTGCTGTATCCTTCTTAATACAGCATCTTGTTGTGCCTATTGTGGTCATTTCTAGATGGATTACTCTGTGTATATGTGTATGTGTTTTCTAAGTTTTAAGAAGAAGGCTAACCAAGAAATTTTTAAAAACCTGCACAAGATATCATAATGGTCATTAGATTCTGTTTCTATATTATTTAAACTTGTAATGTTTGTCATTTGTACCAAATTTCTTTACTAATTCAGGAAAGTGATAAGTAAAACTGTAGAACTATTCGAAATAATCTCAGTAATGCTGAGTGCCTTTATTTGACCCTAAGTAAGAAGGCTTTTTTTTTTTTTTTGCTATTAAAATATCTTAGTAGGTTTGAATTTCAAGTTCCAAGATATTTTCCAAACATTATTAGATGGTCTCTGTTGTTTCTCTCCATTGATTCCCTGTTATTCTTTTCTCACTTTGTCCTTAACCATTTCTCCCTCCCCTTCATCCTATTTATCTCCCAGCTCTCTTGGCTACTGCATTATTTGCTATTTTTAGAGATTGAAAAGGATGTAACTCAGAGCGCTCGCTGTTAAGGATTAATGGTTTATGTCACTCTCCTGCCCTACCTGTACCTTTTCACAATACAACATACCTGCACAGAGCTCTACATCCACATTTTTGTGTGTGTCTGGTCATACTGCTTTTTTTCTGGACCACAGTCTTGTATTAAAACATAAGGACCCTGAACTAGAAAGTCAGTTACTATAGACTTCAATATAAACTGATTCACTCTAATTCCATGGGGATTCAGGGACAAAAGTGATTAAGAAGGGATAGCTGGTCTCTATATAATATTGACATTAGCCAACAAACAATGCCAGTAATGATTGGCAATCTGTATGTTATCCCGTGTCTTTAGGATACTTCCCCCCTACTGTTTTACTAGCTCCTTTATTCATTGTGTACCCTAGATGTGCTTACTCAAGAATGTTTTCAGCCCTTTGTTATTTTCTTTACTCCATCTCCCCAAGAGATTTTTTTTTTCATGTATCCTTTTGATTTTTTTTTTGAGACAGAGTCTCACTTTGTTGCCCAGGCTAGAGTGAGTGCTGTGGCGTCAGCCTAGCTCACAGCAACCTCAAACTCCTGGGCTCAAGCGATCCTCCTGCCTCAGCCTCCCGAGTAGCTGGGACTACAGGCATGTGCCACCATGCCTGACTAATTTTTTCTATATATATTAGTTTGCCAATTAATTTCTTTCTATTTTATAGTAGAGACGGGGTCTCGCTCTTGCTCAGGCTGGTTTCGAACTCCTGACCTCGAGCAATCGTCCCGCCTCGGCCTCTCAGAGTGCTAGGATTACAGGCGTGAGCCACCATGCCCGGCCCTTTTGATTTTAATTATTACTGCTCCTTCTGATTTTTGTCAGTCGTATTTCACCTAAGCTATTTGTCTCTTCGTGTTTATAACTAATTGATTATGATAGTCTATCCAGTTCTTTTTCATTTTTAAGCTACTAAATATGTGATCATTTTTATATCACTGCTTACAAATTTAAAACAATATTATCAAATTGTAATGCTTCTCTCAACAAATAAAAGTTAAGCAGATTAAAGCTAGAAAGATAAAAGAATAGCTTAAAATTTTTGTTTAGCTTTTTAAAGCAATCTGCATTTTAAAAAATCTTGTTTTGGTAAGTTTCAAATGTGAAAAAGTAGAATAATTTAATGACTCCCCACAGATCTATTACCCATTTCAGGAGTTATCAACTATAACCAATCTTGTTTTGTCTATGCTCCCTGATAGCTAATTGTAGACATACAATTTCATTCATATTTATTTTGAAATATATTTTTAAAAGACAAAGACTCTTTTAAAAATATAACCTCAACACAGTTATTATACCAAAAAATAAAAATTGGGACCAGTTTTTGTTTGTTTGTTTGTTTGTTTGTTTGTTTTTTGAGACAGTCTCATTCTGTCACCTAGACTGGAGTGTCGTGGTGGCAGCCTAGCTCACAGCAGCCTCAAACTCTTGGGCTCAAGAAATCCTTCTGTCTCAGCCTCCCGAGTAGCTTGGACCACAGGCGCACACCACCACATCTTGATAATTTTTTCTATTTTAAGTAGAGATAGTTTCTCACTTTTGCTGAGGCTGGTCTTGAACTCCTGACCTCAAGCAGTCCTCCTACCTTAGCCTCTCAGAGTGCTAGAATTATAGGCATGAGCCACTGCGCCCAGCCTTTGAAACTAAGTGTCTCATGCTTTTTTATTTTTAAGGGTTTTTTTTTGGGGGGGGGGGTCTAATATTTGTTATTGTAGTAAAATACACATAGGATAAAATTTACCATCTTAAATATTTTCAAATGTTCAATTCAGTGAAATTAAATACACTCATAATGTTTTGCAGTGACCACTACCATCATCTTCAAAACTTTTCATCTTATGAAACAGACTTCATACCCATTAAGTATGTCAGATCTCATTGGTTCTGCCTGCTTGTTCTATTCATTATTGAGAGTATGGTATTAAAGTCTCCAACTACTGTTAGTTATAACTATGTATTTCTCTCCTCAATTCTGTCAGTTTTTGTTTCATATGTTTTGGTGGTATGTAAATTAACAGTAAATGTCTCATTATCATCTTACTGTATTGAGCCTTTTATTAATATATAATATCTTTGTCTTTTGTAACTTTTTGATTTAAACTCTATTTTGTCTATTATTCATATAGACATCCTTGATTTCTTTTAGTTATTATTTGCATGGATTTTCTTTATCCTTTCAATCCGTTTGTGTCTTGGGATCTAAAGTTTGTGTCTTTTGGCCAGACGCAGTGGCTCATGCCTGTAATCCTAGCACTTTGAGAGGTCAAGACAAGAGGATTACTTGAGACCAGCAGGTCAAGACCAGACTGAGCAACATTGTGAGACCTTCTCTCTACAAAAAAATAGAAACAGTTAGCTGAGTATGGTGGTGCATGCCTGTAGTACCAGCTACTTGGGAGGCTGAGGCATGAGGATCTCTTGAGCCCAGGAGTTTGAAGTTGCTGTGAGCTCTGATGATGCCACTGCACTCTAGCCCAGGCAACAGTGAAACTGTCTCCAAAACAACTAAGAAACAAAACAAAATGAGTATCTTATAGACAGCATATAGTTGGATCATATTTTTTTATCCATTCTGCAAATCTCTTTCCTTTGGAGGACATAATCCATTTACATTCAAAGTAATTACTGTTAAGGACTGACATCTTAAAGATGTCAGTACTGTGAAATGCTGACATCTTTCATTTTGCTTTTTGTTTTCTGTATGTTTGTAGCTTTTTTGTCTCATTTCTTGCATTATGATCTTCTTTGTTTAATTGATCTTTCTCATTTTCTTTTGAATATGTGTGTGTATATATATATTTTTCTAAGACAAGGCTTCACTCTGTCACCCAGGCTGACATACAATGGTGTGATCATAGCTCACTGCAGCCTCAAACTCCTAAGCTCAAGTGATCCTCCTATCTCAGTAGCTAGGACTACAGGTGTGCACTACCATGCCTGGAGGATTTTTCTTTTTTCTGAGACAATGTCTCACTCTGTTGCCTGGGTTAAAATCCAGTGGCATGATCATAGTTTGCTGCAACCTCAAACTCCTGGTCTCAAGTGAGCCTCCCAAAGTGCTGGGATTATAGGCGTGAGGCACTGCATCCAGCCTCTTTTGTATGTGTTCTATCACTGTAGTCTTTGTTTTTTACCATGGGGATTACATTTACAATTCTAAGGTTGTAACACTGTATAATTTGAATTTATACCAGCTTAACTTCAGTATCACACAAAAACTCTGTTCCTTTAGCAGCTCTGTAGCCATCCTTTTTGGTTATTGATGTTACAAAGTTATATATTTATAAATTGTGTGCCACAAAACATAAAGTAATAATTCTTTCAGATGTTAAGACTCTAAAATTATGTAGAAAACAAAATGTGGAGTTACAAATTAAAGTTACAATAATACTAGTTTTTAGACTAATAATTTTTCAAATGTATCAGTCTCTTAAATCATGCAGAAAACAAAAAGTAGAGTTACAAAACATCATTAAAATAATACTAGCTTTATAATTGTCCATGTGTTTACCTTTATTGAGATCTTTATTTCTTCATATGGCTTTGAGTTACAGTCTAGTGTCCTTTAGTTTTACCTTTCAGGACTCGAGCATTTCTTGCAGGGCATGTTCAGTGGTAATGAACTCCTTCAGCCTTTGTTTATATGGGAATGTCTGAATTATTAGTTTATATTTGGGGGCACACAATATATAAAGACATAACTTTGCAACATCTTGCAAAGAAATGTCGGAATTCTTTCCTAACTTTTGAAGGAGAATTTTGCTGAATATAGGATTCTTGATTGACATTCTTTTCCTTTTAGCTCTTTGAATATATTGGCCCACTGGCTTTTGGCCTCCTAAGTTTCTGATGAAAAATTTGCTGATAATCTCAATTGCGGATCCCTTGTATGTGATGAGTCACTTCTCTCTTGATGCTTTCAAGATTCCTTCTTTGTCTTCAAAAGTTTAATTATGTGTCTTGGTGTAGGCCTCTTTGAGTTCATCTTACTTGAAGTTCATTGAGCTTCTTGGGTATTTATATGTATGTCTTTCATAAATTTGGAAAGTTTTCAGCCATTATTTCTTTAGATAATCTCTCTGCTTCTTTCTTTCTCTTCTGGGACTGCCACAACGTGGGTTTGGTTGGCTTGATGATATCCCACAGGTCCCTTAAGCTCTGTTCGCTTTTCTTCAATTTTTTTTCTTTCTGTTTCTCAGATTCAATAATTTTTATTATCCTAACTTCAAGTTTGTTGATCCTTCTTCTTCATGCTCAAATCTGCCTTTGAATCCCTCTAGTGAATTTTTCATTTCAGTTATTGTACTTTTCAGCTCTAGATTTTCTTTGTGGTTTCTTTTTAGGTTTTCTAATTCTTTTTTTTTTTTTTTTTTTTGAGACAGAGTCTGGCTCTGTTGCCCAGGCTAGAGTGCTGTGGTGTCAGCCTAGCTCAAGCAATCCTTCTGCCTCAGCCTCCCGAGTAGCTGGGACTACAGACATGCTCCACCATGCCTGGCTAATTTTTTCTATATATTTTTAGTTGGCCAGCTAATTTCTTTCTATTTATAGTAGAGATGGGGTCTCGCTCTTGCTCAGGCTGGTCTCCAACTCCTGAGCTCAAACGATGTTCCTACCTCGGCCTCCCAGAGTGCTAGGATTACAGGCGTGAGCCACCACGCCCAGCCTCACATTGTGAGTTTTACCTTGTTTGCTACTGGATATTTTGTAGTCCTATAAAAAATCTTCTCGAGCTTGTTCTGTGATCAAATTACTTGGAAACTGATCCTTTCAGATTTTACTTTTATGTTTTGTTAGGTGGATCCAAAGCAATGCTTGACATAGGTCTAAATCATTCCCGTCTTCTGAGGCAAGACCTTTCTGAATATCCTATCCAGTGTCCTGTGACCAGATTTTTCTAGTCTTTTTGGTGGGAACAGGTACTGTTCCAAGCCCTATGCAAATGCTAGGTTCTGTTCCCTCTAATCTTTTCAGACAATTTTTTTCCTCTGCCTCAGCCAGCTTCTTCACATACACATGCTTAGTGATACACTGCTAAATATTTGCAGGGGACCCTCTGCAGATCTCCAGTTCTCTCTTTTTGCAGTGCTGGTGCCTTGTTGTATTTACTGTAGCTGCCTGGTTCTCTCCAGACACTTAGCCCCATTTCTTCAACTTATGGAGTCTGCCTGGAAAGTCTGAAGACAATAAGATGGGACAATCTTAGGGTTCAACTCATTTGTTTCTATTTTTTAGGAATCACTGCCCCTGTTGCCTGTTGTCCAGGGTCTTCTGTTGTTTTATGTATTTTGTTTTTCAAGCAAGAGAGTAAATCCAGCCCCTGTTATTCAATCTTGGCTGAAACAGAAGTTCATAGGTTTTATATTTAACTCTAAGAAATTGTTAACCAGTTTTCCAAATGGTTGTACCATTTTATACTAGCATAATATGAGTTCTAATTGTTCTACATCCTAACCTATACTTGATGATGTTAGTCTTTTTTATTTTAGTCATTGCTGGTGAGTTTGAGATATCATATTCTGATTTTTTAAATTTTATTTATGATTTTGAGAGGAGGTCTTGCTTGGTCACCCAGCTAGAGTGTAGTGACTCAATAATAGTTCACTGCAACCTCAAACTCCTGGGCTCAAGCAATCCTTCTGCCTTAGCCTCCTGAGGAGCTGGGACTATAGACAAGTGCTAACACTCTTGGCTAATTTTTCTATTTTTCATAGAGACGGGGTCTCCCTCTAGCTTAGGCTGGTCTCAAACTCCTGACCCTAAGCGATCCTCCTGCCTCAGCCTCCCAGAATGCTAGGATTACAGGCACAAGCCACCATGCCCAGCCACATATTATGATTTTGATTTGTGTTTCACTGAGGTTATTATGTCTCTTCAATCTTATTTAATTTAGAAAAGTTGTTTTCATGACATTGACCTTTTTCTTTTCTTTTTTTCTTTCTTTTTTCATTTTGTTTGTTTATTTAAGAATCCAGGCTAGTTGTTTTGTGCATTAATTTGGATTTGTCTGATTATTTCCTTATGATTAAATTCAGATTAATCAATTTTGTCAAATATACTGCATGGATGATGTTTTGTTCTGTGTATTACATCAGAGGGCACATGACTTCAATTTGTTCTTAGCATTGATAATAAGTTAGATCACTTGATTAAGGCATTGCCTTCCAGATTTCTCTGTTGTAAAAGTATCTTATTCTTTTTATAATTAATAAGTAATCTATGGAGTGATATTTTTGACACTGTGACAATCCTTAACAGTCTTTCACACAGTGGTTTTAATATTTTACTGATTTTTACCTGCATCAATTATGACTATAGGGATTGCAAAATGGTGATTTTTCTATTTGTATATTTATTCAATATGGACTCATTTTTGTTTTTTTGTTTTTTATTTATTTATTTATTTTTTTTAGATAGAGTCTCAATCTGTTGCCTGGGCTAGAGTGTTATGGCGTCAGCCTAACTCACAGCAACCTCAAACTCCTGGGCTCAAGCAATCCTACTTCCTCAGCCTCCCAAGTTGCTAGAACTACAGGCATGTACCACCACGCCCAGCTAATTATATATATATATATATATATATTATTTTTTTTTAAGTTGTCCAGCTAATTTCTTTCTATTTTTTAGTAGAGATGGGGTCTCACTCTGGCTCAGGCTGGTCTCAAACTCCTGAGCACAAATGATCTGCCTGCCTCGGCCTCCCAGAGTGCTAGGATAACAGGCGTGAGCCACCATACCTGGCTTGGTTTTTTGTTTTTTAGAGACAGGGTCTCATTCTTGTCACCTAGGTTGGAGTACAGTGGTGTGATCATAGCTCACTGCAACTTTGAACTCCTAATTGATCTCCTGCCTCATCCTCCCAAGTAGCTGGGACTACAGGCATGTACTACACTGCGCCTGGCCCTCATTCTATTTTTAATTCATGTATTAGATAGTTATTCCCTACGTTGCCCAGCCTGGTCTTGAACTCCTAGGTCCAAGCAACCCTCCTACCTCATCCTCCCAAAGTGCTGGGTTTACAGGCATGAGCCACACTGTACCTGGCCCTCTTTCTATTTTTAATTTATATATTAACTCATAACTTCACTCTTTAAGATGGTCTTCACTTTGGCCACTGGCATTCTCTTTACCTATTTCTTCTTGACATGTTCTCTTGTGTGTTGGTACTCTAAGGTGTTCCAGCTGCACCCTGTATTTTCACTGTCCAGTAGCCTTGGATTTGGTCATTTTCCCAAGGAGCCCAGGCTTGCTTTTAGTGGAGAATCTTATTTAAAACAAAAATCTGACCAGATGTAGCGTCTCACACCTATAATCCCAGCACTTTGAGGGGCTTAGTTGGGAGGATCGCTTGAGCCCAGGAGTTCGAGATCAGCCTTGGCAACATAGTGAGACCCTGTCTCTACAAAAAATTTAAAAATTAGCCAGGCATGGTGGTGTGTGCCTATAGTCCCAGCTACTCAGGAGGCTGAGGCAGAAGGATCACTTGAGCCCAGGAGTTGGAGGCAGTAGTGAGCTGTGATCATGCCACTGTACTCTAGCCTAGGTGACAGAGCAAGACCCTGTCTCTAAAATCAGACAGACAAAAAAGTCTGGGTACTACTAGATTGTTACTATGTATGTATGTCTTAACTTTCTAGTATACGTAGAAGCTTCTGGAGTAGAAGACAGCAACACACTACTAACATCCCTCCAGTACCCTGCACACTAGTAGTAGGCTCAAAGAGTATTCCTGTGTGGTGTGCTCAGGACTTTCATACATAAAGAGAACACATGATGGCAGTAGAATCAAGATTAGTTTTGTAAACTACAGAGCATAAAGCAAGTCAGTTTCCTATTTTTTTTAAATGTCGGCATTTGCAATTTTGGGGTTAAGTTTTGTACATTGCCTTTTACATAGGGAAGAATTTGTTACTCCTTGTTTTGAGACTGTGAGACTGGGAGTTTTTACCCTGGACCTTAATTTTGATAATTAGGGAAGAAACTAATTTATCTGGATTTAATCATCAGCTTGAGCCTAGTTTTCATAATTTGCATGTGTAGGTTTCATTTTTCCTCTAACCACTGAGTACATAATTTCACTGATGAACCAGTCCCCCACAATTTTCTGTTTCACGGATGCTTTCATTGACTATAGCATTTAGACTTTGGGCTTTCAGAATATCGATAGCTACATATTTATTCAGTCAAGCTCTATCTTTTTATCCTGAAAGAAAATAACACATAACATTTTCATTGGGGTGGAATCCACCTTTTGTCTTGCCCTGTTCTTCTTTTGTGCCTTTTTTTTTTTTCTCTCCTTAATGAACTCCTAGATATCTGCATGGTATTTGAAGTTTTGGGGCATCATCTGCTCAAGTGGATCATCAAGTCCAACTACCAGGGGCTTCCACTGCCTTGTGTCAAAAAAATTATTCAGCAAGTATGTATCTTAGTCTTTGCCATATGGTAATTTTTTAACATTCTCAAGGTGTTAGGAGTTTCTTAGGAGTTTATGTTTTGAAAACTAGATTTTTTAAACTATTTAATATGTTCAATGCTTAGGGTTTATTATGTTTATTTTGTTTTTAAATATTGTAGCGTAACGATTTTTCCCCAGATTCATATCCTATAATAATTGTTAGAAGAGGAAGCTGTGTAAGGCACCTGACTTTGGAAAATTGGAGCTCCAAAAATTCCGGTTGCAAAATATTAATTATATATTAATAGAGAATTGCTATGTCAAATTATTACCATCTCTTTATACAACATTATTCATGGGCATTTTCTAATTTTCTAAATAGCCTTCAATATATGGTATAGAATTTTACCATCAGGAAAATATTAATACTTCAAGGGGCAGATAATTTGTTTGAATAATGTGGCTTGGAAAGAGCTCCAAACTGGGCAGCAAGAGACCTCAGTTCTTCATCAACGAGGAAATTTGCATTAAAAGATATCTAAATCTCTGTCATCACCTACATTTCAACACTTAAAGGGTGTGTTGAACGTTTATTCTCAGTCTTTATAATGTACATAAAGAATATTTCCAAATAGAATTAGCTTTGTAAAACTTAGAAGAACTTTAAAATTCTTGCCTTTGTTCATAGTTTACAATAAATTCTTTCTAGGAAAGTCTCCTTATAGAAAACATATCATATTGGTTTTTAAAATGTTGTGTTGTGATTTCTTCCTTCTTCACAAAGACTTGTATTTTGAATTTGTAAGTCTACTGCTCTATTTCCATTCAGGTGTTACAGGGTCTGGATTATTTACACACCAAGTGCCGTATCATCCACACTGACATTAAACCGGAAAACATTTTGCTGTCAGTGAACGAACAGTACATTCGGAGGCTGGCTGCAGAAGCAACAGAATGGCAGCGATCTGGAGCTCCTCCACCTTCTGGATCTGCAGGTATGTTTTCTTTTGGGGACTTTTCTCTCATTAGGAGTTAAGAGAAATTTCTATTTTCTTCTATTACCAGGGAATTAAATAAATGCTACTCAATCATTTAACAATATAATCTTTAAGAAATATTATCAACCTTTAAGAGACTTATTTTATTCTCTTTATTGCTCCCATATGGGGAGGAGAAAACTAGACATTGTGTCTTTCAGGTACAGATATGTTGTATATTATAGAAGCTAGTTTGTATTGTTTTAAATGTTTTTTTTCTTGTGATTTGATGACCATTTTTGATGCATTTACCTTTTACTATGATCACACATGCTTGCTTATGGATTAGCAATCTGCAGAAGGGCAAGAGAACATTGCTAGTAAGAGCTTTGGTTGCTGTTAAGAGCTCGGGTTTAGGCACTATAGTACACAGACCTGGGTTTGAATCCTGGCTTTGTCATTGAATAAGAGACCTTGGCTGCATTACTTGACTTCATTTTCCTTCATGTAGGAGTTATTTGGATTGAATATCACGGTAAAGCAGTTAGTAGTATGCCACACAGTATCATGTGCCAAATCATTTATGGCTGCTTTGATTATGATGAATTTTTTCCATTTGAGATGCAGATTTTAATTTTGGCAATTGAATCACATTTGAAGAACTTTCTTGATCCTCAAGTTGAAATATCAGTTATCATACTATTTAAAAGGAAGGCTGGAGAAGGCAAAAATGGAGCATTGTTCAATGGGTGTAGTTTTTGTTTTGCAAGATGTAATAGTTCTACAGATCTGTTACACAACAATGTGAATATAGTTACCACCACTAAACTGTACATTTAAGAATGGTTAAGAGGGTAAATTTTGTACTGCATTTTTTTACCTCAGTTACAAATATTTTAAAAAGAAAGGAAGACTGAAAATCCCTACCTACCACCTGAGCTAAACTACTATCCATGACATGCTCTATAGCAAATTAATATAACTATTCTTTCCCTTTAGAAATTGGGTCTCACTGTGTCGACCAGACTAGTCACCAACTCCTGGGCTGAAGCAATCCTCAGCCTCCTGAGTAGTTAGGACTACATACACACCCCACTGTACCTGACAGAATTACTATAGCTTTTAATGTCACCTAAATTCTCCCTTTAAAACTGACAGATGCATGGGAGAAGAGTTAGAGATGGGTGTCCTGGGTAGGGATGAGGAGATTGTTGCTTGTCCCTTTCTATTTTAAGCAGTACATGGGAATTAGAAGTAGGTGATTTTAGCACATTAATAGTGGAAACCAGAAATGGGAACTTGATTCTATTACACATATTGATGTTACCTGGGCAACAATTTAATTTAAACTTTTTTTAAGTTTGGCAACTTATGTATGCATTATTTTTTTAAAAAATAGTGATAGGCCAGGCATGGTGGCACATGCCTATTGTACCAGCTACTCAGGAGGCTGAGGCAGGAGGATTGCATGAGCCCAGGAATTTGAGACCAGCCTGGGCAATATAGTGAGACACCATCTCCACTGCTATTGCTGATGTGCTTCTGCCAAAGTCACTTAAAAACTATAGTTTTCCTCTACAATGTAGGCTGTATAAGGTAGACTTTTCATTCTGGTAGGGTGTCTTAACTGAGCTGTAGTTTATAGTGCCTGCTGAATGCCAGGGTTCTTATTTGGTTTTCTTTTCTTTTCAGTCAGTACTGCTCCACAACCTAAACCAGTAAGTATAAGGTGTTTATATATTTAATTCTGATCTGTGGGCTATGAGCATGGGTTCTTCTGTTATGGATGGTCACAGTTTTTGAAGTATGGAAACCAAAGGAAAAATTTCCTGCGCTTCTGAAATTTTCTTCGATAAATTTCCATGCATCTTCAGCAAGTTTGTACTGGTGAAACTTCTATAAATTTGAGTTAGTCTGAATTTAAACCAGCCCCACAGACTGCTCAGAAGATCAAGACTGTTGTTGATTCTGTTTTTATTTGGTTTCTTAAGAATATCTGCATCTTTTAAATTAATGAAAAACTTAAGTGCTATGTTAGGGAAATAGTGAAATTTAATTAGGAAGTAATTAAAATTAACAGTTATCTCCAACTAGGGGTAATGGATTAGCCACCTGAAGGCTTAATCTGTTTGTAATCTCCGCCCAGGCTGACAAAATGTCAAAGAATAAGAAGAAGAAATTGAAGAAGAAGCAGAAGCGCCAGGCAGAATTACTAGAGAAGCGAATGCAGGAAATTGAGGAAATGGAGAAAGAGTCGGGCCCTGGGCAAAAAAGACCAAACAAGCAAGAAGAATCAGAGAGTCCTGTTGAAAGACCCTTGAAAGAGAACCCACCTAATAAAATGACCCAAGAAAAACTTGGTATAAATAGAGAATCACAAAAATTACTTTATGACACACTTTAACATTAATTTATTGTTATATAATATAGTGGTTTCATGCATCAACATATCTCTGGGGGTGTTCTTATAAGAATACAGGTCTTGTCATAAATTGTTAGGCAGGTAATATTCAAATGTAATTTCTAACTTTTCTCAGGAATTGGAACATAGTCTTCATTAGTAATTGGGTAAGGATAAAAAGATTTTTGTCCTTCCATAAATAGGTGTTAGATGTTCAGTCATGTTTTTATGTCACAGAGTATAAGTTCTAGAAAATGTTTTAATCTTGTGAGAAACTTTTCTGTTCTTTCACTCACACATATACACATACATCCTTTTTTGTTTGTTTGTTCTTTAGAAGACTCAAGTACCATGGGCCAGGAGCAAACACTTATGGAACGTGGTGTAGAGGGTGGTGCAGCAGAAATTAATTGCAATGGAGTAATTGAAATCGTTAATTATACTGAGAACAGTAATAATGAAACATTGAGGCTTAAAGAGGATCTGCATAATGCTAATGACTGTGATGTCCAAAATTTGAAGCAGGAACCTAGTTTCCTAAGCTCCCAGAATGGAGACAGCAGCACATCTCAAGAAACAGACTCTTGTACACCTCTAACCTCTGAGGTGTCAGATACCATGTTATGCCAGTCTTCCTCAACTGTAGATCAGTCATTCAGTGAACAGGACATCAGCCAGCTTCAGGAAAGCATTCGGGCAGAGCTACCCTGTGAAGATGGACAAGAGCAGGAACATAATGGACCACTGGACAACAAAGGTACCTGTGCAGATATACTTCCCCAGCATTTCCCACACAACACATTCATGAATATCTAGACCAAAAGTGTCATTGTGTTTTTAACTATAGCTTTACAGCAGGTGTCTCAAATTACTTTCAATGTGTAGATCTATAGCTAACTTTAAATTTTACTTGTGGGAGCATAGCATTTCACTTGTTGCTGTGAGGAACTTGTGCTGTTTTTATTTAATTCTAAAAATTCAAGGTATTACTTGCTCTTCGTATCATTAGAGGTTTGTTTTTTTTTGTTTGTTTGTTTTTTGGTTTTTTTTTGTAGGGATGAGGTCTCACTGTGTTGCCCAGGCTGGTCTTGAACTCCTGGACTCAAGTGATCCCCCTGCCTCAGCTTCCCAAAGTGCTGAGATTACAGGCATGAGCCACTGTGCCTAGCCTTAGAAAATTGTTAGAGGTTGCCAGTTGGGGATCTAACTGTATTATTACTCTTACCTTAGAAAGCTTTATTACCTTTTGTGTATTTCTGTTTGAGACTGTTCATTGAACAGTCTTATTGATGATACCTGTTATCTGTAGGAAAATCCACTGCTGGAAACTTTCTTGTTAATCCCCTTGAGCCAAAAAATGCAGAAAAACTAAAGGTGAAGATTGCTGATCTTGGAAATGCCTGTTGGGTGGTAAGTTAAACTTGTCTCAGTGCTATGTATTGGCTGGGAATTAAAGAGAATTTGGACATAGTTATGCTAAAGTAAAACATTTGCAATCCTATACCCAAATTGACACTTAATATTTTAGTTAATGTTTTTTTGCTTTTTTCTTTTAACCATTATTTAAGCGTTCAAATATATTTATGAAAGTAGAAAGAAAGGTATAAGGAAACAACATATGTACATAGACAGTTATATAGATTTTAATTTAAAAATCTGCCCACGCCCTTTGCCAATTTTTCATTCCCCATGATGATATTTACCTTCCTATCACTAATAAATAACATAGCTGTATTGTTCCTAATTTTTTTTTTAATTTTATGTATTATTTCTTCCTCCTAGAAAATAGGACTTATCAACCATCACTACACCAATTCCCCATCTTCCCCAATCATATTAGTTTTTGGCTAGATGATTATTCTGTGTTTACATTATTGAGATTCTAATGCTATCTTCAGCTGAACAGAACATATATTGTAGTATGATTCCTTTTCCTTTCTACATAGCATCGTGTTTGATTTGCTTACTTTTCTTTGTACTATTTATCTCTTAATTCAACCCCATACTTTTACTCAGTGGCGTAAATACATACACTTTAATGTATACGTATACATTGGATATTCTTTCAACTTCATCTTCCTAAACAGCTTTCTCCTTGAACCCCAGGATCTTCTCCTCTGTGTTAATCTGATTAGGTTGCCCTGTAGGTCTGCTACATTACTGCCATTTGGGATTTCCCTTCACCATCATCGTGGAGATTATTATTTTCTCTCTCCCTTTATATCCCATTTTCTGTGTTTCCTGTCTTCTTTCTCAGTTTACTTCATCATTTTTGTGGGGTCCATGCAACCTGCAGAAACTTCCTATAAAAGGATATATGAGATTTGGGGAGGACCTTGCATGTCTGATAGTCTTCATTCTGTGTGTTGGCTGTATGTAGAGTTCTAGGTTAAAATTATTTTCCTTCAGAATGTTTGTTATTGCACCCTTATCTTTTAGTTTCTAGTCTTGATGCTCCTAAAAAAAACAATGCCATTCTGACTCTGTCTTTGTATCATAAAGAATTTGGGTCTTTTCCCCTTGTGAAAGTCTGTAGGATCATCATTTCACAGTGATGTGCCTTGCTAGGTCTATTCTTGTCTACTATACTAAAGATTCACTGCGTATTTTCACTACTGAAACTCTGATTCTTTGGTTTTGAATCTTTCTTGAATTTTTTTTTTTTTTGAGACAGAGTCTCACTTTGTTGCCCAGGCTAGAGTGAGTGCCATGGCGTCAGCCTAGCTCACAGCAACCTCAAACTCCTGCGCTCAAGCGATCCTCCTGCCTCAGCCTCCCAAGTAGCTGGGACTACAGGCATGAGCCACCATGCCCGGCTAATTTTTTGTGTATGTATTTTTAGTTGGTCAATTAATTTCTTTCTATTTTTAGTAGAGACAGGGTCTCGGCTCAGGCTGGTTTCGAACTCCTGACCTCAAGCGATCTACCCGCCTCGGCCTCCAAAGTGCTAGGATTACAGGTGTGAGCCACCGCACCGGGCCGATTTTTTTTTTTTTTTTTTTTTTGGAGACAGAGTCTCACTTTGTTGCCCAGGCTAGATTGAGTGCCGTGACGTCAGCCTAGCTCACAGCAACCTCAAACTCCTGGGCTCAAGCAATCCTGCTGCCTCAGCCTCCCAAGTAGCTGGGACTACAGGCATGCACCACCATGCCCGGCTAATTTTTTCTATATATATTAGTTGGCCAATTAATTTCTTTCTGTTTATAGTAGAGACGGGGTCTCGCTGTTGCTCAGGCTGGTTTCGAACTCCTGACCTCGAGCAATCCGCTGGCCTCGGCCTCCCAGAGTGCTACTAGGATTATAGGCATGAGTCACCGCGCCCGGCCTTTTTTTTTTTTTTTTTTTTTTTTTTATTCTCTGTTTTTATTCTCTTTGGTCTCCCCTCTCTACTGAAATCTCATTATTCCAAATGTTAGACAGGTCCTATTGTTTTCTTTACCTTTCTCTTCTCTTCTATTTTTTTTTTGAGATAGAGTCTTACTCTGTTGCCCAGGCTAGAGTGGCGTCATCCTAGCTCACAGTAACCTCAATCTCCTGAGCTCAGATGATCCTTCTGCCTCAGCCTCCCAAGTAGCTGGGACTACAGGCATGCACCGCCATGCCCGGCTAATTTTTTCTATATATTTTTAGTTGTCCAATTAATTTCTTGCTATTTTTAGTAGAGACGGGGTCTCGCTCTTGCTCAGGCTGGTTTTGAACTCCTGACCTTGAGTGATCCACCCGCCTCAGCCTCCCAGAGTGCTGGGTGGGATCATAGACGTGAGCCACCACGTCCGGCCTCTTCTATTTTTTAATCATTTCCTTTTTGGTTTATTTTCTGGAAGAGTTCTCAACTTATAGCCCTCATCATTTCTCATTTCCCCTATTATATTTTTACTTTGCAAGCACTATTTGGTTCTCTGATTTCTTAAAAATAGTATCCTGTTCTTGTTTCATAAAAATATCTTTTTAAAAAGTCTCTCCAAGGATATTATTTTTCCTTTTTTGACATTCTGTTCTTATATGGTGTTTATTGCCTTCTTTTTGGTTAGGATCACTAAATAGAAGAACGACCATATGAATGAAGTACTAAAATGCTATTTTGGAAGCTCTGTGCCTGGGTGGGTCTTATTGATTATTCACTATAGAATGATCTGTTTGAGTGCTTTCATTTCATCCTCAGATGTCAAGGTCTTTGGATCTTTTCTCTTAGATTTGCCATATAGTCTTCCTCAATATCCTACCCAGGGAGTAAATGCCTGGCTACCAGTGTTCTGGGAGCTAAGTTAGACAAGAAGACTGGGCGTTTCAAAATATAGTAAGGTCATTTAATTTCCTTGTTTTTAGAATGATGTTTTTCCCTCAACTGTGTCAGTGTTCTCCAAAGACCCTGTTTTATCCACTCCAGAGAAGTAGTCTGTGGGACCAGGAACAGGGCTATTAGCTCTGTTTGTTAAAAAGATGTTTTGAAACAATATTCCTGTGTTGAATCCCACCCTTACTCCTACTTCCAGAGATACCTGGTCCCACCAAATCCTGACCCTTGTGGGGAGGAGCACTGTGGTATAAATCAAAGTGTTTCTCAGCTTTCACCAACAGCAGCTTTCTTGGGTCCACTAAAACATTTACCAGTGATGCTTCTGCTTTCCAACTTCTAAATGTTGTTGTTTCAACTTCTTGGCATTCTTTGTTTTGTCAGTTTAAGTCACTTTAAACTCAGTATCTGAGCCCATTGTTTTCCTGTAAAACCACTTCCCTCTCCAAGTCTCTCCATCTCTTATTTATTTATTTTTTTTGGTGGGGGAGAGCAGTGGCAGGGGTTGGTTTTGTTTGTGTGTGTGTGTGTGTGTGTGTGTGTGTGTGTGTGTGTGTGTGTGTGTGTCAATAGATAGCCAACTCTTTAGACCTCTGCCTTAAAAGTTCCTTTTGGATCTTCCCATTGGCTCCCACATAACTATTGAATTTTTAAAATTCTACTTATTCTTACAGTGAATGTCCTTGGATTTAACTCTTCTTTTTCCTGTTTCCACAACCATTGTTCATATTTTTATTGCCAAACCTAAATCTGGCAGCCAACAAAAGGATTATCAGAATGATGTTCTCAGATGTCACATCAGTCTTGTTAATAGTACATTCTCTTACTCCGTAACATGCAGTGGTACTCTCATTCCTGCTAAATGAAATCCAAACACTTTAACCTAGCAATTAGCTGTATTTGTCTTTCAACAAACATGCATCATTCTGTGCCTTTATTGGTGATGTTCTCTCTACCTGGAGTATTTTTGGTCTTTGGAGCCCTGGTATATACTGGTTTTCAACCTGAAGCTTTCTCTGCCTAATTTCCCCTCTTCACAAATATTGTTCCTTGTTTTTGAATTTCAACAGCATTAGAGAATTGTCTTCCACACTTTTCTGTACATGTTTTATTTAATATTATTTGAATTTTTTCCTGTATATGACTCCTTCAAATTCTTTTTTCCTTTATTATTTTTTATTATAGAAGCTTTCAAATATATACAGAAGTAGAAAGAACAGAATAATGTTCAAATTTTCTTAAAAAGAAAATAGAAGAATAGAATAATGAACTCCCATGCCATTATATTAGCGTCACCTAGCACTAATCAACTTATTGCCAGTCTATTTTCATCTGTATCCCAATCCTGCTACCTACCGCAGATTATTTCAAAGTATGTCCTGGGCATTTTATTTTTATTCATAAATATGGCTTTCCGAGAAATTATTCTTTTTAACTGTGACATAATTATCACACCTTAAAAAATTAGAAATTCTCTAGTGTCAAATATTCAGCTTCCCCAGTTATCTTCATAAACATTCTTTTAATTTTAATTTAATTTTGTATCTTTGAAACAGAATCCAAAGTCCATGAATGCAGAATTGTGTACGGTCTCTGAAATTGCTTGTACTATGAAAGTTTTTCTCTTTTTTTTTTTATGTATTTTATTTATTAACAAAACTGATTGTTTTTCTGATTGTATCACCATGGTGCTTAACATGTTCTCTGTTTCCCAAAGCTTCCTGTCTGGTATTAGTTCCAAGGGAGTGAGGTGGGCAGAAGAGAATGAGGACAAGAATTCTATGTAGATGGTGGTAGCGATTTATAAACTTGTTAAAACTTGAAACCTACATCTTTTATTTCCTCATAGTGAGCACATAGCTAGGAAAAGTTTGATTGAACCTAAATTAGTGTCATTTATTTGTTGAAGTGCAATTTATTAATTTTAGACAAATGAACAACTTAATTTTTGTTTAGGGTAATAGTTGTCCATTTCTTAAATAGCTATTGTTTTTTCCTAAATCTGTGTATTTATATTAAGTTTAGAATCATTTGTTTGCAAAAATAATATGAATAGCAATGTTTAAGGCAAAGGCTTGTTTGGAGCCAATAGCATCAAAATTATATTTAAAAAATAAGCTAAATGGAAACTTTGGTTTGGGAAAAGCTTCAGAGAATTTATTTTCATCGCCATTATTAAGAATCTTGACTTATTACTTTTTATAGTGAATGAATTTTTGAATACTATTTTCTTCTCCATTTCCTTAGCACAAACATTTCACTGAAGATATTCAAACAAGGCAATATCGCTCCCTGGAAGTTCTAATAGGATCTGGCTATAACACCCCTGCTGACATTTGGAGCACGGCATGCATGGTAATGTATTTTTCCCCTTAACCTTTGCTTGTAGGTGGTTGTTACATATCTCACCCTGTTTGCTAATTTCAGTAGACCAGCAAATTAACAAGCAGAAAAAGAACTTACCACAGGTGATTCATCACAGGTACTTTGAATCCTATGTCTGGAGAGGTCTAAATTCGAAAATCTGTTATAAACATCTGGCATTCCATTTGGTTACTGCCAACTTCTTGTTAGATGAAGGAACCAAATATTTCTTACTGCAGGTTGTTGGAAGGAAAAAATTAAAAACAACTACTATAAGTCAGTGTTGGTTTTGATTAGGAGCATACAAGTTTCCTTGCCCTTTTTGCACTGATTTATTTTCAGACCAGGAAACCCCTAGAAACTGCTTCATTCTGAACAATTCAGCTCCTCAGACATCCTTGCAACTCATGAGATGGGAAACCCAATTATCCAGAGATTCAGAAATTGCTGCTTTGTCCCTGACAAGCAACAGCTTAAGGGGTCAGATTTAGTTGATACGAAATGATTCTTCACTAATAGCCTCATGTTAGAATGTGTTACATTGTTTCTTGAAATAGAGTATACTCTTTAAGATCTTTCCTTTCTTTTATCACAATTTGTAATAGTGTGTTTATTTGTTCACTTATTTCTCTTTTACTATGTATAAGTAAAAGATGTGTCACCAATTACTATGTTATAAGCACCATGCTGTCAGGAATCATGTCTGTAGGTATAGCTAAGTGTCTGGATTTATTGCCTGACACATTTTGAGTGGGTGCTTGCAATGCATTTCTTGAGCTGACTACCCAGAGTTACCACAGACTTCATAGCTGCAGGGCATTGTTCCCCACGATTGCCCTCTGCAGATACCCAGCCACAAGTCTTGGAGTCCTCAAGCCACCTGCACGTCTAACCAACTGATGGTAAATGAGGGTTTCCAGTACCTCCTCATAAAGTGCTAAGCTTACTGTATTGTATTATAACTGAGAAGGTACCAATCATGAAGCTTCTGTGTCCTCAGGACTTGTTACTTCCCTGGCACATTGATGCTTATCACCCACCAGGGAAGTTCACCAAGCTTCAGGTGCCCAGGATTTATTTTATTGAGACTTAATTAATTAGGCATCATTGATTGAATCATTGGCCATGTGGTTGAACTGGATCTTTAGTCTCTCTCCCTTGCCTGGAGGTAGGGAGGTTGGAAATCCTCAGCCCTCTATTCACGTGGTTGGTCTCTCCAGCATGTCCATGTCTAGCTTCCATCGTGGAACTGTCTGGGGGCCCCCCATGAGTCACCTTATTAGTCTAAACAGGTATGATCCAAAGGCCCACTATTAACAAGAAAAACACTATTGCTTAGAAATGTCAAAGATTTAGAGGCTTCCTTCCAACAAACAGGAACAGAGACCAAACAATTTCTTTATGATACAGTAGTGCTCAGTAAATATTTGTGGGCCATCAAATGAAGAGAAACATATACTCTCATTTCAATTAACATTTACTATTCACAGGTAACTCTGGGAAAAAAATTGAGAGAGGTTAGATAACAGTTCCAGCCTGGTTAAGGTCATGGATTTCTTGATACCTACATTCTGAAAAACTTTGTCTTCAAAAGTAGTAGAGTTAAAACCATATTATTAATGTGGCATGACTAATGAAACACTTTGTGTCAGGCGAGGTGGCTTACAACCTATAATCTGAGCACTTTGGGAGGCCAAGGCAGGGCAATTGGTTGAGCCCAGGAGTTTAAGACCAGCCTGGGCAACATAGCAAGACCTCATCTCTACAAAAAATAAACAAATTAGCTAGGCACAGCCTATAGTCTCAGCTATTTGGGAGGCTGAGACAGGTGGATTGCTTGAGCCCAGGAGTTCGGGGCTGCAGTGAACTATGATGACACCATTGGACTCCAGCTTGGGTGACAAAGTGAGACCCTGTCTCCAAATAAATAAATAAATAGAGTAAGGTTTTTTTGGTATTGTTGCAGAAAGTTAAAGCATTTTAGAGTAAAATCTTAGACTTCTTTCGTACCATACTTTAAAGATTTGCGTTTTGAGGAATTTACTAGAGAAAATCATAAATGATAGATGTGCCACCAGTTACAAATATAGCTAGTTTATAGATGGCATCTAATTTATTAAGATGTGGTTCTTAGAAGTGTGTTAGTTTGCTACAAGAAAATGAGGACCTTGGTTTCTTTTTGTTATTCCGTATTCCTATTTTGTTCAAAGGCAGTAGATCCTACTTGGTATTTAACATAGTATTTCTAAGCTCAAGCTTTTAAAAAGTAAGACAAAAAGACAAAGGGGAAATTAATCTTGCTTTGTAGTTCAGGACTCACTCACATGTCAGAATTTTCTTGACCAAGCACTTATCTGACATGAGACAATATCATAAAAACTTGAGCCCTATTGTTCTCCAAATTTCTCTTATTTTGATAATAGACTTAGAAAATGTTGCTTTAAATCTGGTCAAACTCAGAGTAAAAATAAATACTGTAGTATCAGAAGTACCTGGAAAGATTAATCATTCCACATTTGATTTAATTAATTGATAGAAAGATTGAGACTCTAAGAGGTAAAGAGATAGTTGACAGATTACCTACCACACTAGTGATTTAGTCAAAGTTAGAAAGGCAATTATAAAAAGGAAAAGAGGACAATATCTGTGAAAAATATTAAGAATTAACAGTTTCCAAACATTGGGGTCAGGACAGGTATGACCATAACTAGCAGGATGAGAATATTTTCCTCTCTGGCCTTTTAACATCCTCTACTTCTCCATGTGGAGAAATATATTTATAGTCCCCAGTTGTCTTCCTTTTCTGGTAAATTCCTTTCTTGAAATGATTGCTTTCTGGGACTTGTTCTTTTTTTTTTTATCTTTTGCTCTCTGAAATTTAGGGTAGGATTTATGGGACTCCCACTCATATTTGTGAGAGGCTCTGAATGCAGCTACACATATATAGGAAAGGGGTGAATTGCATATCCTTGTCCACCCCAGAAGTTGGCCCATAACTAAGAGAGAGTATGATTAGTGGGAAAAAAACTAGAGAATATGTAGTTGTCCCTCAGTGTCCTGGGGCATTGGTTCCAGGACCCCCTATGGATATAGAATCCATGGATGCTCAAGTACTTTATATAAAATGATACAGTATTTGCATATAACCTATTTAACCATATAGCTAATGTAAGATCATAACAGAAATAAGACATGATAGCATATGGTTCACCACTAACAATAAGGTACTTTTCTAATGTTTCTATAAACACTGTTACAGTGAAAAACTAAATTCCCCTCCTTTTTTTTTCTATTTTTTTAACTCTTTGATCAGTCATCTACCGATTTCTCCCAGCCTCAATAACCACCATTCTACCCTCTGCTTCTATGAGTTCGACTGTTTCAGATTACATGTACAAGTGAAAGTATGCAGTAATTGTCTTTCTGTACCTGGCTTATTTCACTTAGCATAATGTTTTCCAATTCTGTCCATATTGTCGCAAATGACTGAATTTTCTTCTTAAGGCTGAATTGTAATTCCAATGTGTAATAGAGGTTGAGTATCCCTTATCTGAAATACTTGGGACCAGAAATATTTCGGATTTTGAATTTTTTTCAGATTTTGGAATATTTGCAGAATACATACTGGTTAAGCATCCCTAATCTTAAAATCCAAAATTGGAAATGCTCCAGTGAGCGTTTACTTGGAGCATCATGTCAGTGCTCAAAAAGTTTCAGATTTTGGAGCTTTTCAGATTAGGGCTGCATGATTTATATATGCCACCTTTTAAAAAAATCCATTTATGTATTGTTGGTCAGTTAGGTTGATTCCATAATTTGGCTATTGTGAGTAATGCTGCAATGAACATGTAAATGCAGACAACTCTGCTTGCAGATAAACTGATTTTAAATCTTTGGGTAAATACTGAAAAGTAGGATTGCTGCATCATGTGGTAACTATTTTTAGTTTTCTGAAGAACCTTCATATAATTTTCCACAATGGTTGTATAAATTTACATTCCCACCAGTGGTGTATAAGTGTTCCCTTTTCTCCACATCCTTGCCAACACTGAATCTTTCATCTTTTTAATGACAGCCATCCTGACAGTTGTGCAATGATACCTCATTGTGGCTTTAATTTGCACTTCCATAATGATTAGTGATATTGAACTTTTTTTAATCTGTTTGCCATTTATTTGTATGTCTTCTTTTAGAAAATGTTTACTCAAGTCCCTTGCTCATTTTTTTTCCATGTTCCACATTTTGTTTACATTTTAAAACTAAATTTAGGCCGGATGTGGTAGCTCATGCCTGTAATCCCAGCACTTCGGGAGGCCAAGGCAGGAGGATTGCTTGAGACCTGAAGTTCAAGTCCAGCCTGGGCAATAGTAAGACTTTATATCTCCCCCTGCAAAAAAAAAAAACAAAAAAACTAATCTCAAAATCACATATCCATATACTTATTACCTTTTGTTGACTTTGCTTAAACTTAAATGCATGATTTGTTAAACAAAGACAGCTTTTAACAGAAGCTCATCAACCCTCCCCCAACATTTTTTATTATAAATAAAGATATCAAAACAATCCTGAACATATTTTTGATACTACTAGTAGTCAGCACCTATACCACTTCAAAAATTAACACAATTTGTGACAATAAATATTCATTGGACCTGCTACTTTAAACAATTTCAACTGTAACTCTTTGACTAACCAAGATGGATAAAGCATGCCGTTTCTGTTTTTCCTTCTTGAGATTTTTACTTTTCAGAAATACACATGCTTCTACTACCGTCTAACACTCTCATCATGCTTTCATCTTGTAAACCTGAATTCTATTTCAAGTACTCCAGGTTTACGTTTAAATGACAGTGCCTTAACAAGAGGAAAAAAATTGTACTGTATTGTTCTTCCTGTTACCTGAACACATAATGGATAATAATGGATATACGTATATTAAATCTGTTCTTACAAATGTCCAGGTTGTGTTTACCAGTTGTAATTCTTTTACTTAATGTGTGAATATTTTGCTGTGTGATATTTAATCAAGATATTAACATGAGTAGAAGGTTGATTTAAGACAAAAGTTTTAGATCCACTAAAATTAATTGTTGTATGTTTGTCTTTCTGGTGGCTATGGAAACTTCATATTTTCTTTGGACATCATTAGATGTCTTCACTCTTGAAATACAACTTTAATGTTATGAATTTTGACATTTTGCTATCACTGGTATGCTCCATCATCCCACTGGAATTATTTATTCCATTCATATTAATTTTTGTTACAAATCTGATGGAGGAGCTTCTGTGTATTTAGGTCCATATTCTATTTTCAAGCTATGTATTCAGTTTTCATGATTTGTCCTTGCTGGCCCAATAATCATACCTGTCCACCTTGTAAATGTCATATCTTCATCATCTTCAAGGCCCCAGCTAACTGTACTGTCACCTACTCCTTTTGTTCCTTCAAGTTCTTCCAACAAGTGAAAATTATGAGGAACTCTAACTCCTATGGAGACTACCATCTTCTCCTGCAGCCTGAAACCCTTGCCCATTTTTAACTGTAGTTTTCAATTTTTTTTTCTTGTTCTTGAGTTCCTTGAGTTCCTTGTGTATTTCAGGTATCAACCCCTATTGGATGTATAGCATGCAAATATTTTCCCCCAGGCTATAGATTATCCCTCCACACTATTGTTTCTTTTGCTGTGCAGAGCTTTTTAGTTTGATGTAATCCCATTTGTCTATATTTGCTTTATTTGCCTGTGCTTTTGTAGTCAAACCCCAAAATTCATTGCCCCTACCAGTGTCTTATGATTTCCCCCCTATGTTTTCTTCTAATAGTTTTTCAGTTTCAGATCTTACATTTAAGTCTTTAATCTATTTTGAGTTGGTTTTAGTATATGGGGTAAGATGAGTGTCCCATTTCTTTCTTCTGCATGTGGATATCTAACACCATCTGTTGAAAAGACTATCCTTCTCCCATTGTGTATTCTTGGCCACTTTTGTCAAAAATCAATTCTATGTACATTTGTGGCTTCATTTCTGGGCTATTTTGTTTTATTGGTTGATGTGTCTATTTTTTTGCCAGTACTATGCTGTTTAAATTACTATATCTTTCTGGGATAGTTTGAAATTAGGTAGTATAATGCTCATGCCTTCAGCTTTGTTCTTTTTGCTCATGATTGCCTTTGCTATTTGGGGTTTTGGGGGCGTTCGGTTGATTTTTTGTTTTTTGTGGTTCCATATGAATCTTACTGTTGTTTTTCCTATTTCTATGAAAAATGACATTGGAATTTTGATAGGGATTGCATTGAATCTATAGACTTCTTTGGACAATATGGACATTTTAACAGTATTAAATCTTCCAATCCATGAACACAGGCTATCTTTTCATTTATTTGTGTCGTCTTCAGTTTCTTTCATCATTGCTTTATAGTTTTGTGTCTTAAGTATTTTATTTTTTTGTAGCTATTGTAACTGGAATTGTTCTCTTGCCTTTTTTGGATAGTTTCTTGTTAGTGTATAAAAATATGACTGATTTTTGTGTGTTGATTTATTTTATTTATTTTTTTTGAGACAGTGTCTCGCTTTGTTGCCCAGGCTAGAGTGAGTGCCGTGGCATCAGCCTAGCTCACAGCAACCTCAAACTCCTGGGCTCAAGCGATCCTTCTGCCTCAGCCTCCCGAGTAGCTGGGACTACAGGCATGTGCCACCATGCCCGGCTAATTTTTTCTATATATATATATTAGTTGGCCAATTAATTTCTTTCTATTTATAGTAGAGACGGGGTCTCGCTCTTGCTCAGGCTGGTTTTGAACTCCTGACCTCGAGCAATCCGCCCACCTCGGCCTCCCAGAGTGCTAGGATTACAGGCGTGAGCCACTGCGCCTGGCCGATTTATTTTTTTAATCCAGCAACTTTATTATATTTGTTTATTCAGATGGTTTTTTGGTGGAGCCTTTAGGGTTTTTTATGTATGATATTATGTTATCAGCAAACAGTGACAGTTTCACTTCTTCCTTTCCTATTTAGATGCCTTTTATTTCTTTTTTTTGCCTAATTGCTCTGGCAAGAACTTTTAATACGATATTGAATAGAAGTGGAGAGAGTGGGCATCCTTGTCTTTTTCCAGGTGTTAGAGGGAAAGCTTTCAATTTTTCTCCATTGAGTATAATGTTAGCTGTGGTCTTGTCGTATATGGCCTTTATTGTGTTGAGGTTCATTCCTTCTGTGCCTAATTTGGTAAGAGTTTTTATCATAGAAGGATATTGAATTTTGTTACATGGATTTTCTACATCTAATGAGATGATCATATGGTTTTTGTCTTTCATTCTCTTAACATGATATGGTCACGTATTGGTTTGCATGTATTGAACCATCCTTACATCCCAGGGATAAATTCCACTTGGTCAGTTGGATGATCCTGTTGAATGTATTATCAAATTTGGTTTGCTAGTATTTTGTTGAGGATTTTTGCGTCTGTGTTTATGAAGGATATTGACCTACAATTTTCTTTTCTTGTAGTGTCCTTGTCTGGCTTCGGTATCAGGGTAATCCTGACCTCATAAAAAGAATTTAAAAGTAGTCTCTTCTTTTTTTTTTTTTTTTTTTAAGAGTTTGAGAAGACTTGGTATTAGTTCTTCTTTAGATGTTTGGTAGAATTCAGCAGTGAAGCTCTACCCCAGGTTCTGGGTGTTTCTTTGATGGAAGACTTTTTATTATTGATTTAGTCTCCTTACTTGTTATTAGTCTGTTCAGGTTTTAATATTTCTTTGTGATTCAGCCTTGGCAGGTTATATTGTCTAGTAATTTTTCCATTCCTTCTAGGTTATCCAATTTGTTGGCATATAATTATTCGTAGTGGTCTCATGATCCTTTATATTTCTGTGGTATCAGTTGCAATGTCTCCTCTTTGATTTCTGATTTTGAGTCTTCCCTTAATCTAGCTAAAGATTGTTGATTTTTTTGTTTGTTTTAGAGACAGGGTCGTTCTGTCACCCAGGCTGGGATGCAGTGGCACAATCAGAGCTCACTGTAACCTCAAAGTCCTGGACTCAGATGATCTTCCCGCCTCGGCCTCCTGAGTGGCTAGGAATACAGGCGCATGCCACCACACCTGACTCATGTTTTAATTTTTTGTGGAGACAAAATCTTGCTATGTTGTCCAGGCTGCTCACAAACTCTTGGCCTCAAGCAATCCCCTGCCTCCCAAAGGGGCTGGAGTTATAGGCATGAGCTACCATATCCAGCCAAATTTTATTAGGTCATTAAATACAAAATGTCCTATTTTGAATCAAAAATGTAGTTTATTATATTTCAAACAAGAAGCATTCCAATTAATCAGAGTATGCACCTAAACTATCGACATGGTTTTGCCATCTTAACGGTAACTTGTTTATGCCAACAGTAAAGAAGCCTGGAGAACAAGTGGCTATCAAATTGCCAAAGGTGTTTTCCACAGCTTGTTGAGAATCGAATATTTTTAAGTGTACAGTGTAGTACTGTTAACTATATTTGCATTTTTGTAAATTATATCTTTAGAACTTTTTTATCTTCCAAAACTGAAACACTATACTCACTGAACAAAATCCTCATTTTCCTTTTCTCCCAGTCCCTGGCAACTTTTTTCCTTTCTTTTAAACAGACTTTATTGTTCCAGCATCTAGCTCTACTCTGGAATTTTGCTTCCCTCTGGTAGAAATTGTTGAAGATAGGAAATTTGAATTGTCTTTCAATACCTTTTCTCCAGAATAACACTATGAGCACTTTAGCCCTTCCTAATGTTGTCATACCTGAGGTCTAGATAAGGACCCTTAACTTAGTACATTGAGCACATCTGCAGCTTCAGGTCTCTGCAGGGGAGGTAGCAACAGGACTCCGCCTCTGACTTGTCTTCCTCACTATGTAAGACAGCAAAATGGCCAGCCCATTGATACAGATGAGGGACATGTTGTCTTAGAAAAACAGCTCTTACCAAAAAGTCATTTTCTGTTGGGTAGTCACTGCATGGCACTTTGACCACACATCCATGTTGCCATGAAATGCTAGGTTGCCTTTTGAGCTGTGTTAGTATTCTTCTCTGCTACCTAGCTTTCACAAGTTATTTCTGAATCTGAATATATTAGTCTAAGTTGTCATTTTTTAAATTTCTCCATGCATTTCATGCTATCTTCTGGAGCTATTTTTCTCAAAGGTGATAATCATGAGAAAGTTGGCAAAGGATGATGGTACACTGGAATTTTTTTTTTTTTTTTTTGAGACAGAGTCTCGCTTTGTTGCCCAGGCTAGAGTGAGTGCCGTGGCATCAGCCTAGCTCACAGCAACCTCAAACTCCTGGGCTCAAGCCATCCTCCTGCCTCGGCCTCCCGAGTAGCTGGGACTACAGGCATGCGCCACCATGCCTGGCTAATTTTTTCTATATATATTAGTTGGCCAATTAATTTCTTTCTATTTATAGTAGAGGCGGGGTCTCGCTCTTGCTCAGGCTGGTTTCAAACTCCTGACCTTGAGCAATCCACCCGCCTCGGCCTCCCAGAGAGCTAGGATTACAGGCGTGAGCCACCGCGCCGGGCTTGGATTTTGTTTTTAATAGGCTTTGTTTTTAAAGTGGTTTTAGATTCTCAGCAAAATGGAACAAAAAGTACATAGAGTTCCTATGTACTATGCCCCTCCGCCCCCCAACACACAAAGCCTTCCCCACTATCAGTATACTGCTCCAGAGTGGTACATTTGTTTCAAACAATGAACCTATATTGACACATCATCGTCCAAAGTCCATAGTTTATGTTTGGGTTAATTCTTGGTGTTGTACCTTTTATGGGTTCAACAAATGTGTAATGACACGTATCTGCTATTACAGTACACAAGAGAGTAGTTTCACTGCCCTAAAACTCCTCTTTGCTCTGCCTATTCATCTCTGCCTTCCCCCAGCCCCTGGCAACCACTGATCTTTTTACTGTCTCCATAATGTCATATAGTTGGAATCATACAGTATGTAGCCTTTGTAGATTGGTGTCTTTAACTTAGTAATAGGCATTTAAGGTTCTTCCATGTCTTTTCATGACTTAACAGCTCATTTCTTTTTGGTCTGAAGAATCTTCCATTGTATTGGTGTTTTAGTACACTGGGATTTTATAATTGGTTTTGCATGTATCTGTCACTTATTTAAACACACTGTCTAGTCAGTGTGAGACAAGCACAGAAGTGGGAATAGGAAGCCCTGGATTCTAGGCTGGGCTTTGCCTTTCCTTTGGGCTACAGTTTTCTCATCTGTAAAAGGAGGGTGTTCCAACTAGGTGTTTTCTAATCTAAAGCTCCTGATCATTTTCAGTATTTTTTTTTCTGTTACTTGTAAAACTTTAACCACTAGGAATATCAAGTTCTCTAAGAGATGTAAGTATCTGCCTGAAGAATTATAGCAATCACTCTGAATTGTATAATATCTATATACTATTTTAAAAGAGTCTTGCTGTGTTGCCTGGGCTAGAGCACAGAGGCTGTTCACTGGCACCAGCATGGTGCGCCAGAGCCTCAAACTCCTAGCCTCGAGAAATCCTCTGGCTTCAGCCTCCCAAGGAGTTGGGGCTACAGGCACACACCACTGTGCTTGGCTCTGTAGGTTTTTTTTTTTTTTTTTTTTTTTTGAGACAGAGTCTCGATTTGTTGCCCAGGCTAGAGTGAGTGCTGTGGCGTCAGCCTAGCTCACAGCAACCTCAAACTCCTGGGCTCGAGCGATCCTTCTGTCTCAGCCTCCCGAGTAGCTGGGACTACAGGCATGCGCCACCATGCCCGGCTAATTTTTTATATATATATCAGTTGGCCAATTAGTTTCTTTCTATTTATAGTAGAGACGGGATCTCGCTCTTGCTCAGGCTGGTTTTGAACTCCTGACCTTGAGCAATCCGCCCGCCTCGGCCTCCCAAGAGCTAGGATTACAGGCGTGAGCCACCGCGCCCGGCCTGTAGTTTTTTAAGCTTTAATTTCAGGGTCTTTACTGAACTCCGTATATGAGTCCTTGACATTTTTTACAAGTATTAGTTTCAGAAAAGATTAATAAGTTTTGATGAATAAGAATCATAATTTCTTTCTGTGCTGCTCTGGGACTATAAACCTCTGGATAGTTCAGAATAGAATACCTATTTGCTCTATCAGTGTGGTTCAATTTCATAATGAAGTTATGGAGCATAAAACAAGCTATGCCTAGCATCCCTGACATTTTACAAGTAAGTATTTGATACCTAGAACTATCCTGCAACTTCTGGTTTTATAGCTTCACTCTGGGTGGTAGTACAACCAGATAATACAGTTTTGAGAAAGGCTTTTCTGTCGTGAAACTACAGAAACTGACACTGGTGAGCCACCAAGACCTAAACTTAAGTCTAAATTGAGAATATGCCCTGACTATAAATCCTTCACCCTATAGTTCTTGAGAGTTTCTAGACTACTTAGTACTATTGATTGAATCAAATGACCTATGACTAGCTTATAAGTGTACTTTCATATCAATAAGATCATTTTTAAAAACTGCTGTCATATCAGTTTTAAAAAATCTATCTGTAATTAATAAGATATTTATGTAGCCCCATTACCTAGATACTGTCCTTCCATACTGCTTGGCATTAATTCCAAAGGAAATCATCTCTTAAGACCCTCTCAAATATTGACTGTTTGCAAGAGGTTTTTCTCTTATAGTGTGCCTTTGTTTTCCTGGTTGGGGGCTGCTAAGCAGCCAGTCATATACAATAGGGTGACTCCTGATTCCATTTACACTTAATCTTTTTTGATTTCTTATAGACCTAGAAATTGAGACTTCTCCATCTGGGACAGTTTAGAGAGTACTTTCCACATAAGAGTTAAGATTGTACTTTTTGTCAAACACTAAAGAGTTATAGGTGAATACCTGATTTTTTTGGCTCTGATTTTGGGTACAGAATCTCAGTTTCTAGCCACGTTAAATTATAATGTAAGAAAGACTTGGTTTTTTTCATGAATAATAACTTAGAATCACCTTAATATCCTTTCTGACCAAAAAGAGAAACTCAAGAGGGCTAAATTGCTGGGGGAGGGGGGTTGGCATGGAATAACCCGTATGTTGATATTAACTGAGTTTTTGCTGTTTTCTACATTTTATTAAGATACAGATGTGGAAGGAAAGCTCTTTAGGAATAATTTTAGACATTTAAAAAAATGATCTGCACGTTTTTCTAAGGGAAAAAGATTTCTTAATATTTAATTAAAAGCTTTCCAAAGTCCTTTCCTTTGATGCTTTCATATGCTGTTCTCTTTTGCTTAGGCCTTTGAACTGGCCACAGGTGACTATTTGTTTGAACCTCATTCAGGGGAAGAATACACTCGAGATGAAGGTAAGTCCCCTTGACCACCAACGATGTTTGTGTGTGGCTAACATCATTTGTTTAGTACTGAAGAACCTTAGTATTACTGGTGTGCAATGTATATATAAATCCCAAAAAAGATAGAAATATAAAAGGTACTTTATACTAGGCATTTAGATACACTAGATAGTTTTTAAAGATATTAAAGAGCTCTATGAGAGTATTAAAGAAAAGGTCACAGTTGATTAAACTAAAACTTCCATCTGCCAGGCATTTTTTCTTCAACATCAGTTATCCTCCTTTCTGTATATATCAATGATTCATTGTTTATCCAGTGTGAATTTACTTGCATATCAACTTATTGCTTAGTTATGCTTTCAATTTCATTTGGAAGTCAATAATAGTGTTTTAATATGCAAACACTACTTGAATGCAGAGACTGTATCTTATTTATATAAATTCTGTAACATTTAGCATTGTTTTTCCTTTTTCTGATAATTAAAGCTATTATATTTTCCTTTTTAAATGATACATTTAGAATTTCATTTTAAAACAAAGTACAATAGATTTACATTTTGTGGTAGCCAGTGGAAAAGCCCAAGGTGTCAGTTATTTCATCTGAGTAGCTGTGGAAACAGACAACTGTACATGTGTGATCTTTCTGTCACGGTGGCATCCAAATAACTAGATGAGTTAATAATTTGAATGAAAAAAATGTTTTACCTTTTACCTTTTCTGTACAGTTGAGGCAGCTTTTGTTTTGTTTGTACGATTAATGAGGATTATTTCGAAAGATTACTAGCAGCATACCTTCCCAATGTGGAGAATATGTTCTATTCTTTCCTTTCCTTGAGTCTTTAGAAAAATCAGGTTTTGTGCTCTATGGAATCAAGAGTGTTCTCTCTCAAAAATGTGGTCCCTGCCGGGCGCGGTGGCTCACACCTGTAATCTGAGCTCTCTGGGAGGCCAAGGTGGGCGGATTGTTCAAGGTCAGGAGTTCGAAACCAGCCTGAGCAAGAGCAAGACCCCATCTCTACTATAAATAGAAAGAAGTTAATAGGCCAACTAATATATATAGAAAAAATTAGCTGGGCATGGTGACGCATGCCTGTAGTCCCAGCTACTTGGGAGGCTGAGGCAGGAGGATTGCTTGAGCCCAGGAGTTTGAGGTTGCTGTGAGCTAGGCTGACACCATGGCACTCACTCTAGCCTAGGCAACAAAGCGAGACTCTGTCTCAAAAAAAAAAATGTGGTCCCCTGGGCTATTAATAGGCAATGTTACTAGGGTGTGCTGATACGCCTCACAAATACTGTTTGGAAAATGCTGTGCTAACTAATTCCTGTGATTGCCTATTTTGATAGGTATAGTTTAGACATGTTTCATATGTATAAGCCTCATGGTAGAGGATATTGTAATTACTTTCTGTGTACATACTTGATTTTCCCTATTCTCCGTTTGCTGTCTTTCTGGGTTTTAAGTTTGAGGTAACAGGCTTACAGTGTTTTAGAAATGCCCTACTATATTTTTTTGGAAGGTAATTAATTTTTTTCTCTATAAATGTATGATACAGAACTCATATAGTAGCTAGATTTGTATTGAATAGGACCTTATGCTACCAAACCTGAAAATTGAAATATATATGAAAAGTCCCAAATAAGGGGACATGGGAGAACCGTCTTCTCTAGAGATTTAAATCTTAATTTAATCCTTCCTGTACCAGTCAATACTAATAGTCCTTAGAGCAACCTCCCTATTCTATTCTACTGCAGTTTGGCTTGTAGGAGCAGGAAAAAGCAAACCCTTACCTCCTGACAAATGTATGCATAGTTTGTTATAAGTCATGGTAGTACTGGAGCCTGAGTAGAATGTCCTCTATTGTTGACATTCTGTAGCCCCAACTACTGGGATAACATTTAATAATTTTGCTTATGAAGTATATCATTCCTGTGATTAATTGATTAGCCAGAGTTAGGTTGCTATAATTAAATGTAAAATAATGATTTCAAGGGAATTCCATGATATAAGAAAAATATTAAAAGAACCAATACTATACTTGGAAATTTATAGTAAGAAAAGCTATAGTCTCATTTATTATTCCTTAGCATTCTCATTTTGGTGGTTGTTAATGGTAATTTATATGAAGACATTTATTTGCAGGTCCTGCCTAAAATTGGCAGAAATTTCTTGGCATCCAGGTACTTGTTACCAAACCATAGATTCAGTCAAAACTCTTGAAAGGTTGTAGTGAAGTCATGAATATAAAGTCCTTTTTATTTACTTATTTATTTTTAATTTTTTTTTTTTTTTTTTTTTGACAGTGTCTCACTCGGTTGCCCAGGCTAGAGTGCTGTGGCCTCAGCCTAGCTCACAGCAACCTCAAACTCATGGGTTTAAGCAATCCTTCTGCCTCAGCCTCCCGAGTGGCTGGGATTACAGGCATGTGCCTCCATGCCTGGCTAATTTTTTCTATGTATTTTTAGTTGTCCAAGTAATTTCTTTCTATTTTTAGTAGAGATGGGGTCTCGCTCTTGTTCCGGCTGGTCTTGAACTCCTGACCTCAAGCAGTCCACCTGCCTTGGCCTCCCAGAGTGCTAGGATTATAGGCGTGAGCCACCATGCCCAGCCTAAAGTCCTTTTTAAATTACATCCCTGGCTCCTTTATATGAAAAAGAGATACATGCTGAGAGCTTCACAAATTCCCAGATAATATGGATGTCTCTAGCATGTTATTTCCCCTATAAGATACATAATTAGAAATAATTTAAATGACTCCTTTTAACCTTAATGATTCTCTAACTATATTATTAAAGTTTTTTTTAATAAAGCTTTTTTAATGATTAGGAGCCATTATTTTTTAAAACCTCTTCATATTCTTTGTTGATAGAATCACCAGCAGAGTGAAAAAGGCAGAAGAGCTGCCTGGAGGTGTGGGTACTGGCTGGCCCAGGCTTCCCTCCTGGCGAAGACACTGACTTCCCTGGCAGTGCTCACAGTCCATGTTCAATACTATGACAGTTATAAGTCATTGTATGACTTGAACATTTTGGTGCCTTACAGATAGTCAAGTAGCTATACTTTTAAATGTTTGTGTTAATTTTTACTTTTTAAACAGTGATATTAGAAAAAAGCTCCAAACAATACATGATAAGGTGTTAGTTTACATTTGAGTTCTAGCTTATATTATATTAACCCTGAAGTTTCAAGTAGGCCATTTATTCTAAAGCTCCATTTTCTCATCTTTAAAAAAGGATATTAATCTTTGGCCTGTTTTACACAGTAATTAAAAAAACTCAAATAGTCATATGTGAATGCTTTGTCATGAACATTCTTATGTAAGATGATACTTCTATTGCTTGAAGCCCAGAACAGTATTATAAATAAATAACAGTGCTAGAATGACTAAAGTATATTGGGATGTTTTTTGCCTTACCTAAAGAACACACCTAAACCCAGATATATAGACAAAATAGAAGTAAGGTGTAAATAAGCCTCCATAATCCAAAATGGGACTTGCCAGCTACATCAGGTGACCAACCACCTGAAATAATGCTTGGCCTTCCCAGTCTTCCCTTGAGTATGCTGGGTTTTATTTGTAGTTACTTTTAAACAGCTAGTCCTTGAAAAAGCTATTCATAGAAACACCTCTTTTACAGCTTGTCCTTGATCCTGTTCTTCTTGCCCTTCTATTTTAGACCATATTGCGCACATTATAGAGCTGATAGGCAGAATTCCAAGACGCTTTGCCCTCAGTGGGAAATATTCACAGGACTTCTTCAATCGCAGAGGTAGTATTGTTAACATGAGTTTTCATCTAGGCTCCAGAGATACAGCTTCAGGAAGCAGAGCATTCACACCAAGATTGTTTTTAGTAGTTATCACTGAAGTCCCACTGGAGTGGGTGCCTGATTTTTTATTATTTTGTGGATTCTCCACTAGACGGATAGAGTCCTCCTTTTCCCATTTAGGACAGAAAGCAAGCCTGAGATGCTTTACAAAGAGGTGTGCATGCTACTCTTTCTGGCATTGTCTAAAGCTGCGTTTGTTACTCCTGTTACGTATGTCTTTTTTTCCCTCCTCTTAAAATGTTTGAAACATACAGATCACATTGCATTGATCATAGAACTTCTGGGGAAGGTGCCTCGCAAGCTCATTGTGGCAGGAAAATATTCCAAGGAATTTTTCACCAAAAAAGGTAAAATAATAAATGTATTTGTTCCCAGACATTAAAGGTACAAAAGTGTTTAAAAATAGAGAGGTAAGTAAGTACACGTTCCCAACATCCTCCAGAAGGATACCTACCTTGAATGTCGAAATGAGACTTAACAGAGAGGTCAGAGAGTGTGGTCAAGAGCAGAGAGAGGAGCCCAGACTGTCAAATCCTGCCTGCTTCACTAGCTGTGTAACCTTTGACACAAGCTCACTGTGCCTCAATTTGTTCGTTTCTAAATGAGGATGATAAGAAGGTATATTTCAATGGTGTCTGACACATGGTTGATTACTTCAAATATTAGCATTTCTGAAAAATGGGTAAATTTTTGCAAATGGCTTTAGGTCTAAGAACTGCCTCTACCAAAGGGCAAGTAGTTTAATTTAAGCTTCTTATGGACAAGGACTACTTCTCACTCATCTTTGTATCCCAGTGACACCTAACAGTCACCAATCACTCAAAACATATTAGTCATATAAAGTAGCTTTACACTTTTCAGTTTTATAACTTTATGTTATTAGTTACTAATGAAAGGAACAAAGATAAAACTCCCACTTCAACCATTTGACTGGAATAATGTATTTCTTATGCATTCCAAATAAAACTAAAGTGTGAAAACCTGACCAAGAAGGATCTAGAAAACTGGCCTTTTTTCCACATTGTCCCATGGTTCCCCTTTTCCTCACAACCTCTACACAGTGTGAAAGAAAATGAATTTTCTCAGCTCTTAATAGGAGTATACTCAGAATTATTACCCTTAAACCTTTTTTAGAGCAGGAAAATGGTGAAGTGCTTCATAAGCGTTCCTCCTTGAGTGCAAAGTCATGTTAAGGCATGCATGTTTACCAAGTAGCTAATTTAATAGGCACTCAAACCCACTGGAGAGACTTCAGATAAGTGTCATATATGAAAAAAAAAAATTTAAGGAGCATTTGCTTTAATAAGCCATTAATAATAGGCCATATTTTTAAAGTTGTCCCTTTAAAGAAGCAATTAGGTTACTTCAGAATAGTAGCGTGTGATGCTGCCATATTGGAAAACTGTATAGGGTTTGTTCCTTTAGTTTTGTTGCTTTTATACAGGTTTGACATGTTATGAGTTTGTTATTTTTAAATTAGTGCCTCATTTTGAAGCAATGTTCACTAGACTTGGCAGGGGGAGAGGAATACAGGCAAATTACTCTCTATGTGTGGTGCTAGACTGCCTCTGCACATATGAGACCATGTTGAGTGGGGCATTTCATTGTATTTTATAGAATACCTAGTTCCTGACTGGCATTTGAGTTTACATTTGAGTTCTAGCTTATATTAACCCTGAAGTTTCAAGTAGGCCATTTATTCTAAGGTTCTATTTTCTCATCTTTAAAAAAGGATATTAATCTTTGGCCTGTTTTATAGAGTAATTAAAAAAACTCAAATAGTCATATGTGAATGCTTTGTCATGAACATTCTTATGTAAGATGATACTTCTATTGCTTGAAGCCCAGAACAGTATTATAAATAAATAACAGTGCTCAGTTTGACTGGGACAAAAAAATTCCTGGAATGGGGAGACAACAAATTACCTTAAATTTGTAGAGCCTTATGAAAAATAGAGGTACTTCTTTCTGAGGAATGCATTAGAAAAGAAGTGCTTTGTGAATGGAAGATTAGATTCTGATTTACAAAATTTGATTCCCTATAGACTACCTGGATTAGTTCCTGGATTTCCACAGTAGGATCTTGTCACTTGTCAATGTTGGTCAAATTGTTTTTTATACTGTCTTCACTGCAGGTGACCTGAAACATATCACGAAGCTGAAACCTTGGGGCCTTTTTGAGGTTCTAGTAGAGAAGTATGAGTGGTCTCAGGAAGAGGCAGCCGGCTTCACGGATTTCTTACTGCCCATGTTGGAGCTGATCCCTGAGAAGAGAGCCACTGCCGCCGAGTGTCTTAGACACCCTTGGCTCAACTCCTAAGCCCCTGCCCAACATCGCAGCAGAGATCACACACTGACCCTCTCACCATCCCCCTCTAAGCATTTTCCTCTTCCCTTTTCAGGGTGAAGCTCTTCCTTCAAGGGTTTCTAGATTTTTTTTTTAATCCAACATGTTCATTTGGGTTTGCTTACTTGACCATGTGGAGATCCCCACAGCCACTGGGCATCCTAGGTGAATTTGGCCTTGGTTGGGCTCTGCCAAAGACTAATGGACTAAAATGTGAAACAGCCTCTCGCCCTGTACCCTTGCCTTTCCACTAGGACATCCTTTAAATTCTAAGCATCCTTTTTAAAAAGAGCTCTGAAGATCTATGAGCCCATCCTTTTATTCACTTGACTCCAAGAGTCAAATTTTCTAATGCATATCCTATTGCCAGCATAAGGATGAGAAGGGGAAAGGGTGTTAATTCTTTGTACAGCAGAGACATTAAACTTGCTGTATCCAGGCTGCATCGTCTTCCTGGATTGTTTCTGTTGTTCTGTGTTCACATTTTTTCTTGGAACTTTTAAGCTACTTTTTGAATGAGCTGTATAAACACCGAATTTGGGTACCATTTTATCACTGTTCAAAGCACTGTTGAATTCCTTTAATAACTTTAGATCCTTGAATCTTCAGTCTGATTTTTAATGTAAACAAAAATGGAACCATTGACTAGTAATTTCTTGAGAACCTCAGGTGTTCTGTAAACAGTCCTTTCCTGTGTGTCTTCTGTTACCATAAGAGCACAGTTATTTTGATTGGCTGTTTTGTTTTTTGTTTTTTTAATCCCTGGCTGGCACTTTACTCATTGCACTTGAGTTTTTTGCCCCATAACTAAAGAATCAGAATGACTCTAGAAAAGAGATCTGGGTTTCAGAGCTTTCCCGTTGAAGAGTATGTCCTAGGGTTCTGATTCTTTTTGAAACAGTCCCTCCTTTTATTTACAACTTTTACTTTACCTTGCCCAAAATTCTGGCCTTGAAGCAGTTTCCCTCTGTGGCTTTGCCTTTCTCATTTTCTCAGTGATTTGGGGTCATTAATGAAACCCCAGATAAAAAACACAAGGGGAGGGGTGGGATGGCACTTTTTTGGTTGGTTTTGTTTTGGTTGGTTTATTTGTTTTTAAGATTAGCCATTCTCTGCTGCTATTTCCTTGTATAATGTAAGTTTTTAACTGCAATTTTGAGATGATTGAGATGTACTTGAGACTTTTTTTTAAAATGAGAAAAGGCTTTGTGAATTTTATTTTAGGATGGGCCTCTCCTAGACTTGTAGACATTACATATTCCTCATAATATTGAAAAACAAAAAAGGGGCAGGATTGGGGTCACAGCTGCTTGTTCAGCATGGACCAAGTGAGCCTTGGGGATGACAGCATTCTCCAGAAGCAGCTCCTGGACTCCAATTTACAGAAAGCCAAGGAGGTGCAACTTGAGGCTCTGCTAGCAAGCTACCAGTGAGACTGTGGGTAGCCACCTTTCCATGTGGGAGATTGGATTCCAGTTTGTCACTTATCCACCAGCAGTGACAAAGGAAAAGTGGTGCCATTATACGGTCCATTTAACTCATGAGCATGTTACCCTGAGTAACTGGCCAGCCATTCATCAGATCCTTGATTTGGGTACTCCTGAAATCAGACATGTTTCTGTAGAAAGAATGTTAAGTCTAGGTTGTCTATGCACCTATCAAGAATAAAGAGAATAGATTTTATCAAACAACGGCAGGGAAATCCTTCAATTCTAATCCACTTTGGGTTTTCAGCTGTATTTATATCTAAAGCAATAGACTAGAACTGAATTCTCTTCTACATTGTAAAATCACAACTGTGGGATTACAGGAATTCTGGTGATGATATTAAGGTGAAATAACCAAAAAACACCAACAAACAAAAGGCCCTATTTTAACAATTGACATGATAGGAAATTTTAATAGGAGAGAGAACCTATAACTTTATTTTGACAATGTTTCCCCACCAAATAAGGGCTTTTCCTTTAAAGGAGCCAGATGAATTACAAGATGTAGAAGAGGCAGCTGTAAAACTTGATCTTCCAAGTACCCCAAATACCTTTATTGAGCTTGATCATAACACTGTCAAATTGCCATGAGTCTCACTAAAGGATTTCTATTTGCTGTCAGAAATAAAACCCTGAATACATTTTTATTCTTTCTACTGAGTGCATTGTCTGTTTTCTTTGTAAATGCAGTACAATAAACAAATTATTTAATAACTTACATGTGTCCAGAAGATTTTTATTCATTTGTTGCCCAAGTTGGTCTGCCCCAGCAGTTGGAGGAAAGGATTGGTGGTTGAGTATGCTTTTTGAACTGAAAGATGCGATGAAACTACAAATTGAACTCTTGCCATTTGGGGGGGGGGGTTGTAGTTTTGCTACTACTACCTTTGAATTGGGATTGGAGTGGAATTAAAGTACATTTGGGCCGGGCGCTGTGGCTCACGCCTGTAATCCTAGCTCTTGGGAGGCCGAGGCGGGCGGATTGCTCAAGGTCAGGAGTTCAAAACCAGCCTGAGCAAGAGCGAGACCCCGTCTCTACTATAAATAGAAAGAAATTAATTGGCCAACTGATATATATATAAAAAATTAGCCGGGCATGGTGGCGCATGCCTGTAGTCCCAGCTACCCGGGAGGCTGAGGCAGAAGGATCACTCGAGCCCAGGAGTTTGAGGTTGCTGTGAGCTAGGCTGACGCCACGGCACTCACTCTAGCCTGGGCAACAAAGCGAGACTCTGTCTCAAAAAAAAAAAAAAAAAAAATAAAGTACATTTGGGTTTTTTTCCCTCAAATTGTAAATGCAGTGTGTGTAAAATGCAGATGACTTGGAAATGTAAGCTCTTCGTAAGGCACTGGCATTGTGAACGCTATGACACACAGGCTTCGTACACTTGTCTGATTTATTTCTTAGGATAAATTCTTGGAATGTCTGAGCCAAAGAGTAAGCACATGTTTAAGGCTTTTAATAAGTATAGCCCAACTCACCTAGAGAACAGTTGGACTATTTCCCTGTCTACTATTGTAATCTCATTTTGTTCCTAATAGCTAGTTTGCCAAAAAAAGGGGAGTATCATGTTTTAATTTTTATATTGGATTACTTGTGAGGTTAGAGACTTGTTTCATGGGTTCTATTGGCCATTTGTATTTTTTTGTTATTTGCCAAAAATACCCAGCTTTCTTTTGGAGTACTTCCCGATTTGCGGGCTTGGTCAGGACTTGTTACATATTAAAGGTAATGAATTTTTGTCATTTTTGCTATATATCTTGTGCAGTTTTTAATTTGCTTTTCATTTTTATTTGTGGCATTTTAGTATTATTTATAGAAAGTCTTTCCCCACCTACATGAACTGTTCTAGTTGATTTGTTTTAGTTGTGTAATACTTAAGATATGCAGTGTTTTCATAATGTTGACCAAAATGCAACCTATTGGGATTCATCAAATCAATATGTTCACCAGCCTGACCAACATAGGCAGGCCCTCTAAGCCTTGCGTTAAATGTATGGACCTAGAATTCCCAGCATTTGGGGAAACCTTAGTGCTATTGTAGGAGAGCTTCTCGCTATCTCAGAAGAACCAGCAAACTTAGGTGGAGTCACAACCCCACCTTTAATTCTTAATTTGCTGGCCCTGAGTGTCCACTGGGAAACCATTTAGCTGCTCCATGGCAGACCCAGGTTATAGATGAACTTCATTACTACCCATTCTTTTACTTTTGAAACCTATCGTCTTCCAGTTCAGCCTTATGAGAAAAGTGCTTTGCTCTTAGACAACGGTATTACAGAAAATTGGTGATTTACTGAAAGTAGAATCTGAACTTAACATTTGCTTAAAATTAAGTAAGAATATTAATATAGAAAAATGACTGTAAATCTTGAGGCTTACTGAGAAGTTTTTGTGTCACTAAAGACATTTTTAAAAGTTGAGTTAAAAAAAAAACTAGATATATAATACGCATTTAAGTATTCACAGAAACTAATCCATATGAAATCCTTGTGATACCAGAGAAATAGCCCAGTTAAAAAGCCAAACAATTTGAGATATTCTAATATATAGATGTTCAATTTGATTTTATATTCTTCCAGGTTCCCTTTTTGTCATAATCTCTCCCTTTTGTCCTTATTCAGATCTAGTTTTTGGCCATTTTAATACAGTCACAAGACTTGTCCTCCAAATAGCAGAACTGGACTATTTATAGAAACCCTTTAGCTGCCTGCAGATTGTGCCACTAAGACATTGTTTTTCCATTGGTTGCTTTGGATTCATTAGGTATAGAGGAGGGAGTGTGGTTGGTGTTGGAAATAAATTTAGTGGCCCCTATTCTAAATCCTCTGAGGATGGATAACAAAAGTGGGATGAGTTTTCCGGGTTGGAGTGCTGCTTCCATCTTCAACTTATGAAACAAACACATATCCAGGTATCCATCAGCATGTAAAGCTGCCAGAATCTAATCTTTGTTCCAGGAGTGGATTATTTTTGGTAGAGACAGGGTCTTGCTATGTTGCCCAGGGGTCTCAAACTCCTGGCCTCCCAAAGTGCTGAGATTACAGGCATGAGTTACCAGCCCCAGCCGAAAAACAACTTTTCACTCTGTCGCCCAGGCTATAGTGCAGTGGTGTCATGGTAGCTCATTGCAGCCTCAAACTCCTGGGCTCAAGGGATCTTCCTGCCTCAGCCTCCCAAGTAGTTGGGAATATAGGCCTATGCCACCACGTCCTGCTAATTTTTCTATTTTTTGTAGAGACAGGATCTTGCTCTTGCTGAGGCTGGTCTCAAACTCCTGACCTTAAGGAATCCTCCCACCTTGGCCTTCCAGAGAAATGAGCCAGCACACCTGGCTGGAAACTTTTAAAAGGGCCCCAATGATTCCCACCTCCTGGTATTCATGTAATGCCCTTGCCTTGAATCTGGGCTGGGCTTTGTGAGTGTCCTAACAGAATAGGGCAAAAGTGATGGAATGTCACTGGAGAGACAGTTACATAGGGGCTGTTGCTTCTCTGTGTGTACACTCTTGTTCAGTCTTGCTGTTTTGGAACCCTTGTTCTAGGGAAGCAAGCTGCCATATGAGTAGCCCTGTGGGGAGGCCAACAGCCAGCAAAGAACTGAGACCCTCAGTCCCAACAACCTGTGAGAAATAATCCTGCAAACTACTGAGCTTGGAAATGGGTACAACAAAAGTGCAGCCTTATCAGAAACCTTTAGGCAAAGACTCTTAGCCCTACTGAGATTCCTGATTCACAGAAATTGATTATATATATATATAATTTGTTAAGCCATTGAGTTCTGGGTTAATTTGTTATGCAGTAATAGGTAACTAATACAGCGTTGTAAAGTAATGAAAGCATTTAGGATATCCTCTGAACCCACATTTCAGCTATAAACGACGGGTCCTTCCTCTCTTGACCATGTCTGCTCAGGGCTAGTCATTATCAGTGAAACGTGGGTGCCACCACCAACTCTATACCCCAGCCCAAGGCAGAGACAAGCCAGAAGTGAGAAAGGAGTGAGGTGACTCAATGAGAGGAGTGCTGATTTTGTTGATTTTTGTTCTATATACTTTCAAAGAGCAATAAGATTTTGAGATGCCTTTAAGAATTTAAAGGTAAAATGACTTTAAGAGAGCTGATAAACAGTTACTAGGTATCTGAACAAAAATCATTACTGTTATTAGGTTGAATATTGAGTTTCTTTGATGATAAAGCAAAAACCCCGAAATGCTGGGTCATTTGACTGACAAACAGATTTGCCGGTCCCTCCCCAGCACTGGTCACTAGCAAACATCAAGTGCTTTGGTGAAACTCGGCTGCTCCTGGTGAGAGCAAGGTGTGGGCTGTAGATGCAGGGCTTACGCCCCGCCCCAGCCCGAGTAGCTTCTGTGGACTGCTCTAGTTGCTATTTCAGTGAGAAATGTTTTGAGGATAGAGAGACTTTTAGAAACTTTTCTTGTACCTCTTTTAAAAAGTTCTGAGAAATAACTGAACAAATATAGATAGAAAAGTCACTAAGCTACAGAATGAATTTCAAATTCTGTCATTCATCAAGCTTGCATAAAGAAGGTAGCTGACTATGAATTAAATACTTTTATCAGCAAAAGAAAATATAAATTTGATCATTCTTGCAAAACAGTTACTGTGGACCAAGTGACAAGGTCAAATCTCAAAACAGTTCCCACCACCAGCGATTTAACTGTGACAATCTAGGTTACTCATTCCTAGCCAATCTGAATTTAGGAGGAAACAGTACCCTGGCCATGTTGTCCAGGTGCATTGGCCAAACACACCCCGGCAGCCACGGATAAGAAAACTGTTCCCATGTCATTGCTGCTTGATTGAGCAACTAGATGCATTACAGTTTTGTTCAGCATTTACTGTCTCTCCACCTGGAGGAGTACAGTGCACCCAGGTAGTTTGTTTACCAAATAACTATAAATGGAAAGAGACTAGAAAAAACACCTGCTCCTCAGAATCATTCACTGCAGTCAACAAATCTCTTTTTCTATGCACCATCCTCCAGGTGGGGGCAGCCTGAAGGACTTATCTTTATCTTGGCTTTTGCTGTGATGAAAGATTGAGTTCCCCTCTGGAACTGGGCAGAAGATTCACTATTTAGTAGCCAGCCCTCCGTATCTGCAAGTTCTACATCCACAGATTCAACCAACCACAAATGAAAATACTTAGAAAAAAAATTGCAATAAAAATACCAATAATACAGTATAACAACTTATTTATATAGCATTTACATTATATCAGGTATTATAAGAAATCTAGAGGTGATTTAAAGTATATGGGAGGATATGCATAGATTTTATGAAAATACTACACATTTTGTGTAGTATCCATGGATTTTGCTATCTGAGGGTGGTCCTGGAACCAATCCCCCACAGATACTGGGGGATAGGTAAGCCAAATCCAATTTTTTTTTTTTTTGAGGAGAAGGAAAGAGGAGTTTATTAATTTACCAGCAAATGAGGAGGTTAGCAGACTCCCATCTCAAAGTACCAGTATCCTCTAAAATTTTTGATAAGAGATGTCATTTATTCCTATAACAAATTATTGAACATAAGTAACAAATTTTTGAAGCTGGCAGCCAGTTTGGGTTGAGTCAGTGTGGACACTTATAAGGAAATGTGATATTTGGTTCCCAGCAGGAAAAAGTCAAATTAGTCCCAAGAGTAACTAGTCTCCTATCACCCCGTATTACAAAACTTTCTGATGGATGTCAAAGGATTCAGGTTCTGGCGGCCAGCAACAAGAAAACAAAACGTGGGAAGGGAGGAGCAAAGGACTCCCTAAACCTCAACCCAAAATGACCCAACACGCTTCCAGCCACCCCTTCTCCAGCAGCCGTTGCACGGTGGCTGGGCGTGACTGTGTGTGTGAGCTGTCACAGACACCTGGGAGGGCTGCCCTGGAGATAGGCTCGCACAGTCCTGTCACTCACTGAGGAGAAGCCTCAAGAGGGCAACGTGGTTTGCTGGTGTGAGGCACGAAGAAGAGAACTTGGGTCTCCTAGGTGAGCGCTCCCATACCACTCAGCCTCTGGATATGTTTATTCGGTGTGGGCCACCTGAAGGAGTACACAGAAGGAGGTCTTGTCTTGGGAGACTGTCCGGTTGAAGCTTTAGGCCTGTGGTAGCCAGGGCCAAGGAAGCTTCTAAGGAACAAGTTCTTATCTCTGAAGAATTAGATTCTCTAATTTTCCATGTCTGAGAAATAGGCAACCTGTAGATAAGAAAAGCAAAATAACAAAAGATTACAAGATTATAAAGTTTGACATTTTAAAAACCAATAAAAAAAAAAACCCACAGCCCCATGTATGCTCATGTTTTTACTTTGGTTTTACTTAGACATGAATTTCTTCATGTGTAAGGTAGTATTGACTGTCCCTCAAGTAAAAACTTATGCCTTTTAAAATGTAGTGCCAATAATAATAACAACAATAAGGCAGACATAGAGGTATAGTTGCCCTTTGATTTAGTAATTCCACTCAGGATTTTATCAACAAAAATAAAAAGTTAATATGCATAATGGCAACCCTAAATGTCTAATAATCAAGGTTTGGTTTAAGAAAAAGTGATACATCAATGCTGTGGATTTTGCGGCTTTAGCAAACTGTAATAATGAACATTGCAGAAACGTGCGGAAAAAGGTTGTGCCCTAAACCATGGCTATCCCGAGTGTGGTCCCGCCGCAGCAGCCTCACCTGGGCGTCTGCGGAATCGGCGCCTCAGCGAGGCCCCCAGCTGGCTGTGTGCGCGTGCAAGTGTGAGAGTCCTGCTCTGATAAGTGGGGGGGGAGGCTAACAGTTTTATTTATAATTACTCAAAAAAAATATGTTTTTGTGGTCAAGAATTGGAGGGCACTTTGTAAAAATTAATGCCATTTAAATGGAGATAGACCCTCCTACCCACACAGAGTGCCGGCCTGCGGGAGGCCCTCAACACTGGCAGCTGGTAGAGAGTGACGCTGTTGTGCCGGCTCTTTTTCTTTTCTTAATGCATTCCTTAATGTTCTTGTTAAGTCACATTTTGGAAACGTATGGGAAAATAAAGAAACTAACATGCTGCACTTCTTTTTGAGCCAGTATTAAAACTGGTTAACTCGTTGTTTTTCTCTTTGCTTTGGCTACCAGGAAGCACAGCTAAATTTAACACTCAACAGGGTAATACTGTTAGCCTACCTGTCCTGAATATTTGTTTTTCTCTCTATGATTTTTCTTTTCTATTTTATTAGGTTTTCCAGTATGTTTCTTACAAATCACTTAAAATTCTCTCTGAAAATAAGAGTCCAAATTACAGTAATGACTTTTGAAAACAGTCTGTTCCTGTTTGCCGGGTTCTACAACAGTATGAGTTTCTGAAACTGGCCACCTGCCTGTCTGAAGTCATTTCTTCTCCCTGTTCTTGCTCCCTGTTTGCTCCCCAGTGAAGGTCTCAGATGCCAATAGCTCCTGTCCTGGGGGGCTTTGCTCCTGTCTCCCCAGGCAGCGCGGAGCCCCTGCAGCCCCGCCCTTGAGTCATTGGTAAGGAAGGAGAGAGGCCGACCCGTAAGGCACAGCCCGCTCTCCGCAGCAGTACTCACCGCACCTCCAGCTGCTTCAGACTTCCTCTGCAATGAAGGAGAGAACAGCACGCGTTTACAACCAAACCTCGTTTTTAGGATAGTTGCCTGCACGCTCCTCCATCGCCAAGCTAGATCAGATCCCTCTGATTCGCTCTCAAGAAAGCTTTGTTCATAGTCTATCAGCTTGTAGTTCTGGATTGCGCAACCCCCCCTCATCAGACCATAAGCTCCGATTCACACCTCGCTCCCCACTGTACCCTCAGTGCCTGGCCTGCGACCAGGGCACAGGAGCTGTTACTGCTTGGGCAGGCGGGTGATACAAAAAGCAGAGACACTGGAAAGAGAATAGGGACAGAACTAATATTTATGACTTTTTTTTTTTTTTTTTTGAGACAGAGTCTCACTCTGTTGCCCCGGCTAGAGTGAGTGCCGTGGCGTCAGCCTAGCTCACAGCAACCTCAAACTCCTGGGCTCAAGCAATCCTGCTGCCTCAGCCTCCCTCCTGCCTCAGCCTCCCTCCTGCCTCAGCCTCCCGAGTAGCTAGGACCACAGGCATGCACCACCATGCCCGGCTAATTGTTTCTATATATATTAGTTGGCCAATTAATTTCTTTCTATTTATAGTAGAGACGGGGTCTCGCTCTTGCTCAGGCTGGTTTTGAACTCCTGACCTTGAGCAATCCGCCCGCCTCGGCCTCCCAGAGTGCTAGGATTACAGGCGTGAGCCACCGCGCCCGGCCTAGAACTAATATTTATGAATCACCTATAATGTGCAGACATCGTTAGTGCTTTGTATACGCTATCGGATCCTCAGCACAATCTTGGATTTCTTTATGTAACATAATTGGCTAAAATAAAATTTACCCATTTAAAGTATATGACTCCGTGGATTTTAGTATAGTCACTGGATTGTGCAACCATCACGGCTAATTCTAAACCCTTTTCGTAACTTCAAAAAGAAACTGGCCATTAGCGGTCACCCCTTCAACTCCCCCCTCGCCCCAGCCCCAGGCAAGGACTAATCTACTTTCTGTCTCTATGGCTTTGCCTGTGCTGAACGTTTTCCGTAAATAGAATCACACACACAGATGGAAGCCAGTTTTTTGTGTCTGTTTTTTTTCATTTAATGTTTTCAAGGTTCACCCACATGGTAGTGGTTATCAGTACTTCATTTCTTTTTATGGCTGGATGATATTTCGATGTACAGACATGCACATTTTGTTTATCTGTTCAGCAGCAGATGGATATTCGGGTTGTTTCCATTTGGGGGCTGTTATGCTGCTCTAGACATTTGTGCATAAGTTTTTGCGTGAGCATTTGTTTTCAGTTTTCTGGTGTGTACACCTAGGAGTGGAATTGCTGGTCATGTGGTAACTCTATGATTAACCATTTGACTAACCACCAGGCTGTTTCCCACAGCAGCTGCACAAGTTTACATTTTCACCAGCAATGTGTGAGGGTTCCAATTTCTCCACGTGCTCGCCAACACTTGCTATTGTTCATCTTTTTTATTGCAGCCATCCCAGTGAGCATGAAGTTGTACATATTGTGGATTCGATTGGCATTTTCCTAATGACTAATGATACTGAGCATATTTTCATATGCTAATTGGCCATTTGTATATCTTCTTTGGAGAAATGTCTATTCAAATCCTTTGCCCATTAAAAATATTAGATAGTTTATCTTTTTATTGTTGTAGGAGTTCTTAATATATTTTAGATACTAGATTCTTAGCAGATTATGATTTGTAAATATTTTCTCCCAATCTATGAGTTGTCTTTTTCTCTTTCTTTAATTTTTTTTTTTTAGAAACAGGATCTTGCTTTGTTGCCCAGGCTGGAGTGCAGTGGCCCAATCATAGCTCACTATAACCTCAAACTCCTGGCTCAAGTGATCCTCCCACATCAGCCTCCCAAGTAGCTAGGACTACAGGTACATGCCACCACACCTGGCTAATTTTTTTTTAAAAAATTTTGTAGAGATGAGGTCGTACCATGTTACCCAGGCTGGTCTGGGACCCCCAGCCTCAAGCGATTCTACTGCCTTGGTCTCCCAAAGTGCTGGGTTTACTGGCATGAGCCACTGTGCCCAGACCTTTTTGCTTTCTTGTTGCTGTCCTTTGAAGCACAAAAGTTTTTAATTTTGATGAAGTCCAATTTATCTATTTTTTTTCCTTTGGTTGCTTATATATTAGGTGTCATACCTAAGAAACCATTGCCTAATCCAAGTTCAGGAAGATTTATACTTATGTTTTCTTTTAAGATAACGTTTTCTTTTATAGTTTTAAAAGTTTATAGTTTTTTATAGTTATAAAAGAAAAGATGTTTTCTTTTATAGTTTTATGTATTATATTTAGTTTTTGATCATTTAGGTCTTTGAGTTAAATTTTGTATATGGTGTCATGTAGGGGTCCAACTCCATTCTATTGCACGTAGATACCTGGTTGTTCCAACACCATTTGTTGGAAAGACTATTCTTTCCCCATTGAATGGTCTTGGTACCCTTGTTGAAAATCAATTGGCCATAAACTCTTGGGTTTATTTCTGTACTGTCAATTTTCCATTGAGCAATGCCTATCCTTATGCTGACACTACACCATCTTGATTACTGTAGCTGTGTAGTAAGTTTTAAAATTGGGACATGCAAGTCCTCCAACTTTGTTGTTCTTCAGATTGTTTTGACTATTCTGGGTCCTCTGCATGTCCATGTTAATTTTAGGATCAGCTCATCACTTCTGCAAAAAATTTTGTTTGCCAGCTGGGATTCTGATAGAGATTGCATTGAATCTGTAGATCAGCTTGACTTCTTAGCAATAGTAAGTCTTCCCATTAACAAATATGGGATGGCTTTCTGTTTGTTTAAGTCTTTCATTTCTTTTTTTCATTTCTCTTCTTTTCTTTCCTTTTGGAGAGAGGTCTTGCTTTGTTGCCCTGGCTAGAGTGCAATGGCATCATCATAGCTCACTGCAACTTTGAATTCCTGGGTTCAAGTGATCCCCTGCCTCAGCCTCCCAACTAGCTGGGACTACAGGCCCATGACACCACACTCAACTGATTTTTCTATTTTTGGTAGAGATGGGGTCTCGCTCTTGCTCAGGCTGGTCTCAAATTCCTGGCCTCAAGCAATCCTCCCACCTCAGCCTCCCAAAGTGCTAAGATTACAGGCATGAGCCACTGTACCTGGCCCTTAAACCTTTAATTTCGTTCAACAATGTGTTGTAATTTTTATGTACAAGTCTTGCACTTTGTTTGTTAAATTTATTCCTAATTTTATTCTTCTCAATGCTGTTGTAAATGAAATTGTTTTCTTAATTTCATTTTTGGATTGTTCATTGCTAGTGTATGCATATATAGTGGATTTTTGTATGTTGCTCTTATATCCTGCAAACTTGATGAAGTTGTGTTTAGCTTTAATAGTTTTTTAGTCAAATATTTAGGATTTTCAACATACAAGGTCATGTCATCTGATAATAGAGATAGTTTTCCTTTTTCCTTTCCAAACTGGATTTTTAAAATTTCTTTTTCTTGCCTAATTGCCCTAGCTATAACCTCCAGTATGATGTTCAATAGAAGTGACAAGAGCAGACATCTTTATCTTATTCCTGAGCATGATCTTTTGAAGTAGGGATTTTTTTTTTTTTACAAATGAAGAAAAACCTGACTCCCCCCGCCCCATGAAGCTGAGGCTCAGATGAGGAAATTGAGGCTCAGAGAAATTAAGTAGCCCTGCAAGGTCACACTGCCAGTTAAAAATGGAGCCAAAACTTAAACCCAGTTTTGACTCCGGAGTCCATACTCATTCTCCTCCGCCTCCGCCTCCTCAAGCCCCGAGGAGAGAACCAGCAACTACATTCCACTTCTTCTTTCACTCTTCCAGTCACGCCGCACGTGGTGGAGGTGGCAGCACACGGTTAGTGTTCTCCTTTTCACCGGAAAGACTTGGAAGAACTGGGACTTGACGTGACTCTCCTGACCCCAATTCTGTGCTTTGAAAGAAGAAAAACGGACCCTTCATTGAGTAACTAGAGGTATTCATAAAGGTTATGTGGGCGGTTCCTCCAAGGCAATAGCAGGAAGGATAAAACAAGCCCTGTGCGATAGTGAGGGAAGAGAAGGCCCTGGAAAGGCTGAGACAAGGTGCAGGGGACATCGAGGCCGGGGGACAGGAAGGAGGGGAAAGGAAAGGGAATTGACACTTTGTTAGTAAAGAAAACGTCAACGGAACAAAACCATCTCTTTATAAGAAAACACTTGAGGCTGGAGCGGTGACTCACGCCTGTAATCCTAGCACTCTGGGAGGCTGAGGCGGGCAGATCGTTCAAGGTCAGGAGTTTGAAACCAGCCTGAGCAAGAGAGAGACCCTGTCTCTACTAAAAATAGAAAGAAATTAATCGGACAACTAAAAATATATAGAAAAAATTAGCCAGGTATGGTGGCGCATGCCTGTAGTCCCAGCTACTTAGGAGGCTGAGGCAGAAGGATTGCTTGAGCCCAGGTTGCTGTGAGCTAGGCTGATGCTACAGCCCTCTAGCCCAGGCAACAAAGTGAGACTCTGTCTCAAAACAAAACAAAACAAAACAAAAATACTTTAAAGCGGATGTGAATAAATTTCTTTTTGACTAAAGAATCTCTTCTGAAAAAGAAGAATGCAAACGAGTGATATAAAAACATTCTGTGCATGGCACGTGGCCAGACATGCTAAGGTGGCCCTGACCCGAGGCTGAGAGCTGGACAAAATGCCTCCAGCAGCCCCTGCCGAGTCCCCCCGGAAAAGACTCGGTCGCTGGAGCAAGCCCTGGTTGTGCAGGCTGCTGCCGAAATCGCCCACTCCGGCACTTCCTCACAGAGCTTAAGTAAACAAGATTAAATAAAAATGGATTGAATAAAACTGGCCCCCACGAAAAACCTCCCGTCACTCTCGCTCACAGAAGAGGCTCAGCAAATATTACTTCCGCCCTTCTTCCCTTTACGGGGTCCTCAGGGGCCCCAGGCCCTAGGCATGCCCTGGCCCAGGCTCTGTAGGAATCTACCGCAATGGAAAGAAACCTCCCTCTTCTCTCCTCCTTGGCCCAGATCTTTCTAGTAATTTGGCTTCCATCTCTAACCACATAACAAGTGTGTGAGTCTCTTTTCTTCCACATCCCCCCAAAGAAGCGCGGGATGTTTCAGAGGCTTCCCCGTGGGGAAGCGGGCCCTGGCTCCGCCAGAGAAGACCTGAGCGCCGGCTACTCTCTGCCACCACCTTTCCGTGAACCTCTGGGCAAGTCTCCTTTCTGGGCTTCAGGTTCCTCAGGTGGGAAGGGTCCTTGGTCATAGAGGGTAGGGAAGGTCGGCTGCTGCTTCTAGTCTAGGTCCAAGGGCCGATGTTAAGACAGCCATGGGGAGGGGAGACTGGCAAGGTCCCTGAGGTATAACGGGTCCCAGACGGTGGCCCCTGTGAGATGTCTTTCCTCCCTCGCTGTCTCACAGGGTTTGTGGTGGGATTCACAGGGGTGTGAGGCAGGCCTGGCCCTCTGACTGGGAGATGAAATTTATGCTCTGAAAACATGGACCCCTCAGGACAGACTGGGGAAGAGGCTAATGAGAGAGAGGAGCAGAAAGCACCTTAGGAGGAAGTGAGGGGGGGGGAGCCGCCAGGGAGGCTTCCTGGGGGTTTGCTGGGCCTCGGGGGCCGCCTGCGGCTGCGCTCTATGACCAGCAGGTAGGAGTTGGGTGAGAGGGGGTTGAAACAGGGTGGACATTCAGACAACCCCGGCTGCCCTGACCCCAGGGGGCACAGGCTCCACTGCTTGCACGCCAAGGTCTGTCACTTCTGTGCCCTCATTGGGTTCTCAGGGTGTCCCAAGCGTTAACCTGCCTTCCTCCTCCTTCCCCAGCGGCTCAGACCCTCTGCTGCCCGCCTGCTCCTCTCTGCACCAGCAACTCCCAGCGTTGCTCCAAGCCCAGCCTAGTGCCTCCTTCTAGAGGAGCCCACACTGAGGCCCCAGGCTGGGTTGGGGCTCTGTCCCCTGTAGACCCTGGGAGTTTAGGGGCGGGGGGACACTCTACCGAAGACAGCCCCACACACACACATCACCATATTGCCGCCAGCTTGCAACCCTCCCCTGGCCTTTGGCCTCTGTCTCACTGGTCTTGGAGTCCCCATGCCTTGGGTGGGGGAGACTCAGGGGAGTGGCTAGATGAGCCCCACTCTCGTCCCCGGGTCTCCAGGCCGGGGACGTCATTATGGAGAAGAGCAGGTTACCTTTTCCATCTGCCTTGTAGTCATCAGGGAGGAGCTTGTCCTGCCGGTAACCCAGCACGAAGCCCAGGAAGGAGAGGATGAGGGCGTCGCCGATGCTGAGGATGGCCAGCATGAAGGCCCAGCGGATGGTGCAGTGGCCCAGGGTGTACTTGCCCGTCTGCTCCCCACACATGCGGCGCACCTCGCTCGAGTCCCAGCCGTCCGGGTAGACCAGGCAGCCAATCATCAGGCCTGTGGCTGAGAGGGCAAGAAGGGGTGCAGACGGTGTCGGCCTGGTGTGCCCAGCCCACTGCCTCCCACCTTGCACTACCGTTATCTTGTCACTTCCATTCTCCTTGTGATAATAGCTTGGAGGGGCACAAGAGGTAGCTCCTACCATCCTTCTTACAGAACACAGGTGAGAAACCGAGGCTCCAAAAGCCAGATCAGCTGGCCTCCGGTACCTGGCAGTCAGGGGCCGAGGCAGAGAGCTGAGTTTCTCGGCCCAGGGCAGATTCTGCCACCTCACCAGGTGGTCCTCCCAGGCCCACGGCCACTACCCTCACCTTGGACTCACTGAGGCACAGCCTACCCTGGCTGCGAAGACCTCCAATACCTGGTCCCAGCGCAGACAGCTCATCTCTCCGAAAGTGTACATTTGTTCATAATGTCAACACCTCTGCAACTGTGTGATACGAAAGTGTCAGGGCCGGGCACGGTGGCTCACGCCTGTAACCCTAGCATTCTGGGAAGCCGAGGCAGGAGGATCATTTGAGCTCAAGGGTTTGAGACCAGCCTGAGCAAGAGCAAGACCTTTCTCTACTAAAAATAGAAAGAAGTTAGCTGGACAACTAAAAATATATAGAAAAAATTAGCTGGCCATGGTGGCGCATGCCTGTAGTCCCAGCTACTTGGGAGGCTGAGGCAGGAGGATCGCTTGAGCCCAGGAGTTTGAGGTTTCTGTGAGCTAGGCTGACACCACCCCACTCTAGCCTGGGCAACAGAGCAATACTCTGTTCCCCCAAAAAAACAAAAAAAATGAAAGTATCAGGTCATTGTTTGGTTAGCAGTATTTTTTCTTTTTATAATACATAGTATAATGGTGTGTCCTACCACTCAGGTATCTTAGATTTGGTGAATACAGGAAGGCTTTCTAGCCTATGCCTGGCTGTTTCCTTCATGAACCTTCCACTTAAGCAAACAAGTTTCCTCCCCACCGTTACCACACAGCACGGTGCAGATGCTTACACGTCCCTCAATTTAAGCATCCCCTGGAATGTTTATTTAAAATGTTGTTTTCAATGTCAATATTACCTAAAGTGATCTACAGAATTAATGCAATCCCCATCAAAGTACCACCATCATTCTTTACAGATCTAGAAAAAATAATTCTTCACTTTGTATGGAACCAGAAAAAACCTCGTATAGCCAAAGCAATCTTAAGTAAAAAGAACAAACTGGGAGGCATCAGTCTTCCTGACTTCAAGATGTACTACGAAGCAAAATAGTTAAATCAACCTGGTACTGGCACAAGAACAGATGCATTGATAGTTGGAATATCTCTGAGATTCCAGAGATGAAACCATCTGTATACGGTGACCTAATCTTTGATAAAGCAGACAAAAATATACAATGGGGAAAAGAATCTCTCTTTAATAAATGGTGCTGGGAAAACATGCAGAAGAATGAATCAGGATCCCTACCTCTCACTTCTCACAAAAATCCACTCAAGATGGATAACAGACTTAAACCTAAGGCATGAAACCTTAAGAATCCTAGAAGAAGATGTTGGGAAAACCCTTTCAGATATTGGCCTAAGCAAAGAATTCTTGAAGAAGACCCCCAAAGCAATCACGGCAGCAACTAAAATAAACAAATGGGAACTGATCAAATTAAAAAGCTTCTGCATAGCCAAGGAAACTATCATTAGAGCAAACAGACAACCTACAGAATGGGAGAAAATATTTGCTCTCTACACTTCCAATAAAGGTCTAATAACAAGAATCTAGAACTCAAAAGAATTAACAAGAAAAACCAAACAACCCCATCAAGAAATGGACAATGGAAATGAACAGAAATTTTCCAAAGAAGACAGAATAATGGCCTGCAAACATATAAAAAAATGTTCAACATCTCTAATCATCAGAGAAATGCAAATCAAAACCACAATGAGATACCACCTAACTCCCGTGAGAATGGCCTGTATCAAGAAATCCCAAAACAACAAATGCTGGCGAGGATGTGGAGAGACAGGAACACTCTTACACTGCTGGTGGGACTGCAAATTAGTGCAACCTTTGTGGAGAAGAATTTGGAGATACTCAAAGAGCTAAAAATAGAAACATCATTCAACCCAGCAATAGCACTATTAGGCATCTACCCCAAAGAGCATAGGACATTCTATTATAAAGACATCTGCACCCGAATGTTTATGGCAGCACGATTCACTATTGCAAGGACATGGAAACAACCCAAGTGCCCGTCAATTCATGAGTGGATTATTAAAATTTGGTATATGTTCACAATGGATTACTCAATTCTAAGAAATGACAGTGAGCTAGCAACGCTTACACTACCCTGGATTAAGTTTAAGCCCATTATCCAAAGTGAGGTGACACAAGATCAGAAAAATGGGCTCCACATGTACTCGCCATCAAATTGGTACTGACTGATTAAAACTGTGGTGCTTAAATGGTGGTAGTGCTCACCAGGGATTTGGGGGTTAGGGGGCGTAGACCCACATCTTAGGGATGTGGTGAGCATTGTGGAGGGAAGGGCATACCTCTAACCCTTCCTAGGGAGAGGCAAAGATAAAATGTAACCAAAATGTCAAAAAAAACCCCAAACATTTATTGGGTATCAGGCAGGTGGGACGGGGGAGGAGGGGATGGGTATATATATATACATAATGAGTGTGATGCGCACCATTTGGGGGATGGACACGCTTGAAGCGCTGACTCAAGGGGGGAGGGGAGGCAAGGGCAATATATGTAACCTTAACAACATTTATACTCCCATAATATGATGAAATTTAAAAAATGTTGTTTTCTTTGCATATAACATGCACCAAAATAAAATGAAATAAAGTACTGGTTCCCAGGCCAGGGTTGGGCTCAGAGATCACTGCTTTTAAAAGCACCCTTCCAGGTGGTTCTCTCAATAGGAAAAGCTGGGAACACAGTAGACCGGGCTGTGGGATCTCAAGCCCAGTTCTTTGTTAACTAGCTGTGTGAGCAGGAGCAGGCCACTTAAGCTTTCTCTGCCTCGGTTTCCTCGTCTATAAAGTGGAGAAAATAACCCTACCTGTTGCGGCTGCAGTGAGGTTCAAAGGAGTGAATGTTGGACGAGTGCTCAGAACAGTGCCTGGCACACACTCGGCACTTCCTGAGTGTCATGTCTTCTTGTCCCACCTGCGCCTGCATTGACTTGGTATTTACAGCTAAAACTTCTACTATCCTGCTTCCCCCTGCTTCTTCCATCCCCTCCCGTCAAACCAGCTCCCCGACCCCAGCCTCCCCAGGGTGGAGCACAGACAGGTGACATAATCCCAGGATGTGACTGGGGTGACCCCAAGCACCACTGCCATGTGGCAGGAGTGCTTCCCCTTCCCTGTGCCCCCTTCCCACCCTTGGCCCTCCTTCCGCAGGCCGGGAGGCTCTCTGGCCCCAAGGCTGTGCCCTATCCAGGAACCCCTCAGAGAAACACCTCACAGGCCCCAGAGTGACCTTCCCCGGACCCAGCTTGTTCTTGTAAGGAAGGTGGGTAGATCACCCAAAGGCACAGGATCAGGTAGAGATCAGGGTCCACACCTCCCCGCCTCAGTGTATCAACTTCCTTTGACTTCTATGGAAGGAACTCACTTATGTAGTTCTTTTATAGACCCTAGAATACTTCATGGATCTGTGAAGTTCTGTGAAGCAGGCCAGATATTAATATCCCCATTTTACAGACTAGAAAACTGAGGGCTCAGAGAAACCAAATGACTTGCCCGTCATCCCGCTATGTCAGAGCCAAGACCTGAACTCTCCGTCCTGACTTCTCTGACTTCAAAGTCCCTTCCCTCCACCTCCAAACAGCGGCATCGCTCTGAGGGGCTGAACACAGTTAGTGGTGACACCTCGACTTGGAGACAAGCTGAGACGTGTTCGGGAACCCTCCCACAGCTGTTTGGTAAAACTGTGTGCCAGGCCCTTCCCCACGCGCTGCGGGTCCAGCCCTCCCGTGCCTGAGGTGGCCCCTACCTTAAAGGGGCACCTCACAGATGCCGAGGGCACCGGCGGACGTGGAGAGGAGCTACCTGCCCTTCAGGACTCGCCACGGTCCCCATCACGCCTCCCTCTGGCCCTGCCGAGGGCTTCCACAGCGCCTCCCTAGGCGACCCCGGCACAGCCCAGGGCCTCTGGCTGAGAAACAGGCGTGGGCACCACAGCCTGTCCACACCCGCACCGCCCACGGGTGGGTGCGGTGGGCGTCTACGCCGCCTGTGGTGTCCCGAGGGCCCACGGCCAGCACCGTGTTCTCAGGCCCGCTTGCGCACCCTTCCCGACTCCCCCGTGTTGTCTGTGAGACTCCCGACTCAGAGGCCAGCGAGGATGAAGCGTGATCGTTCACAGATACTGCTTACTTCGGTGCCTCGTGCCAGGCGAGTGGCCAGTTAATGTCAGTCATTGCTAGGATTACTGACACTGGGGTCCGACGGAAGCCATCTGGGCGCGTGGCTGCCGTCAGACCTGCTCACAGATATTGCGGGTACTCGCGGGATTGCCTCTGCCACCCCCGCCCCTGAGGTTGGGCAAGGCCGCGTTCCTTTGGCCAACAGGTGGGAGCAGAGATGTGTGTACACCCAGGCCAGAGCATCTAACGGCCAGTGGCAGACTTTCCAGAGCCCCTTTCTCTCTGAAGTGAGGACAGCCAAGGACAGCTGACACCCTCAGCATGGGTCCTGGGAGAGAGCAGCGACAGCAGAGCCCATAGTTGACCCCAATGGGCATGGACCGTAAGCAAGAAATAAATAAACCTTACCGTCACATCCCTTCCCATCCTGGCTGGTAAAGTTGTTCTCTGTTTTTCACATTTGCTGAGCACCACGTGCCAGGCAGTGTGCGCGGTGTTTTCCATGCATTATACCAGCCCATCTTTAGGCGAACCCACAACAGTGGGTACTGTGGCCACATTCTACAGGGGACGTACAATAGACTGAATTTTTGTTCCCCCCAAACTCAGATGTTGAAGCCTCAGCCCCAGTGTGATGGTGTCAGGAGGTGGGGCCTTCGGGAGGTGATTAGGTCAAGGGGTGGGGCCCTCATGAATGCGATTGGTGCCCTTATAAAAGGGACCCCAGAGGGGGCGGGTGGCCAAAGGTTGGTTAGTGGGTAGAAAAGCACAGCTAGGTAGAGGAATAAGTTCTAGTGTTCTGTAGCACTGTAGGGTGACAATAGTTAACAATAATTTATTGTATATTTTCGAATAGTTAGAAGAGTGAATTTTAAGTGTTTCCAACACCGTCTACAGCTATACCACCCTGAACATGCCTGATCTCATCTAAATGTTCCCAACACAAAGAATTGAGAAATGTTTGAGATGATGGGTATGCTAATTACTTTGATTTGGTCATTACAGATTGTACACATGTATCAAAATATCACATTATATCCCATAAATATGTACAATTATGTGTCAATTAATAATAATAATAAAAGCAAATAAATAAATGAATAAAAGGGACCCCAGGGAGCCCTCTTGCCCTCTTTCCACCGTGCCAGGGCACCGCGAGGAGTCGGCAGTCTCCAGCCTAGAAGGCGGCTGTCACCAGAGCTCGAATGTACACAGCTCCCATGCCACGCCGGCACCATGGTTTCTGACTTCCAGCCCCCTGGCCCGTGAGAAATAGATTTCTGTTGTTTGAACCCTTGTTTGTGGGAATTTGTTTTAGCAGCCCTGCCAAAATGGAAGTAGGTAAAACTGACGAAGACATATGGTTACCAAAAGTCAGACAAGCAACTTCCTGTCCCTGTGTTTTCAGGAGCTGGGACCACACTCAGCCTACCCCTGGCATCCAGAAGCTCAATTAATATTGTTAAGTTAGGCCACAGCCCCACATTGTCCCTTCACCCGTCCTCCCCCTCCCTTCCCTGCCCCCAGGCTTCTTGGCAAGGTCCAGCTAACGGGTCTGGGCCTCTTGAAATGGAGGCATCTCCCAGCTGCTGGATGTGGGGCCCACCCCCTCCTCATCCCTCCCTTTGGCTCATTCTTCCATCCCCAGTGCGCAGGATGGAACAGGACACCACCCGTGCCCTCCCCCGACATCAATGTTTCATGGGATGGCAACTGGCCACCTCTGCTCTCAGTGTCTCTGGCTCTGTGACCTAGATAGTGTCTGACGCAGATGGCCTGTCACCCCTCCCCAACCCCAGCCCTCCTGGCACTGCCTTGCTCACAAATGGCACCTGCTGGGGATGTTTGGGGGGGGCAGGCAGCACTGGGAATGAGATGGATGGCTGTGTCTCCAGTGCCCCACAACCTGACACGCAGAGTCAGCTGGCAAGCATGTCAGCGTCTGTTCTCCTCCTCGGCACAAAACTGGTAGATCTTCATTCCCCCTTCTTTCTTGACATGACTGTCCTCTCGCTTTCTGTCTACTGCCCACCAACCCTTGCCCTACCTCTGCCCCACCCCCCCTTTATCATACAGAGAGATTGCAGGGAAGAGGTAGATGGTGAGGGGGTCTGTGGGGAGCTCTGAAGCCAGGTAAGTGGACTGGCCGCAAGATTTGGAACCAAAGGTGTGACCCTCGCGACCTATGTGCTCAAAGACAGGTTCCTACTAGGAACCTTATCTGTAAAATGAAGAAATATCCACCTTGCTAGGTTGTGATGCAGCTGTGCCAGATAATATATGTAAAGATTCTTTGCAAATCACCATACTTGTATAAATAGATGGCTCAATAAAAATGTCTTGGGAATACATCTAGTCTCTTGGGACCTGCTGCTTTAATTCTCTCGGTCCTCAATGGGCAGCTGATCTCTCTCAGCCCCAGATGCTGTATCCATAGCTGGGGGGAGGCATAGTTCTCTGGAGTCACCTTCAACCCTGCAGTCCTGAGTCTGTGTTCATCGGTCTGTGTTAAGGAGAACCCCACTCCTCATTCTAACCAATGATCTCAAGATGGTTTCACTCTAGTCTCCAGTCCCCAGCACTGCCACTGGACATCTCACCAACATGGACAGTTTGTGTGTGGTCCTTAGGGTGGGCAGGGACCAAGGTACCAGAGGTTGCAGGACAAGGTCTTGGGTCATCTTTCCCTGGGCTCCAGAAAAGAGCTGGACCAACTGGCCCCAGGACCAAAAGGACTGCCTGGGCCAGGAGCAGGAAATGAAGCAGGGAGGCCTTGCCTGAGGGCACACAAGTCCTGCCTGCCCCACTCATTTTAAAGGACCCTGAGTAGCTTCTTCCACCTCAGAAAATATGATTCCATTCACTTCCTCAACAATGGAATCCCATAATCAAGGAACACAGATTTTCACTCCGTGATGAAAGAAAGGACTTCAGATGCAAATTTCTATTCATACGCAGGATAATAATAACATTCCAAAATCAATGAGTAACCTTAGAACCTTCCTTGAGAGCAGTTTGAGGTGGGAGGAGGGAGTGAGGGCAGGGTTCTAGGCACTTTTAAAGGAGAAAGAACAAATAGCCAGAAGTGGGAGATGAAGCCTTCTAGAATGTGCGTGGCTGCTGTCACTATCTTGCTCTGGGGTTGGGTCCTATTCTCACATGGCTGATAGAGGAATCTTCCTATTTCTCTCTCCCAGGGCTGCAACAACTGCTGTAGTGGCCTGGGAGTCAGGACCAGGAGCTGCGTGCTCCTGGGCAAGTCCCCCTGGGGTCAGTGCCCCATCTGTAAGATGAGGGGCTGAGTGGTTTCATCTAAGGTCCTTTCTGCTTCAGCCACTCTACGATTCTGTACTGCTCGCCATCTTCTGCAGAGCACTGAGTAGGGCTGGGCTACAGGAGGACAGCTGCGGACATCACGCGGAGCCTCCACAGAGGGGCACGTTGCAGCCACGGCTGTGGCCTAGGGGTGGCCCTGCCCGCCCTCCCGCCGCCCTGCTCACCGGCAGCCAGCTGCATCCACGCGCAGATCTTGTAGACGGTGGCCGTGTTGCAGACGAAGAACAGGCTGAAGCAGATGATGGAGCCAATGATGAGGAACATGCCCAAGGCCACAAAGAACATGGCAGTCTTGAAGGCTCTGGAGGGTATGGAGGAGAAGTCCAGGGGACCGCCCTTGCAGATGAGCTCGGAGGACAGCACGTTGCCCACGCAGTAGGAGAAAAGGCCGAAGTAGCCCGCCTGCGGCGTGTTGACGCTGTCGCCGATCCAGTAGGGCTGGATGAAGAGGGCCATGACCAGCACAGAGAAGCAGATGGTGAGCGTGCCCCACATCACGCCGACGGCGCGCGCGTTGCGCACGTAGTTGGTGTGGTAGATCTTGGCGGCCTCCTGGGCCGGCAGCAACTTCACCATGGCGAGGGCAGCAGGCCGGCTGGAGGCCTGTGGGCTGCGAGTCCCTGGCTTCGTGGGTGGAGGCCCAGAAGTGGGTCACCCTCAGCCGCGTTGGGGAGGCGGGTCAGGGACACGGTGAGGCCCTCCAGAGCAGAGGGGCAGGCCTTAACAGCACAAGGACTTCCCTGGCCTCGTGGGGCAGCCGGCCGGATGCGTGTGCCCGCCTAGCCGGCCTGTCTCCCTCTCGCCTCCTGCCGGGCCGGCCGGGCTCGGCCGCGGTGCCGCCCTGCTCCCTCCGGTTCCGCTCCCGGCCGCCGCGGCCCGCCCGTCCCCGCCTCCTCGCGGCCCGGGCGCGTTTCAGCACCGCGGCCAGCGCCCGGCGGCGCGGAGGGCGGGCCGCGGCGGCCGCGGCAGGGGCCGGCCCCGCCCAGGAGGCGCCCGCAGCCCGCCGCTCGGAACCGCCCGCCCCTCACCCTCGCCAGCCGGACGACAAGAACTGTGCGGCTGTCACACTCCCCTTTCTCAGTCCCAGTGCAAACCCGCTTCCTCTTCAAAGCCTGTCCACGCCCACCGCGCCCTGGCTCCCCAGTCGCCCTCCCGGGACCTCCAACCACCCCACCGCACCCCGCACCCCGGCGGCCAGCAAAGCCTTTACTGAGGCGACTTCTGGTCACTGGCTGCTCACCCCTGTCATTCGGTCGACAGTGACCAAGAGCCTCCATGCGTGGAGCCTACGTTGGAGGACGCCTTCTAAGCAAGAACAGAGATCAAACAAGGCCCCTGCACTGCAAGACAGTGAGCTACTTACATACATAATGTATGTGTATATGTGTAAATATGCGTATATGTGTAACATACGTGTGGTACCTGTATGTGCAGACTGAGAGTGGGATAGAAGCGACTACAAAGCGCAGCAAAGAACATATTTATGAGCCTTCTCTGTCCTTAACATCCACTCTGTCTAATTAATGCCGTTCCTCCTTTATTTGTATGTATTAGTTGCATATTTTTCCCCTTTTAAACCTATATATATTTCTCCTGATTTTATAGGTAAATTCATGGCTAGTATACAGAACTAGGAAAATTCAGGAAAGTATACATAAGAGAATGAAAATCCTTCAGAACCCCAACGCCAACAGTTAAAGAGAGACAAGATCCTGTTAAAAACATGGACTTTGGCTTTCAACAGACTTGGATCTGAGTCAGGTACTTTCTTACTAAGTACCATACCTGGACTTAACCTTCTTGAGCCTGTTTCTTCGCCAATAAAATGCAGGTAATTATAGTATCTACCACGTAAGTGTCAGGTAAAATAACACGTGTAAAATGTAAAATAACGTATGTGACCCAGGACATCATATATAAAAATGCTCAAAAATGTTGATGACGGTGATGACCTCCACTAACATTTCGGTGCGTTTCCCTTGTGTGCATACCGCTTTATACAGCTACATAATGATGTATGTGCGTTTTTTTACTTGGCATTATACCATTAATATTGTCTTATATTATTTTTTTCAAGAACACCATCTTAATGCTTCTGTAATGATGCAGAGTATGTATGTATCATAATCATTTAATCATTTCCCCTTTGGTGTGTTTTGGCAGTTTCCACCTTTTCACTATTAAAAATAACCCTGCCTAAAACATATTTGTGCCATTCCTGTGTTTCTTCTTTCTCTTAAATCTCTTCTTGGATTCTGTGACCAGTCTTAACCATTAGACTGGGAGTTCGTCGAGGGCACAGCCTGTGTCGCCACCATCAGACTGGGAGCTTCCCCAGAGCTGTGTCTTCCTCCACTCAGAAGGGCCTTAGGCTGGGGCCAAACTCCTAGGAGTTGGTGGATTTTCCTTGTTTAGCCTGCCCAGCACACCCTTCCCCTGCCTCTGAGAGTAGCTTCCCCTTCTTCCTGGGGTTCTGGTGGGACAGCCAGTCACAAGGAATGTAGACCTTTGAGACAGAGCTGGTGGGTGACCCAGGCTAGACCTTCAGTGGCTTTCTGGGGAATCTGAATTGGTGGTGGATTGGTAGAAGGGAAAAGAGTGTTGTTGCTTAGTTGGGCTATGCAACATCCTCAAGAAACAATCCATGAGCGCCTACTGCTGGGCCTCAGCCACCCTGATTCCTGCCCCTCCTAAGACAGGTCGCCCTATTTCTTCTTCAACTCTGTAACACACCAAGTAGCCTCCCATCTCCTTCCCTTTTGCTTTAATTAACCAGAGTAGGTTTGGGCTACTGGCACCAAAGAGCCCTAACTGCTCCAAATATTGGCACCAGAAAGAGCCCTAACTGCTCCAAATATTGCCCAGGTTTCCAGCCTGGGCAAAAGGCTCTGAAACTCCTGTTTATGTTTGGAATTGGGAAAACAGCAGTACACAAAGCTGCTAATCAAATTATGAGCTGTGAACACCATGACCATGAGGGTCAAGTTCGGGGGAACTGAGTGGCTTTGGCCATACGTAGATTTAAAGGAATGAAGAAATGGACACTGAGCCGTGTGGCTGCTTATAATGACATTGAATAGTATCAGGCAAAATAAGCCCAATGTCCAGATTATTGATTCAAGGAATAAAGTGAAATTCAAGACTGTTATGTGATATGGCTCACAGAATCTGTCAGGGGTTGTTGCTATAGGACAGAAGATCTTTAGAATAAGATTCGGGGAGTGTGTGAGGCTCCCGTCCCGTGCTCCTGAGTGATGAGAGCAGATCACCCCGGGAGTGGGTAGAATCTTCGCCCTGTTCCCCAACCCTGGAGTTAAAAGTTAACGTACTACGAAGAGCTAAACCAATGCCCCCAGTGCTCCCTCTCACTTCCCAAACCATAAACCAAAAACAGCATTACGTCCCAAGGGGAGCTGCAGGATTTAGCCACTAACAATGACGCAAAAGATGCAGGGCGGAGACGCCTATCCCTAGTGGACATTTGTCACATTGTTTGGTTTTGTTTTTGGCTGACAAGCATCTTAACCCCTTCTTATTTGGGGGTGATACTCTGCAGTGCGGGAGTCCTGGCAGGGCCTCCTCGCTCACTGCGGAAGCCACCTGGGCCAGGGGTCCCTTCCTCTGCCTGCTCTAGCGAGAGCTCCGCTGGCACGCTGGCACCAGGTGGGAACGGACTGCTGCGGAGAGGCCAGGGGGAAGGGAAATCTTCATGGAGGGCAGGACTGCAAGTGCTATAACTATCTAGCCCCAAAGATCCACATCCTAATCCCAAGAACCAGCGAATCTTATCTTATTTGGAAGAAAGTTTGCAGAGGTAGTTAAGGATCTCCAACAAGGCGATCCTGCTAGACTATCTGGGTAGGCCCTAAATCAATGACAACAAGTGCTGTCAGAGACACCCAGAGGACAAGATAGACACAGAAGAAAAGGCGAAGTGACCACAAAGGTGGAGAGATCAGGATGACGTGGCCACAGCCAGGGCAGCTGGCGGCCGCCGGAAGGAACAGGCATGAAATGGATTCGTCCCTAGAGCCTCTGCGGCGAGGGAAGCCCCGCTGACGCCTGCGTTTCTGCTTCTGGCCTCCAGAATAGCGAGACTAAATTTCTATTGTTTCAAACCATCGCATGTGGGGTGTTTTGTTGTGGCAGCCTCGGAAAATGAATACAGCCCCTCCCCTGGAAGGAGAGTAGGCCTGGGGCCCGCATGATCACCACTTGTGGGCAGGGCTCGGGCCAGCCACACGGTGGGACGCAGTAAGTTTGGAACATTAGGTGAGAGGCTGGGGAAGGGTACGTGGATGGAGCCCTACGGATAGGAGCAGAGCCAGCGGGCGAGGGGCCCTATGGGAAGGTCCTTCAGGCGCTGCTACTGCACAGGGGGCTTGTCATCCGTGGGACAGGACCGCTCACTGTATGGAAAGTAGCCAGCCTCCTCCTTCCCAGCTCCCCTCACCCTCACCCTCACCCTCACCCTCACCCTCACCCTCACCCTGCGCCAGCTCAGAGCCTCATAGCAAGGTGTCCCTTGGGGACAGATGGAGACTGTGCATGCATTGTCCACCAGCGCTGACACAGCCACAGTCACCACTGGCTCCCAACAATACCAATAAACCTTGAGCCCCTGATATGACATCCAGGACTCTTAGCATTTAATAATAAGGAAACAAACAACTCAAATTCTAACACTAGGCAAAATATTTGAACAAATACTTTATCAAAGAAGATATGTGGATGGCAAATATGAAAACATGAAGAATGTTCAACATTGTTAGTCAGTTGGGAAATGCAGAAGAAACACAATGACACACCATTACACACCTCCTAGAAAGACTAAAGTTAGAAAGGCTAAATTCAGAAAACAACAACAAAACTGGCCACACCAAGTACAGTGAAGACGTGAAGAAATCGCAACTCATATATTGCCCGTAGGAATGCATATTGGTTCAGCCACTTAGGAAAACCTCTTGACAGTCTCTTAGAAATTGAAACAAGCATTTGTCACACGACCCAGCCATCTCACTCCTAAGTATTTGTCCCAAGGGAACAAAAACTTGTGTCCACACAAACATCTGTACATGTGTACACACTAATGTGCATAGCAACTTTATTGAAAATTTACCAAAACGTTTCAGAAATAATCCAAATGTCCTTCAAGTGGTGAATGGGTGACACACTGTAGTTCCATCTGCACAATGGACTCAGCAATAAGACGTGACAACTACTGAGGCCTGCAACATGCATGAGCCTCAAATGCAGCCTGCAGAGTGAAAGGAGCCAGGCCACACGAAACAGTGTGTGATTTCACCTGCTACATATGGAAAAGGCTAAACTCTAGGGAAGGAAGACAAACCATACTTGCCAGGATCTGGAGGCAGGGTTGGTGACAAAGGGGCAGCCTGAGGAAGTTTTTAGAGTGACAGACATGTTCTGTATCTTGACTGTGGTGGTTATGGTGGTTACATGACAGATTCATCTGTCAAAACTCACTGACATGGACGTCAGAAGGCTGAATTTCACAGTGCCGATTATACCTTCATGTCACGAGAGGGGCTACTGATGTTGGTCGGGGGCCTAATCCTGGCCGTCAGGCGAGGAAGGATGCCCACCCACAGAGGGGCAGGCGGGAGTATATTCGGAACTCAGGAAATGCCCAGACTGGCTCTTGTACTGCCATGTCCAGAGTAAACTTGGTGGAAGACGTCAGCAAACCAACACACACAGAACCTCGAGGGGCCCAGAGAGCTCCAGAACAGATCCTGGGTCACTCCACGGGGGCAGGGCGTAAAAAACCCTAACATCAGAGCCACTGGCGGCAGTGGAGGCGGAAGCAACCTGGGCTGGGGATGGAGGACGAAGGTTGTGAGTGCTGCTGGCAGCCAGGTGGCGTCTGCAGAAAGGAGCCACTGCCCTATTCTCTTCCCTGCCACTCAGGTCTTCGACACATACCAGGTATACTTACATATCCTACTAAGTCTCTTTTCTTTCCTCTTTGCTGGTGACTAACTTCACGATTTAGCCTTAAGGTACACATACTGAGATGTGATCATGACCAAGTAGGAGAGGGTGACATCACAAAGAGATCCTAGACTTAGAGGTGGGGCCATGACTGATGAGACTTTGAGCCCTGTCCCTAGCGTTCTGCTCTTGCAGAGGATCGCAGTGGTTGGAGGGAATGCTGGCACGGAGTGGGGATTGTAAGTATGGGGGGAAAGAGTCCATGTGCGTGTTGACCAGCCAAAGGAAGGAAGTGTACTAAGAGGACAGAGCACAAATTTCAGCAGGTCCAGAAGGATGAGGTGGGATAAGGGACATCTTCAAAGCAGCCATTGAGGGCCCAGAAAATCATAGAGACCCCTCTCCTGCTGCCTTGAAGCCACCTAAGCTCCACTCCACACTCATCAGTCTTGGTCCGGAGAATGGGGAGGTGGGAGGACCTGTCGAGTCTGAGAATGGAACTAAAGAGACTGGCAACCTGACAGTCACTGTATATCTCCTTTCCTACCCTCACCCAAACATGATGGAGATTGGATAGTCAGAGAAAATTTACAAGTTACAATTATCACACACCCCAATTTATACTTCGAACCTACTTCTTGGAGAAGGAAAGTTATTTGTGGGCTGGGGAGTCAAAAATGGAATAGAGGGGGTATCTATTGTTGTTTCTGCACAGAACCTTCCTGCTGGTTTTTTTTTTTTTTTTTGGAGATATAGTCCACAGTCTCACTCTTTCACCCCAGGACTAGAGTGCAGTGGCATCATTGTAGCTTGCTGCAACCTTAAACTCCTGGGCTCAAGCGATCCTCCTGCCTCAGCCTCCCGAGTAGCTGGGACTACAGGCTTGAGCCATCATGCCAACTATTTTTTTTTTATTATTTTATTTTTTAGTAGAGACGGGGTCTTACTTTCACTCAGGCTGGTCTCAAACTCCTGAAGTCAAGCAATTCTCCTGCCTGGGCCTCCCAGAGTGCTAGGATTACAGACTGCCTTGCCTGGTCCCTTCCTCCTTCTTGAATAACAAAATCGACTGTATCTGGAGAAGTGCCCTTCCCTGTTCCGCAAGGCCCGGCAGGGGTTGCTGCCCACCTCAGAGCTCCACCCAGAGAAGGTCACAGGCAGGGGCTTGGGGGTCGCAGCTAAGTCTCTGAGTCTCTGGAGGGGAACTTACATCTCGAGTGGATTCTCTGGCTGCTCTCTGCTCTGACTCCAGGGTTGGGAGTCCCATTGCACAATTGAGATGTCTGTGTTTATGGCTAGCAAGGGGATGTGTTGCAGGAATGCAGTGACTATGGGAGGGCGTGTGCGTGCCTGTGTGTGTTTCTCCCCAGGACGTGCAGATCCATCAAGAAGTTAGGGCATGGCTGTGGCTGCTTCTCTCTGACTGGTTGATCCACTCTCTTTCCCCTCTGCAAATTGGCTTTCTCCATTTCTTCACCAGCATGAAAAAAATAGCCTTGCAGGGCTTCCTTAGTTCCATGTTTCAGACCAGCTTGAAGGCAGGCTGTCGGGTACAAGTCTACTCCACTCCCAGGAGAGGGGCTTGGGTCAGATGTCCATCCCTTGTTCGGTCCACTGCAGCCCGCAGCAAAGACAGCTCCTTTACTAGCACGGCTGCAAGGCCACCAGCGGCTCGCCGTCTGCGTCTGGGCAGATCTTGGAGAAGGCAGACGGGGAGACACACGAGAGGAGTTCTACAGCCACTGTGCCTCAGCCCCACTCAGTGGGAGGCATGGCACCACCCCAACCCCATCCCAGGTGGTAGGACTTGACTAGAGAGAATTTCATCTTTTTCTTTGGTGGCAGAGTAGCTATAATACATACAGTAAAGCATTCAAATCTTAAGTGCACAGCTAGATGGATTTTTACATGGCATCAACGCCCCAGACCAAGATTTGGAACAATTCCAACACTGTAGAAGGCTCCCTCGTGCCCCCTCCTACTCAGTATCCCTCCCGGGGTAATCACTCTCCAGACTTCTATCACCATAGGTTGACTCTGCCTCTTCTTGAGCCTCATGTAAATGGAATCGCACAGTGTGTGTTCTTTTGTCTGTGGCTAGTTTTATGCCTGTGAGATTTACCTGTGTGATTGCATGTAGGACCCACAACTCGGTTCTTTTTTGAGGGGAAAACCCAAAGCATGCTGTGAACTAGTTCAACCTCTGTGGAAAGCAATATGGAGATACCCCAAAGAGCTACAAGTAGAACTACCATCTGATCTAGTAATCCCATTACTGGGAGTCTCTCCAAAGGAACAAAAGACATTCTATTAAAAAGACACCTGCACTCGAATGTTTACAGCAGCACAATTCACAATTGCAAAGACGTGGAAATAACTCAAGTGCCCACCAATACATGAGTGGATTAATAAAATGTGGTATATGTAGACCATGGAGTACTATTCAGCCACAAAAAACAATCATGATATAGCACCTCTTGTATTATCCTAGATAGAGCTGGAACCCATTCTGCTAAGTGAAGTATCCCAAGAATGGAAAAAGAAGCATCACATGTACTCACCAGCAAATTGGTATTAACTGACCAACACCTATGTGCACATATGGTAATAACATTCATCTGGGGTCGGGCAGGTGGGAGGGGGAGGAGGGGATGGGTATATTCACACCTAATGGGTGTCGTGTGCACCATCTGGGGGATGGACACGCTGGAAGCTCTGACTCAGGCGGGGGGCAAAGACAATATATGTAACCTAAACATTTGTACCCCCATAATATGCTGAAATTAAAAAATTAAAAAAGAAAAAGCCAAAGCGCAATTCTTTAAATTGGTCCCGCCCCCAGCCTCCCTCTTGACCCGGGAGAAGGGGACAGTGCTCACTCTCCCACGGCTGGCCTGGCAGACGGCCTGGGTGTTGGGGCGGGAAGCCTAGCAGCCGCTCACAGCACCCACAGAGGATGATTTCTCATGCAGAAATTAAGGTATAAAAGTCAAAAAGTTTACTTTATCTTCTTAGGGGAGAGGGGGGGGAAGAGAGCATGGAGACAGCCTGGCATCCCAAAGAAGGAAAAGGGAGATGCCGCAGTGAGGACGAGTGGCTCGCTGCTTTTATGGGGACAAAGGGAAAGAGAAAAAAGTAGTACTTGTTGCGGAGTGATTAGATGTCACAGAGTCAGTCTTTCTTGCTTTCTCTGCTCTGGGAGACTTGGTTTTCTCTGAGATGCATTCAGGCCTATCACAGGGGATGTGATTTTGCCCCTGAGCTATGCTTTGGGCAGGAAACTAAGGCCTGGAGTTTGCCTCCCCTCTGTCTGTCCCAAGCTTCTCAGGAACACCTTGAGGCTGTAAAACAGATCCTAAAAGCCTTCTGGTGGATGTAAAGAGATAGATTTACATTTCCTTCTGTCTTGGGGCTCTTTCCAGATGCCAGCTGGGGAGAGAAGCAGCAGAGTAGGGGACTCACCTTTGATCCTTAAATGTTGTTAGGACATTTCGGAATCAGATGTTTTCCTGTTATTTCCGCAAGGCTGCCCTTTCACTGGGGTGGAGGAAAGAGGAGAGATCAGAGCGAGCTCATGGGGAAAAGTGGCTTCAAACGCTGCCTTCCATAAAAGTTAGAGAGGAAAGTGTTCTTTCGTTAATGGTATTTCTGCATCTCTGGAGCCAGATGGGTTTCTCTCATTTTGAGGGTCTCTTGACTGGACCCTCCGGCTGTTCCGGTACATTCCACACCCAGGGATGTGAGGGTGAGGGCAAGGGCGTGGCATCACGTGGGCTGAGCACCTGCTATGTGTAGAGATCATGTCTACCAGTGTCACGGCACAACGAAGAATGCTCCAGACCACAATCTCAGGCTAGAGGAGGAGAGGCTTCGTTTCAAAGAGCTCCCACACCTTCTCCAAATCTCTGTATTTATTATAGGGAAAGGCATATGTGTTTATGGTAAAGAACATACAGATAAAATCTCTGGTGTCATATAGTAAGCATACTGTTCCAAACAAGCCTATTTAGTGATATACATTACACTTACAATTATCTTGTTATTTCCTTGTTGTTCCTTAAGGCCACAGAGAGAAGGGCAGGGACCCAACACCAGTCACGCTTCCATCCATTCCAAAGTCTGCTGTGTGCAGCCGCTGATAAGGATCGTATCCCAAGTCCTGTTGGCAGGAGCGCCATATCCGCCTTCCGCGCAGTCCCTCGCTCAGGCCTTTCCTAACATCCGCTACGCATGTGCCAGGCACTTCCACGTGGGCTCCACATACACTGTCTTGCTCAGCCCTGACCTTCTGACACAGGAGCCAATGTCTCCTTAGGTAGATAAGGAAACTGAGGCTCAGGGAACTTAAGAAGTTGAAATTCCTGCTCCAAGGTCATGTAGCTAGTTAAGTGCTGACTTTTGAAGCCAGGTTGGTCTGGATCAGAGCTGTGCTTGAGGCGCCCCAACCTGGAGCCTCACAGGGGGGCTGTCCTCTACCTCTTGGGGGAGGGGGAGGGAGGGCTCTGGCTGCAGGGACCAGACCTTCAGGGCAAGCTGCTCTGTTCCCACGCCTGGGCACACTCGGGCAGCTGTGCGCTTCCCAGCCTCCACCCCTGGGCCCAGAGCCCCCCCATTCTCAGTCGGGACCAGCAACTGCTCACGCTCGCCCGTGGCCTTGGGTAGGGGCAGGGCCAGTGGAAGCCTTAACTAAAGGGCTGAGTCCTCGATGCTGGAATTGCAGGTACCGAGTGAGGTGGGAAGGACAGGGGACAGAATCGCTTGAGAAGGACCCCTGAGAGTCCCTGAATCACTCCTGCGGGCAGCCGCCCGGTGCGCGGGAGAGCGAGAACACACATGCCCGGCCCGGGGCCACACAGCTGGTCACCCCGCGACCTGGGGCTGCTCTAGAATCCCCTGAGGGGCCTGGAAGGAAGGTTGAGGGGTGGGAGGCTGGGACCCCTCCTCACCTGAGCCTGACACTGCTACACACCTGGGTTTGGCTGGGGCGAAGGCAGGCCGGAACTGTGGTGACGCAGACAGCGCCTAACCCGCAGAGCGCCGGGAGGCAGAGCAGCGCCGCTCAGCTGCCAGGGCCCGGGCCGCTCCAGGCGGTGCACACCTGGGAGCGCCTGCTACAACTATATTCTTATAGCTGGGCATCGCTATGTTAATGTACATGTAACACACACATATGTGTGTTCATTCAGCTCTTGAAATTATCCTCAGTAGACAGATGAGACTGAGAGAACAATGAGAACAGTTAGAAAGTTTACCCAGTGGTAACTTGTACAGCTGTCAGTGCTCTGGGGTCGGCCCTCTTTTGTTTCTTGTTTGTATTACCAGAGTCCACACTCTTAATCATGACATAACACATGGTTATCAGACACACACACCACACACGTGCGCCAAAAGCCACCAGGTGCCTGCCCAGCCACCTTATCAGGCCCCCAAGCAGAATGGCCACAGCTGTGCCTGTGCTCACGCCGGCCCCGTGGGATGCAGAAGGCGGGTCACGTGCACAGGAGCCTTTGTATAGCCCCACCACCCAGGCTGCCATTGTCTTCTGCCATCGGACCCGCCACTGCCACCCACACCAGTGTCCCGCTCGCCATGGAGAAGGTCCTGGTCCTCCTGCTCATCGCCCTGTCAGTGGCCTGTGCAGCTCCCGACCCTCGGGGGATCCTCATCAGCCTGGTGAGGGGGTCTTCGGCAGGGGTCGGGGTGGCCGTCGGAATCCCCAGGTGGGGATGTGGCAAGCGTGGCCCCCGACCCCGACGCTCCCACCTGGGCTGCGGGGCGTGGGCGGGTTGGAGCAGCACCTGCACCTCTGCCCTCACTGCCTGGGCAGCACCAGCCGGCGCATGCGCAGAGCGGTGCTTCCGCCTGGCCCAGGGAGCCTCACGGAAATGCAGAGGCCTGGGCTCCGCCCGGGAAACCCTGGTTCCACCAAGGATTCCAGCCTGTGACCTACAGCGGCACCTTCCTTACTGTGTTCCAGACACAGTTCTGGAGGCCCGGGAACGTTCACTCAGTCCTCACAACCACCAGGGACGTGGAGGTTCAGAAGGAAGCTGGCTGATGGGCACAGGGCTAAGGGGCGCAGGGCTGATGGGTGCAGAGCTGAGGGCAGGGGGGGCTAGGGTGGAGCCGGGCGGGCTCTGGTCGTCCGCCACTGCCACCACTGCCTCTCCACGGGGGCACGGCCGGGAAAGCCTCTCCGGGCCACTCACCCTGTCCGAAGGTTCTTAACTCTTAACTCAGGGCCATGATGGGTGTGCAGGGGCCAGGACCCCCGTGCGACCCCATGGAGCAGTCTGTGGGGGACGGAGGGGTCTTGCAGGGAGATGATCTTAACTTTCACAGGCTCCCCAAAGGAGTATGGGACCCGGAGATGTTTGGAAGCCTATTTGGGGGCCACATGTGCACATTCCAGATGGGAACACTGAGGCCTGGGGGCAGGGGCTGGCCCAGGGCCACCAGGGAGCAGGTAGCACAGCTGGTACTGGAACCCCAGGGTCCTGGCCCCACCCAGCCTGGGGCAGCTTCTCTGTCACCACATGCCCATGTCCCACACAGGTGGCAGGGCAGACAGGCCACCAGACCCAGGGGCTGGACTCCTTGGCGCACACCCCCAGCAGGGGAGGCACGGTGGGCGGTCGTGGGTGGTGGGGTGGAGGTCTGGGTGGACAAGGCCCTGGAGGAGGGGCCTGGGCTGACGGGCTATCCCTGCCCTGGGCAGGATGAGGGTGAGCTCTGCATGAACAGCGCCCAGTGCAAGAGCAAGTGTTGTCACCGTACGAGCGGGGTGAGCCTGGCCCGCTGCGCACCCAAGGCCAGCGAGAACAGCGAGTGCTCCGTCAAGGTGGGTGCTGGAGCAGTGGGCTTGGGTCGGGGAGGACGGGGAGGGGTAGCTCAGAGGAGGAAAGCCCTGGGGGTGGGATCAGGGAGGAGGGGCAGCCTGGAGGCTGAATGTGGAGGTGACAGGGAGTCAGAGTACTTTCCCATCCCTCCCATCATCGCCCTGGCCCCTCACAGCGGAGCAGTGAGACGGGTGGGACAGGGATGGTTATCCCCATTTCATGGATGGGCAAATAGAGGCTCCCCAAAGAGATCAGGTTAGTGCGAGCAATGAGCCAGAGTGGAGTCCTGGTTCTGGTCTCCCAGGCGCACAACACCCCCCCAGCCCACCCCCGGGCAGCCGTCGGGAGAGACACTATCTGACACGACAGAGGGGCTGGCTGGTTGTCTGGCTCAGGCAGGGGCGAGTGTTGCCCAAAGTGGACCCCCATGGCCAGTAACCCCACTGCCTCCGTGTCTCTGCAGACACTCTATGGGGTTTACTACAAGTGTCCCTGCGAGCGGGGCCTGACCTGTGAGGCGGACAAGACCATCGTGGGCGCCATCACCAACACCAACTTTGGCCTCTGCCTTGATGCCGGGCGCTCCAAGCAGTGAGACCACCCGCCACTCCTGCCCCCGGCCCCGCACACTGCGGGACGCTGGGTCCAGGGCCACCTCTACCCTCCTCTGCCACCCCTGCCTGGCTGGCCACCTCCCTGACCAGCGACTCTTTTCTCACTGGGCTCCTGGCAATTAAAGCCGCCTGCAAACCTTGCCCGCCTCCCGCATGTCCTTGCTGCGCCGGCGTCCCCCTTGAAGTTGCACCCAGCCTTTGCCACCAGGGCAGGCTTCAGCCGGGCCAGAAGAACAGGGGGTCAGGCCGGGGAGGCTGTGGCCGAGCAGACTGGACAGTAGAGACAAGGCTGTAAGGAGGCCCCGCCGGGCTGGAGCCTCTCCATTTCTGAGGAGCAGTCACGCCTGCTGGGACGCCCTTCCTGCCCCTCACGTTCGGAGAGAGACAGGCAGGTGTGCGCACGCTCACACTCACGCACACACACTCACGCACACAAACTCACACTCACACACACACGCACTCACACACTCACACACACGCACTCACACACTCACACACACACTCACACACACACACTCACACACTCACACACACTCACATTCACACGCACTCACACGCACACACACATTCACACACACACTCACACACATTCACACACACACACACTCACACACACACTCTCTCTCACACACACACTCCCCTCTGGCAGGGGCGCAAAGGCTCACAGTGCCCCGCACCAGAATCCACCAGTCCCGTCTGCGGCTCCGCCCCTTTCCTGGGCCCAGCCCTCAGACGTAAGAGCGGCTGGCGCCCCCATGCCTTGCGGTCAGACCTTAGCACCTGCCGTGGGCCTACTCCGTGCACCCATCCTCGCAGCGATGCCAGGACGGGGACTCATCACCTCCACTTTACAGATAACTAAGTTTCAGAGACGTTAAGGAACTCGCCCAGTGTCACAGGATTGGAAAGAGCTGCCACTGTGCCCACCTACTCCACCCCCTACCCTTCCTATGGGTCCCTGTTCTTTGCCCAATTAGTCACACTAAGAAGGGGTGGAAGTCGTAAGGAATTTAATTTTGACTCAATATAACAGTGTTCTAGCCCCTGGAGCTCTGGAGCACGCGTCACCTCAGGCAGTCCTGCGGTCCCCACCACCCAGGTGTGCGGGTGGCGCTCAAGACCCCCTGGTTGGACTGGAGAGTCACACCAAGGGCGGGGTGGTGACCTGAGTGAGATTTGGTGTCCTCCCAGCCCAGGGCTCCGAGGTCTGTGACGACGAGCCCCGGCAAGCACAGGCTTAGGCGTCAGGACCGCATTCGGCACAAGCTGGCAAAGCCCGCTGCTTACGGCGGACGCACACAGGACTGTGCGTTTCTCGCGAGTCCCGCAGTGTAGAGGCGGGAGGGGCCGGCGTTGTTTGGTGTCTGGCGGCTCCCAGTTCTCCCGACCTCTTCGCGGTTGGCAGATGCCATTGCAGCCGCTCCCGGCGTCGTGGTACCCTCTCGCCATGTTCTGGGGGGGGGCGAGGGGCGGAGCGTTTCTTCTTGCAAACCCTCTTGTCTTTCCCCACAGCCTCCGCGTGGACGTCTGCCCGCATTTCCGCGGGAGACCTGGCTCATCTGGCCGCTCCACCTGCAGGGAGGTGCGAAGGCACCTGGCAGGGGTCGGGAACCTGGGACCTTGAGGCCAGTGTGGCCTTCTGGGTCCTTAAAGTGCAGCCTTTTGAATAAATCCAAATTTTACAGAACAGATCCTTTTTTTTTTATTATTTATTTATTTATTTTTTTGAGACAGTCTCACTCTGTTGCCCTGGCTAGAGTACCATGGCATCAGCTCAGCTCACAGCAACCTCAAACTCCAAAGTAATCCTGCTGCCTCAGCCTCCCAAGTAGCTGGGATTACAGGCATGTGCCACCACCCGGCTCATTTTTTCTATGTTTTTAGTTGGCCAATTAATTTTTTTCTATTTTTAGTAGAGATGTGGTCTTGCTCTTGCTCAGGCTGGTTTCGAACTCCTGACCTTGAGTGATCCAACCCCCTGGATTCCCAGAGTGCTAGGATTCCAAGCGTGTGCCACCACTCCTGGCCCAGATCCTTTTCTTAAAATGGGTGAAGCAGAGAAAGACAAAGCTTTTCTGCTTCCTTTGGTGCTTAAAAATGAGCAGCCCTGAAATCAGAAGGCTGCAAGTCCCCACCCCTGTGTGGCTGCTGGGGAAGCAGGTCACAGCGTCAGCCACACCTGAGTTAGTGCTCCACAAGAGGGACTTTCAGTGCCTTAACCCAGTGGGGGGTTCAGGCCCCGAGGCAGGGATGGGTCATATTTCTTGGTTCCCAGATTCAGGCCTGGGGGAAACCGGCATGCATGTCTTGGTATGTCTACTGAGTGACCATAGTGTGCCCAGCACTGTGTTTTAGACTGTTGGGGACTCAAAGAAAATGTCCCCAGTTTCCAGAAATGAGTACTGAGTTGGGCTCTGCAGAAGCAAGTAGCCAAGACCCCAATCATCTGTTCCCTCGTATTAAACCCTTTCTCCTTGAAATACCTACAGTGATTGTTTTTCTACACTGAAGCCAATGCAAGTCTGCCTGCAGCAGGGGAGCATTTGTTATCATTGTGGCTGTTGGTCAAAAGCACCTGCCTCACTAAGCCTTGAGCCCAGAGGATGCACATAAGGATGTCACATGGGCTGTAGCCTCGCCACTGACACTTTCCACCTTAACACTCTAATGCCAGGCGTTCCCTGTCTTCTTGTTACTACTTTCTAGATCTGCCAGCTATTCAGCTGTAGAAGCAGGGCTGTTGCAGCCTCGAGTCCGTAAAACATTCCTAACGCTGGCCCCGTAGACCCACGCCATCTGATAGGCTGGGTGCTAGCTCTTAGCCAGCCACGTGTGGCTGTTGAGCACTTGAAATGTGGCTTATCTGAATCGAGATAGATGTAAAATACAAGCCAGGGTTTGAAGACTTATTACCAAAAAATAAAAGTAAAGCATTTCAAATATTTTCATATGTTGAAATGATATTTTTATTGGGTTATAAACAAAATAGATTATCAAAATTGATTCCACCTGCTTCTTTTTAGTTTTCCTTTTTTAATATGGCTATTAGAAAATTTAAAATAATTGACGTAGCTCTCATTTGTTTCCACTGGACCGTGCTGCTGGAGCCTTGAGTGTGGGTACTTGTCAACATGTCAGGTGGCTTGTCTCTGATTAACAGACTTCCATATATATATATGTATATATATATATATATATATATATTTTTTTTTTTTTTTTTGAGACAGAGTCTCGCTTTGTTGCCCAGGCTAGAGTGAGTGCCGTGGTGTCAGCCTAGCTCACAGCAACCTCAAACTCCTGGCCTCAGCAATCCATCTGCCTCAGCTTCCCAAATAGCTGGGACTACAGGCATGTGCCACAATGCCCGGCTGGTTTTATATATATATATTAGTTGGCCAATTAATTCGTTTCTATTTATCATAGAGACAGGGTCTCGCTCTTGCTCAGGCCGGTTTCAAACTCCTGACTTCGAGCAATCCGCCCGCCTCGGCCTCCCAGATCGCTAGGATTACAGGCGGGAGAGACTTCCTTATCTTAACTTAAGATATTCCAAGCCTTTAGACAAAGCTTCATTTCTTTCACAAATTACAAATTAAAGAATCTTTAAACCCACCATAACCTGTAATGCCCCACTTCAAGATGTCCTGTCTTTACGGGCCAAACCAATGTACACCTTCCATGTATGGATTTATGACTTTGCTTGTAATTCCTGTCTCTCTGAAATATATAAAACCAAACTGTGAGCCAACCGTGGTGGGACCACTTGCTCAAGGCTTCTTGGTGTGGCTCTCTGGGCCACGGTCACACATACTCAGCTCAGAATAAACCTCCTTAAATTGTTTAACTGAGCTTGGGTTCTTTTCCCGTGACAACTTTTATTGTATATTCAGTCTTTTATTGGTTTTTACTTTTATAAAAGTGTAGTTACAAGACCTTTTATAGTTCACTACCAACCTCAGCTCTCTTTACAAGGCGATTGTGTTCCAAATGAATTCTACACATTTAAGGAGGACTTAGTATTATAGAAGCAGCTTTGCCTACACTTAGAAGGTTTCCTTCTCTGCCAGTGAGGAAAACAGAATCTACTCTAGGTATTTAAACACGGAGAATTTAACACAGGGAATCAATCGCACGGGTGACAGAGGAGCCAAGACAGCGGAGCCGAGAAACCAGACTGGGGGGTGAGACGACTGGGAGATTCGCAATGCTGGGAGCCTCCAATGACGCCACGGCTTGAGGAGCAATGCGAGACGCCATGTGAATGAAGTTGGCAGCACCAGGAAGAGTGTAGAGGAGGGGCTGTCCTAAAGGAGCAGGTGCCATGGAGGAGACAAGGAAACTGCTGGTGGCATCGCCTGAAGCAGGGACGGGGGAAGGGAGATTTATGTGGTAACATCCTTACCCTGCCCTGCAGTCTTCAGCCAGACGGAAGAACCAGAGGACACAGGAGGCTGGGAAACGCGGTTCCCCAGGACACGGCAAGGGCAGGCGCAGGGCCAAGGGAGGTGACTGGCACTCCTTCCTCCCCAGCCCAACCGGCTTCGGGCTCTTCCCACTTCTGCCCCTCCCACTCTCAGATCTGGCTTCAGGGTGCTTACCTGAAGCCAGAGGGGGGGTTTGGGGAATGGGGCCCAGTCATACTCGCCACAAATTAAACCCGGGTTAAATGTCTAGGGTGGGGAGACACATCATTCTGGGAGAAGAAACTCATAATTTTCCTTTGTTTTTATTTTCAATCTCCATGAAAATTTTGCCATTTTTCACTTCTTGCAGAAAAGAAAGCCATGACTTGGTCACGGATCTAGATATAGATAGGTGCAAAGACAATTCCGGAACAGAGATGTTTTCTGTCTCTGGAAGGCGTGGTATGGACGTATGAGGGGGATTGTGGGTAAGAGCCTGGCCTCGGGTCCCAGCTTCACCCCTTACTCTGGAAGTGTTACACTCTACCTGTAAAACAGGGATAAATACAGTATCTGCTGCTACCTCATTGTGACAATAAGATGAGTTAAGACAGTTACGAAAGCACAGTGTCTGGAACATAGCAAGCGCTCAATAAACCTCAGCTGTGAGTAGGCAACACCTGGAACTTTCATGGCTCCTGGGAAGGAATTCAGCCTGACAGCCATGGGGCTGCCCCGCCTCTGGACTTCTATGTCTGACCATCAAAAACCCCTCATCATCTGGGCAGTTTGGGTTGGTGTTTTATATACTTAAAGCAGAAAGAGTCCCACTGATACCCCGACATCGTGACCTGGGATAAGTCATGAAGCTCCTCTGAGCCTCAGTTCTTTTTTTGTTGTTGTTGAGTCAGAGTCTCACTCTGTTGCCCCAGCTAGAGTGCCGTGGCGTCAGCCTAGCTCACAGCAACCTCCAACTCCTGAGCTCGAGAAATCCTTCTACTTCAGCCTCCCGAGTAGCTGGGACTACAGGCATGCGCCACCATTCCTAGCTAATTTTTTCTAGATATTTTTAGTTGGCCAATTATTTCTTTCTATTTTTAGTAGGGACAGGGTCATGCTCTTGCTCAGGGTGGTCTCGAACTCCTGACCTTGAGCGACCTCCCAGAGTGCTAGGATTACAGGTGTGAGCACCTCACCCAGCCTTGAGCCTCAGGTCTTTATCCACACAACCGAACTGATAATACCCCAGAGAGCTGAGACCTCAAGGCGCCAAGCCCCTTCACGCCCACAGGCGGAGCTCTGCATTCATACCCCACACATTCTCACACTGCCCTAAGGATCTCCACCCTTTTGCCTCCCCCACAAAACATTCAGATACCCCCACTCAGTCCTTCCCCACCACACCCCACCCACGGCACCACAGCGTACACCTCCAGGCACGCTCAGCCCTGCCCCTCCCCCAAGCCTCCAACCCAAGAGTTGGCCTGGACCCACCCCCTCATCCCTGTCCTCGTCCCCCACACCCTCCCCGCCCCAGTCCCTTCCTGCAGTCCCCGCTGAGCTCCCACAGGGCCAGACTCCATGAGGCGCTCTTTCATGTCTCCGGTTTCCCTCCTGCCTTCCTGGGACCGGACAACCCCCCAGGGCTCCTCTCCCAGAAAGTGCAGTCAGACGCCAGAGCCAGGAAGTGATTTTAATGTCACAGGAGCCGGATTTGGAGCAAGCTGGGTGCGCCCAGGGCCTCTGGCCCCAAGGGAGGGAGGAAGGTGCAGCGGTGACCAGTCTGTGTCCTCCTCTAAAACATATGGCACCGACGGGGACACATCAGGTCCTTGGATATGCAATTCAAGCCCAGGAGGCATGGGCAGATGATGTTGATGGCTCCCTTGGTCTGCAGGAAGTAGGTATGAGAGTTGGGAGTCGCCAGGACACAGGAAGGAAGGGGATTAAACTTGTGGGCAACCAGGAGCAAGAGCCCCGTGCTGCAGCGAGCCGGACCCGCGGTCTGCGGCTCTACGGCCTGGGACTGCGCGGGCTCGGGCAAGCTGCCGAGCCCCTCCAGCCCAGTGTCCTCGGCTGTGAAATAGAGTAAGCAGCAGGACATATCGCACAGGGGTGTTGTGAGCACTACAGGAGGTGAAGTAGGTGCCCATAATGCAAAGACCCTCTAGCCACTTCAGCTGTGGGGCAGGCCACGGCAGGGACCCTGCCGATTCCTTAGGGCACTGGCAGCTCCCCAGACAGGAACATGGAGGCTGGGCCCATCTTCCTTAGAGAGGTTTGGGCCCAGGGCCAGGTGAGCGGGAACAAGAGGTACTGTGCCTTCTGCTCTTGGCGTTTCTACCAGCTACTAACAACAGTGCTCGATTGAGCACTGTCCTCGCCAGGACCTGTACTCGTCCCGGTAACCTGGTGCGGTAGGTAGTTTAGCCCCACTTTGCAGATGAGGAAACTGAGGCTCAGAGAGCCCAGGTGACCTGTCTGAGGTCATAAAGACAGGGGGTAGAATAGCCAGGATTTAAACTCAAGTCCAACTCCAAAGCTAAGGTCCTGCCACTGCAGTGCTATACTCCTCTCACGAAATTAGGCCATTTGGGCAGGGAGATGAGGATTGGTAGTAAGGTCTTTTCCCACCTACCCTGCCTTGGTGGTTAGCGTAAAGACAATTACTCATTCAACAAGCATTTGTTGAGCATCTACTATGTGTAGGCACTAAGCTGGGGGCCGAGACTTCATAGATAAATAGGATGCAATCCCTGCTCTTAAAGAGCGCCAACTGCCAATCAGGGAGACGCGTGCTCAGCTGAGGGGATGAGCCCAGCGCATGGGCGCTCTGAGGAGGGAAGGCTTCTCAGAGGAGGTGGCTGGAGTTGTGCTGCAGGATGAGTAGGAGTCTGCCCGGTGGAAAAGGGGGTAGGGGCACTCCAGGCAGAAGGCACAAAAGCAGGTGGGGACACATGTTTTTTTGTAACCTCCCCCACCCCTTCCCTACTTGCCAGGAGGAACTGCCTCGCCCCGCCTCACCTGGGGCAAACAGGCCATAGTTGTCCTGGCCTTGGGGGCACAGAAGGCTCCACCAGCCTGCAGGTCCATGAGGCAGCAGTCAGTGTAGCACTCAGAGTGGTGGGAGCACTTGTCCCCGGTTTTCTGTGGGGACAGGCAGGATGTCTGCCAGGCTGCAAACAATCCCGGAGAAGCCATAAGATTGTCACCTCCAGGTCCCACCCCACACCCCTCCCCTAGCAGGGCTGGACAAGCAGGGAAGATGAGAAAGGGGGACTGGGGGAAGGTTTAGCGCGTTGCCTCTCCTTTCCTGGGCCTCCCTCACTGCCATGGGTCCCAAGAGTGTCCTGTGCTGGGTGGGGGGGCAGATACTCTCAGATCACACTTGAGTGGGGGGGAAGGGAGGGAGGGAAGAAAGAGTCATTGTGCCTAAGGTCACTAGGCAGTGGGGTAGGAGGGAAGGACGGGAGAAACGGGAGCAGGTGGGGAGGATTTGGAAGAGAACCCTGGGCTGAGACCCTCAGGAGGGGGAGGGGCGCTGACGGTGCTGGTCATAGGCCAACTTCTCTCACCTCCAAGGCCGTCAGGGGAAGGTGACACAGCCTTTGAAGTCCCTTCGGGATTCCCCCAAGCTTCCTGCCTGGGCATAAAATCCCCAGTTTGGGGGTGGTTCAGGTCCCCACCTCTCCCTCCAAAGCTACCCAGCATCTCTGCCCCACTGCCTAGGATGCCCCGCTGCCACTCCTGTCGCATGCCGGAAGGTTCGGGAAGGTTCTTTCGGCTCACCTTCTTATCCTGCACAAGCCCGCCCCAGCAGGGGAGCAGGAGCCCTGCGAAGAGCAGGAAGGCAGTGGCCATGCCTGGGTGGCAGAGACGCGTGGGGACCGGAGGGGCCGTGGGAGAAACCCCCTGTCGCTGCCACATGACCCGCCCGGCCGCCCTCGCGGAGGAGGAGGAGGAAGGGGGGACAGGACGTTCTGCGCTCAGACTGCCTGGCCCACGGCCACGGCGCCGGCCGCCCCCCTAGCCTCTGGGAGGGTGGAAGGAGGAAGGGCACTCTGGCCTCCCACAGGCAGGATTCTAGACCATAGAAGCCCTAGGGCCTCCTTATAGGTTACTTCTGAATAAAAGCTGGGTTTTTTTCCTTCAGAGACAGGGTCTCCCTCTCTTGCCCAGGCTGTAGTGAGGTGGTGTCATCACAGCTCACTCCACGCAACCTCTAACTCCTGGGCTCAAGCGATCCTCCTGTCTCAGCCTCCCAAGTAGCTGAGACTACAGGCATGCTCCACCACCACTGCTGGCCTCCAAATAAAAACTTTAAACTGTAAAATAAAACTTTGTTTTTAAAAACTACACAATACTGGCCTGGAACAGTTGCTCAAGCCTATAACCCCAGCACTTGGGAAGGCAGGAGGATCACTTGAGCCCAGGAGTGCAAGCCCAGCCTGAGCAACACAGCAAGACCCCTCCGTCTGTGAACTGTGTGGCAGCCAAGATGTGGGCGCAAAACGAGGGGCAGGAGAGGAGCTCAGTGGGGGGTCAGAGCAGCCTGCACTCCGCGTGGGGACCTGGGGCAGACTTCCTTGGGACTCCCCTCGCCATCAAACTTCCACCTCGCCCCGCCTGCCTGCTTCTGCTTCTATTTTCTTATTTTTATTTACTTTTTATTTTTTATTATCATGGGTACATAACAGTTGCGTATATTGGTATGGTAATGTGGTGTTTTGGTACAGGTGTCCCATGTGTAACAATTGGACGGGGGCGATGGGGGTATCCATCACCTCAAGCGTTTGTCATTTCTTTGTGTTAGGAACATTCCAATCCCACTTTCTTAAAGTATGCCATAATTTAGTGTTGGTTCTCTTTAAAATTTTGCTTAAGAAACAATCTGAGAAAAAAAAAAAAAGAAACAATCTGAGGAGCCCTGTCTTGGTGGAGAACTTAGGTCTTTTCTCCAAAAGTAACAGGCCCTGCTGTGCCCAGAGAGCTTTACATCCATTGTCTCCTGAGCCCTCCCTGCCTTGGCACTGGCTGTCCCAGAGTAAGTAACACCAGCTGTCCCAACAGAACTGCGAAATTTCAGTGGCTTAGCACAGCAGTGCTTCATTTACCACTCACGTAAAGTCTGATTTGGGGCAAGAGACCTTCTTCTGCCTTGTGTGTGCCCGAGCCAGGTGGCACTTCCTTTCCAAACAGACCATCGGCCAGAACAAGTCACATGAACCCGACCTTCTGCAAGGCAGGCTGAAAAATTCAAGGGATTCTTGGAATATTTAGTATGTGCTATTGCTCCTGCCATGTAACCGTCATCTCGACCATACGGACAAGGAGCCTGAAGGCTCAAGGTAAAGTCCCTTGTCCACGCACCGCAACTAAATGGCAGAGTCAAATGTAAATCCCAGGCATCTGAGCTATGGAGTCCAAGCTCTCACCAGTGTTCTACACTGCTTTGGGCAGCCAGAAGTCTTTGTCCCCAACAATAGGATTCCCGTCGTTAATGTGTCCCGTCCCTCTGGCAGTCACGGTCTAAACTCTCTTCAGATATGTGTTCAGCCACCATGGTGCCCAGTTCCAGCTGGGTCAGAGCCACTTAGGCTGGTGCAGTGTCCCTGTGAGCTGGAGAGGAACCCAGGGGTGCATGCTTCCTTGTGTCACTTACCACTGTCCCTTGCCCATCCCCTTGCCAGCGTTGGATACTTGGTATTGCTGACAGCTTAGGAAAAGGGTGAATTTGAGGGCAAGAGGCCAGCAGCTGTGTGTCAGGGCTGGCAGCCCCTGGGAAGTCCACTGAAGGCCCGAGGGGGTGGTGGAGCCCCTGAAATTCTATGCAAGATATTGTGTGCATGACTCCCCTCCCTATAAACTAGAGGGCCACAGCTTTCCTCAGAAATGACTGGTGCAGAACCTGTACTTTAAGTCGAGGAAACTGTAGCCCAGAGAGAGAAGGGACTTTGCCAGGTGACTCAGCTGTGAGCAGCAGAGCAAGGCCCAGAGCCCAGACTCCTGACTCCACATCCTGTGCTCGCTCTCCTGTACCGATGGCCTGTCTCCAAAATCCGGCCCGGCCCTGGTCACAGGCACAGGTCCAGGACACCTCTGCAGTGTGCGGGGTGGGAGCCAGCTCACCAGGATCGCCAGGGGGTGGCACGGGGGGGGGGGGTCACTGAACTACCTGACCTGTGAGCCTGGCCACAGCTCTGCCCCCCGGCCAGACCCCAAAACTGGCCACCCCAGACATCAGTGAGGAGAACGAGGGTCAGTTGAGGGCAGAGGAGACCTCGCTAGTGGACCTCTGTCCCCATTCTCTGTCCCTTCACCTGCCCTCCCTGACATTCTCTGGTGTCTTCTTCACTCCTGCATCTTCCTGGTGGCCCAAGTGGTGGTTTCCATGGCAGTGTCCTCACTGGTCTTCAGCAAAATGAAAAAAATAAGGGTAATGTAGTAGTGTTTTTGTTAACGGCAAGTGTATTTAGTTTAAGAGTAATTCTTTATTCTGAAATTATATCCTTCCTACTTTTTTGGTGTTAAAATACACTTTTAGGAAATGATGGCAATGATACAATAGTTTTGTTTCATTTTCTATGTTGTGATTTGGCCAAATGCACAAATTCTGTCAGTCCCTATAATTTTTTTTGGAAGTTTTATTAGTTTGTGAAATCCAAAATAAAATTCTGGAGGCAAATGACCTAGTGGAAATTGCCCACGACTCAGTCCATTCCCGAAGGATCTGTCCGAGGCCCCTGGGCAGCTGGGTGACGGACAAGTCCGTGCCCTGAGGTTTGAAGGCCGAGACGGATCAGCAAAGGCTTCCTAAAACAAGGACCCACGGGAGGAAACGTGGGAGGTGCAGAGGTGGAGGCACCGAGGTCCCACGCAGGACACGCAGGGTACCCAGGGCGTCCTGGGGCCAAGCAGGAGGGGCCGTCTTCTTTTGCTAAGTCTCGAGGGGCCTGGGTTGGGGCAAGCAGGGGCTCGGGGCTTCCAAGCAGGGCTACCGAGTGAGAGTGAGCAGAGTATGTGGATGGGACAGCGAGGAGAGGTGTCTACTGTGGAGGGATGCAGACTCAGGGCAGCCAGTGCCCCGGGGAACTTGGGGCACCATGAGAGTGACCCCAATTGAAGTGGCTCCTCAGTGGAAAACTGGGCTGGTGGTGGCAGTGCCGGAGTCAGGGCAGGGGGGCCCTAGCCGGAGAGCCAGGCATAGGGGGTGAGCGTGGGGCTGCCCTGCCCTGTCTGTGAGAGTGAGAGGCCAGCATGCCCTGAGGGAGATCAACTCAGGCCCAACTTCCGCAAACCCTTGTCCTCACCCACGCCCACACGGAACCAGGGGCAGGGCTCGGAACACACAGCTCTCATTTTATTTCTCCCAGGACAGGCTGGCCGGGGCGAGGGGCTGTCAGCTCCGCCTGGCGGGAAGACGGGCCTGGAAGGAGAGGAGGGTGCTGACTGGGAGCCTCCTCTCAGGCCTGGCTGTGCCCTCAGGCCCCGGGCCCTGGAGGACAGAAGCGAGCAGTTACACCTGGCGGCCAGGTGTGTGCCCCCTGCTTTCCACCCATGGAGGTGAAGGAGCTTCTCCAAGCAGGTTGGCCTAGGGCAAGAGCTGCCTCAGAGCGGCCAAGTAGGGCTCCCCTCAACCCCTGTGTTCAGGGGAAGTGTCCATGCAGCAGAGATGTCCCAAGGGAGGACGTAGCAGGAGGATGCCCTGACCTGGCGTTCTGCCCACAGACTCACTGACACCAGGTGACCCGAGGCTCTTCCTTCTCCCACGGTGTGAGTCCGAGCCACATTAGTGCCAGCGCCCCTGGGTCACCTCGGGGAGCCGAGGGGTAATCTCAATTCCTTTAGCAGCCACTGAAAGAAACACAAGCCAAACTAAGTTATTTAAAAAACAAAAGCCAAAAGAAGCAGCACTAGGTCAGTAGCTACACAAGGCTGGCCTCAGGAGAACAGAGACGCAGGCGTTGACACCAGGTGTCTCTCTCCGTTTCCTGTCCAGGAGGGAGACTACCTCTATGTGGACAGCGAGGGGAAGGGAGCTAAGCTGTGCCACGCTCCACACAGCTCCCTTCAGAGACCACATAGAAAACCCTAGAAGACCACGGGGACCAGGGACTTTTATTGGCAGAACCTCATGGAGCCTGAACAGGGCAGGTTCCCAAAGCCAGGGAGACGGGAAGTGGATGCCACATAGAATTACAGGTGTCTGTGACATCCCAGCTTGCCACACTGAGGATTGTTCTGCTTTAAGACCATGCCTGGATTCAGGAACGGCTCCTTGAGGGCAGGAAGGAGCCATGGACACGAGCCTTTAGCCAGGGCAACACCTAAGGAAGGGTGTTGGAAACTTGCACTCACCACCCCCAACCCCAAGAAGCCTTGAGCTACATGTTATAGAACAGTGCATTTCAATCACTTTTGTACTACAAAACACAGTAAAAGATATATTTTATACAGGTGTCAGACAACCAGCATTTGTCATTGTTTCCGTTTCAATTAGATGGTATCCATGCCATGCTGGTTGCTGGATATTTTGATTATTGTCACTGCAAACTTGTGTGTGTGTGTATACATGTACACAATGTGTTGATGTGTGTATGGAACTAAAGTTTCACAGAACACTTACATTCACTATATGTGATCTTGTCCGAGATTTTCTATTCTATATCATTTTTTATTAAATAAAAATGCTGGTTAGTGAAAAGGGGAGAAAAAAGAATGTGTCCTGGGCTGGGTGGCTCACAAGCCAAGGAAGGAGAATTGCTTGAGCCCAGGAGTTTAAGACCAGCCTGACCAAGAGCGAGAGCCCGTCTCTACAAAAAAATAGAAAAATTATCTGGGCATAGTGGCAGGCACCTGTAGTCCCTGATACTTGGGAAACTGAGGCAGGAGGATAGCTTGGGCCCAGGAGGTTGGGCCCACACCACTACATTCCAGTTTGGGTGACAGAACGAGACCCTGTCTCAAAGGGAAAAAAAAAGCTGAACAAGCCAAGCTACAGCAGCCCCCACTGGAACAAATAAATGTGTGGAGGTGGTACAGGTTACCTGGATGGGGTAAAGTTGGGTTTCTACTTCCTATCTGAAAACTTTTCAATTTTTACAGCTTTGAGTGCCAACTTATGCTTTTTATTTCTACACTTCTCTTTCATATAGATCTAATATGTTAGTTTTTTACAAATCAAATTGCCAGTGGCCAAGGGTTTTTTTTACCCCCTCTCTGGGAATTGGAACCTTCCCCCTCACCAATTGCACTGCATTTTTGCACACACCCTGTTCCGCTCTCTGGCAGGTAAGCTTCCACTGACTGAATCCTTTGTCACCCTCTTCTAGCAACAATAAAGAGAGAAAGATCATCCACTCTGTGGCATCAGCCTTTGCTGAGTAAAGTGTGCCCAGGGACCAGGGAGTGCCGATACCCTTCTCTGTCCTCTTCCAGTCGCTGGTACCTGGGACTTGCTCATCCCTTTCCAGACTTCCACGGTAATCATAGTCCTCCTCCCTAAAAGCAGTTACTTCACAAACAAAATAATTGCCATCTGGGGAAACCAAGGCAAGAGATGGCTCTGGGAAAGACTGGCAGATAGATGAGCTCACCTCCCCTTTCCAAGTCCTCTGATGGACCAAGCACACTCCCTTCCCTGGGACCCCTGCTCTCTGCTCTCTTGCCAGCGCTTCTTAGAGAGGATGCAATGAGAGCACTCAAAACTCAGTAAATATTGGTCGAATAAATAAATTATAAAGTAAATAAATCACTAATCATGGAATCTCATTTACTAAGGCAGGGCTGTAGGATATACAGATGGGTTTAGCTGTGATCACACCACTGCACGCCAGTGTGGGTAACAGAATAAATGGCTTAATATAAGATAGAAGTTTATTTCTCTTTAATGTAACATTCTGAACATACACAGTCCAGGGAGGACGTGGCAGCTCCATGGCCTCAGCAGTCCAGGCTTCTTTAATCTTGTTGCCGTAGCATCTACAGGTATTGCCGTCATCAACATGGTGCAAGATTGCTTACCAACCTGCTGATATTTCACACAGTGAAATGGGGGACCTGGAGGAAGGGGCAGCCTCTAAGGACTTTTCCATTCCACTGACTAGTCATAGTCACATGGCCATACCTAGCGGCATGGACAGCCGCGGAAGGGAGTGTGTATTCCAGCCACCCATGTGCCCAGATAAAAATCAGGCATGGGCCAGAATCTAGCAGTCTATGCCATGTTTGGGGTAGGGGGAAAATAAATATAATAAGCAGGGTGAGGTGCAGTATGCTTCCTTTATTTTATTTTATAAATAGACATATAATAAGTGTACATGTTTAGGGGGTACATAATGAAGTTTCAATATATATAGTGTATAGTGATCAGATCAGGGTGATTAGCATATCCATCATCTCAAAAATTTATCATTTCTTTGTGTTGGGAACATTTGATATCCTTCTTCCAGCTATTTGAAACTATATATTACTGTTGACTATTATAGTCATCCTATAGTAGTGTAGAACTCTATTCCTCCCATCTAGCTGTAAGTTTGTATCCTTTAACAAATCTCTCCCTATCCCCGCTTTCCCCTGCCATTCCCAGCCTCTCGGGGACTCTGTTCTACTTTTTACTTCTATGAGATCAACATTTTTTAGCTTCCACATATGACTGAGAACATGTGGTGTTTAACTTTCTGTTCCTGACTTATTTCACTTAGCATAATGTTCTCCACTTCCATCCATGTTTGTTTCTGCAAATGACAGGATTTCGTTCTTTTTTATGGCTGAATAGTATTCCATGGTGTATATGATCCACACTTTCTTTATCCATTCATCTGTTGTTGGATATCTAGGCTGGTTCTAAATCTTGACTATTGTGACTAGTGCTGCAATAAACATGGAGCACAGATGTCTCTCCAATATATTTATTTCCTTTCCTTTGGATAAATGCCCAGTAGTGGGATTGCTGGATCATATAACAGTTCTATTTGTAGTATTGTGAGGAACCTCTATACTGCTCTCCATAGTGGTTGTGCTACTTTGTATTCTTGCCAACAGTGTCAAGAGTTCTCTTTTCTCTGCATCCTCACCAGCATTTATTTTTTGCCTTTTGGAAATAGCCATCCTAACTAGGGTGAGATGACATTTCACTGTGGTTTTGATTTGCATTTCCCTGGTGATTAGAGGTATTGAGCAATTTTTCATATATTTTTGGCCATTTGTATGTCTTCTTTTGAGAAATGTCTGTTCAGGTCATTTGCCCATTTTTAAATCAGATTCTTCTTCTCCTCCTCCTCCTCCTTCTCCTTTCATCTTTCTTCTTCTTCTCATTTTATAAATGGGGTCTTGTTATGTTGCCCAGGCTGGATTTGAGCTCCTGGGCTTAAGTGATTCTCCTGCCTCAGCCTCTTGAGTAGCTGGGACTATAGGACTGTGCCACTACACCTGGCTTGGATTGTTTGTTTTGTTGTTGTTGAGTTGTTTGAGTTCCCTGTATATTCTGGATATTAATTCCCTGTCAGATGAATAGTTTGAAAATATTTTCTCCCATTCTGTAGATTGTCTTTCACTCTGTTGATTGTTTCCTTTGCTATGCAGAAGCATTTTAGTTTGATATAATGCCATTTGTTTATTTTTGCTTTTGTTGCCTACATTTTTGAGGTCTTACTCATAAAATCTTTTCTCAGACATTGGTCTATCTTTTTTAACAGTTTTATAGTTTTGGGTCTTACATTTAGGTCTTTGGTCCATTTTTCATTTTTGTTTTTGTTTTGTGTGTGTGTGTTTTGTTTGTTTGTTTTTAGAGACAGGGTCTAGCTCTGTCACCCAGGCTGGGCTGCAGTGGCATGATCATAGCTCACTTCAGCCTTGAACTCCTGGGCTCAAGTGATCTGCCACCTCAGCCTCCCAGGTAGCTAGGACTACAGGCATGGACCACTATGCCCAGCTACTTTTTATAGATTGTTTTGTAGAGATGAGGTCTCACTATGTTGCCCAGGCTTGTCTTGAACTCCTGGCCTCAAGAGATTACAGGTGTGAGCCATCATGCCCAGTTTGATCCATTTTGAGTTGATTCTTGTATAGGATGAGAGGTGGGGGTTTAACTTCAGTCTTCTGCATATGGATATCCAGTTTTCCCAGCACTATCCTTTCCCCAATGAGTGTTCTTGGCACCTTTGTCAAAAATCAGTTGGCTGTATATATGTGGATTAATTTCTGGGTTCTGTATTCTGTTCCATTGGTCTATGTGTCTGTTTTTATGCTAGTACCATGCTGTTTGGGTTACTATGGTTTTATAATATATTTTGAAGTCTGGTAGTGTGATGCCTCCAACTTTGTTCTTTTTGCTCAGGATAGCTTTGGTTATTTGGGATCTTTTGTGGTTCTATACAAATTTTAGGGTTATTTCTATTTCTATGAAAAATATTATTGTATTTTGATAGGGATTGCACTGAATCTGTGGATCACTTTGAGTAGTACGGGGTGTGCTTTCTAATTCCACAAATTACACTCCCATCTATGCCCAAGAGTCTCTAAGCTCCTTAACCATGCAATCTCCATTCCATGGCCTCCCTGTCTCCTGGACTCACATTTCACCTCAACATCCCCCAAAATACAAGTATTCAGGGTGATATGAGAATGGAGAGGTCCTATAGTAAGAATTCATTTCCCTCTGTCATCTTGTGTCGCCCAAAGGGCAGCGCTGGGCCAGACACAGTGGCCCACATTTACACCTCTTATAAACGCCGAAACTGTGCCAGCTGTGCGCCCACAGGATGTCACTGACACCCGTCAGTCAGCTTTGACAGTTCCCAGCCTTCGCAGGCAGGATACATTACACAGCACCTACTCCCCACTTCCCAGAGATGTGACCTGGGGCACCTTTGGCCTTGGGGAATCTTCCTTGAGGTTTCGCCCAGGGTCAAGTCTGTGGAATCATCTCACTCCCTTGGAAGCAGCTGAGATTCTCACACTTGTCCTGGTGGCCCAGACTTTCTGACTCTCTCTGTAGAACACCAGGGAACAGCAGGCGGTTGATCCCACTTCAGAAACTCAGCTCTCTTCCTCTGCCTTCCTTTCCTCTTCTCACTCTATTCTGTGTAACAAGGTCACTGCGTCTCAAACAATAACACATGAACTATTTTAAGGAATCACATTTGTATGTTTCTCTACGACTCTTGGCTCCTTGCTCTTTCATTTTGGCCTCATTACTCATCAGCAGCTACGCCGCAGCAAGTGCCGAATGTTTAGGGGAAACATGGGGAAAATGATCTATTCACTTAACTCCCCCCCCCCAATTAAGGAAAGACAAGTGTCGCTTAGTTTTGACAGTCAGCTCCTTGGCCAGCCCATGGAAAAGAGGCACTCTAAGGTGTCAGTGGCTGAGAAGCCTGGGAGCAACGAGAGGCTTTCAAGGAAAGGAAAAGTGAAGAGGAGGGGACCTCCCGGCCGGGGCAGCAGGTGCTGTGGAGGGGAAGCCCACTCCATGCCTTCTTGTTCCTCTCAAAGGAATCCTTGTCCTGTGCCAGGACACATGGATGGCCATAGCTACTTTTGGGCAGGAGTCACAGGCATTAAAGGTCCCATATTTGAATGCAGTACTGGCTATTTTTCTTTTCATCCTTGAGTGGAAGAACAGAACTGACTCAGTGAGTGGGCCCTTAGAATAGTCACCTATTGCATTAATTACCTTCTGTTGCATAACAAATTGCTCCCAAACCTAGCGGCTTAACAAATCATTTATCATCTCACACTTTCTGCGTGTTAGGAGTCCAGTCACAGCTGAGCTGGGTCCCCTGGCTCTGGGTTTCCCACAAGGCTGGAGGCCAGGCATGGTGGCTCACACCTGTAACCCTAGCACCCTGGAAGGCCAAGGAGGGAGGATTGCTTGAGCCCAGGAGTTTGAGGTTGATGTGAGCTATGGTGACGCCACGGCACTCTAGCCTGGTTGACAGAGTGAGACCCTGTCTCCAAAAAGGGGGAAAAAAGGTGTTGGCTGTGGCTGTGGCCATCTTTAGAGTCATCTTTGGGCTCCACTGGGGAAGGATCTGCCTCTAAGCTTATTCCAGTGGTCACCGGCAGGTTTCAGGTCCTTGCCGGCTGTTGGACTGTCAGTGTCGGTCTCGCACCGGCTGTTGGCCTGAGTCCTCCCAGGTTCCAAACCCTGCGCTCCTCTCCACAGGGAGGCCGACAGCGTGGCAGCTGCCTTCGTCAGCATGAGCAGGTGAAGGGGCAAGAGAGAACAGGGGAAAGACGGAAGTCACAGTCTTTTGTAATTTGGTCTCCAAAGTAACATTCTCTCACTTTGCCATATTCTGTTGGTTAGAAGCAAGTCAGTAGGCCCTGCTCACATTCAAAGGAGGCAAATTAAATAGGGCATATTTAGGACGTGGGCACCACTGGCGTAATTTCAGAAGGCTGCCGGCCACATCTGCCACCCATCATTATCAGAGATGTGTAAAAGTTGTACTTGCTGATGATAAAAGGGTTCTTGTTTCATAAACATTAAACCAATCTCTTTCCCCCTTCCTCTCTGTTTTTTCACTCATAAGAGCAATTCTCGAGTTCTCGTTTCTTTGGGCTCAGAGGGCAGTTGCTGGTAACACGAGAGTTTCGAGAAGAGGAAAGGCCCTGCTTTAAGTTTTAAGGCAAACGGAGCCCCAGCCCAGCCGCTGGAGTGCCCGTGCTGGGCTCCTCGTGGAAGCCGTGCAGGGGGCTTGGAGTTCCCTTTGCCTCTGTCTCTCCTTTACCTCCTTGAGTAATCAGTTACGTGTAAGTGGCATTCTGCCTGGCCAGTGCACGCGCCGGCGCCTGCCCCCATCATCGCCCCGCCGGAGGGAAACACTGATTGGTTTCCCTTCCGGTAAAGTCCAGGTAGTCGCCCAACCTGGAGAGCTCTTCTCTCTCCTCTCTCGAGACCCAATTCGAGCCCCTCCTCTTCTCTGAAGCTTTCTCAGAATCAACTGAACAAGATGTTTCTTTGGAAATAAAATTTCCTGAGGGTAAAATAAGTCTGTAGGTAACAAAACCAGCTAACCAGCTGCAAGGAAGACAGAGGGAGGGGATGGGGTGGCAACTATTGGTTAAAAACTTTCTCTTCTCCGTGGCAGGGGACCTCTCTATGGGGAGACAGATGCATCTAGCTGCTGAGCACACAGTAGGTGTTCAATTAGTCCTTGTTGATTGATGCCCCCTGTGATGCTGTTTAAGTGTTGACAAATTCCCTTACACTCTTCGCTTCAAAACGTAGAGCCTAATTCCCTTTCCGTTCCAGGGGCTGGACTCAGCGTTAGAATGAAGAGAATGTGTGGGAAGTGGCGAAGTCGGGCTTCTGAGGTTAGGCCAGGAAAGGCGTTGCAGCTTCTGCTCTGCTCTGTCGTGGACAATTCACTCTCAGAGAGGCGGCTACTATGTCATGAGGACTCTCAAACACCCCCGTGGGATGCCCACATGGAGAGAAACTGAGGCCTCCTGCCAACAGCCAGCACCAACTTGGTAGCCCCATACATGCGCCAACTTGGAAGAGGACCCTCCGGCCCCAGTCAAGCCTTCAGATAATGGCAGCCCAGCTACACTGAGCCAGAACTGGCCAGCCAGCATGTTCCTGAATTCCCGTAAGAGATAACATATGCTTACTGATATTTTAGATTACTAAGAGGACAGGAGCTGGAGGGACATTGCAGGAAGACAAGGTTTTTGCTTCCTGGTTCCAATGTGCTTGATTGACAGGCTTCTACAGTCCAAACACCTTTGCCAGCAACACCCAGTGGCTAGCAGCTTCTCCCGGCACAGCCCTGCCCTGGGCTGTGGTGTAAGCAGAATGCCTCCCCCTCCTGCAGCCTTCGTCTCCGGCCCCAGCACCTGTGTGCACATGGCTTCTCCCACATCAGGCTCCTGCAGCACCCACTGGTTCTCCAGTGCCAGGCCCCAGTGGTACGTGGAGGCCAGCAACACCCAGCGGGCAGCAGCCTCCCTGCTGCCCGCCACTCCATAGTGGAGTGCCTTTGGATCCATGTCTCCCCACGAAGAGCTTTCCCTGGCCTCCTAGGGTGCGTATTTCTGGCACGCTCCACTGGCATGACAGCACAATGACTTTTCTGCCATCTAGTGAGCCACTAGACGATCTCCCCAACAAGGCGTCCGGAAGGAGGAGCTGCCCCTTATGTCTGCTATTCATGTGTTCTGTAGGGTTCTTATTACTCCTTACTAACCAGTTCTTTGTTACTCCAATGCCTTGTTAATAATTGTATTAGAATTTTCTGTTCAAATTACTGTGTGGTTTTTCTCTTGATCAGACTCAGACCCAGTCACACTACATGTTGGCATAGCTCGTGACACAGCTAACTATGCACCACTCCCATCTCCTCTGCCCACTTCTGCCTCTCCTTTCATTGCCATCAGCCGGTTGCTACTATGTGCCTATCCTGAGCAGCCTCTTCTTTCAGGCTCTGATAAGCAGTCAGATGTGCTTTACTGCAAAATAAAAACAAAAGCAAACAAGGTTTATAAGATCCAAGGTTTAGTTTGCCAAATGCCCAGTGAGAGGTTCAGATGAGAAGTGCTACAGGAAGCACCAAAGGCTGGTATAGTGGAAGAAAGATCTAGACTACAGTGGAACATGGTTCAACTTTGATGACTCTAGAAGGCACGGCCCAGTAGAACGGAGAAGGCAGGCCATTTTAGCATGCTAGGCAGGGGCGGTTGTACGGGAAGTTTGGAAGCGAGGCGACACATGGCGTGGTTAAGGCCGCAATGAGTAGTTGGCTCCAGTTTGGCTGGAGCATGGCTTTGGCACAGCGGGCTTGCAGAGACAAAAGGATCACACTGTAAAGGGCCGTGAATGCGAAGCAGATTCACTGGGCTCTACGTGTGAGGAAGGGCTCCAGTGACCACATCTTTGAGGACAAAACTCAACCTGCTTTTGCCGAGAGGATGTTTCTACTTGTTAGATCATGTGACTTTGCTTGGAGGCTGAGAAAAGGTTCCCTGTGGTAACAGGGAGTCCCTGAAGGTTTTTGAGGATGGTACAATGTGGGATTCTAGGATTCCCCTGGGACGTGTAGGGCTGGAGGGCATAGACACCAGACACAGGAAAAGTCCTGATGTGGGGCAGGGTGCTGGCAATGGAATAGTGGGAAGGAGATTTGAACGTGATGCCCAACACCTTGCTGCTGACGTGGACACACGGGGGCTATTTGAGCGTGGGTAGGGTGCTGTTGGCACTTGACAAGTTCCACTGGGGTGGCTGCAGTGTATGCAAGAGAAGCCAGTCCTGAACCCAAGAGAGAGACAAAGAATGTTGATTCAGATCCAGTGGTGACTGTCCACTCAGGGGTGGCAGGTCCGACTTTGGGAGACAGCTATTGTGAAGCCTCAGGCTAATTGCTTTCTTTTAGCTTATGTATATTGCTTGTTTTTAGGAAGTTGGTTTGAGCAGGCTGATCGTAGTAAATTTGGGGATGAAACAAAAGGTCAAGCGCGTGGGCACAAGGGGCCAACCAATCAATGTAAAGGGCAGGCGCGTGGACAGGTTCTGCACCGAGGGCATAAAGGGCTCCGTCCCACAGTGCTCGGGGTCTTTGTCCCAACAGAGGCCGCCGTGTCGGTGCTCTGGGACTTAGACCCTAGCTCGAGCTAGTCAATAAAACTCCTCTGATGATTTCAGCCTCAGTGCCCCTGTCTCTTTGTTCTGTGGTCCTGCGGTCTCCCGCTCTAACACTATGAGGTTGGTCCCTCTGTAGAAACTAGCTCTCTCTGATCAGCCCATCCTCACCAGCAACCACCGTCCTCACCCCTCACGAGTGATGTGACCCTGGGCCAGGGATTAAGTGGTGACAGATTTCCTTAGGTAGTTCCGTCCTAACCTGGCCTGTAAAAGCCAGAAGCATCAAGACCTTCCTCAGCTTCCACGTGTTGGGCTTAGAACCCGTGGCCCGCTCTCGAGAGGCTCAGGCCAAAGAATATGAAAGAAAAAAAGCCCAATACTAGGAGGCTGTAATCCTATTTCTGCCCCAGACCAATCCTGTGACCTTGAGCAAGTTACTTTTCTTCTTTGGGTTTGTTTTCTGCCTCCCAGACGGAGCAGCCGCAGACCGCGGAGGCCTCCAATATTAGGCTTTTCTCCCACGTTTTCTTAAGCCATTAACAACCACCACCGCGTTTGCCAGCGAAGACTCCCAGATAAAACAGTCAACGAACAAGTGGGAAATGCAAACGCATAGGAACATCGGAAAGCGGATGACCATATTTGGTCTGCCAGTCTTCTTGTACTGGGAGACTTCGTGCTTACGCTTCTGTATGACTCAGGCTGTCGCTCTGGTCTCCAAAGCTAAGTTCCAGCGGCATTTCGGGATGCTTCATAAAGGACTCTAGGAGTCCCCAGTGCCTGTAACCTGAAGAGACTAGAGAAATACTGGACTCAGCACTCTCCAAGGACCTCTCCAGTGCTCATCTTTCATCTTCTCAACGAGGAGTTCACAGCCCAGCTGCGGGAACGCATGCAGAACACCCTGCCGCCCGCTCCCGAGCTCATGCCACCCCCATGTCACTCTCCCGACAGCCTCTTGAGATGAGTACTTTTATTACATTCATCTTAGAGATGAAGGGACTAAGGCTCAAATAGGCTCCCCCGAGGTCACAGCTAGTGACGGAGCTGGGATTTGAACCTAGCAGTCTGATTCCAGAGCTCCCACCCGTACCCAGTACGCCCGCACGTCTCTGTCATGAATGCTGTCACCAAATATTTTCAGTTCTTCCTTGGACACATGGTAAGATTGATCTTCCCTACCCACTCTGGCCAATGAAATGTGAGCAAAACTGCTACGTGTCATTTTTGGTGGAAATTTTAAGAGCCAGACATCACTGCCATGTTCTCTTTCCTTCTCTGATAGTTGTAGAAACACAATGAGGGTGGCTTCCTGGGCCGGGGTCCCTGAGTGAGCAGGACACAGAATCTGCCCTTCCTCCCAGCTGACCTCTGCAATGGGCACGCAGTGTGAATAAGAAATAACCGTTGCCATTTTTAAGCCACAGAGACGTGGGGTTGTGACCGTGGCGTGCCCCGGCCCATGCTGCACAGCCCACGGCGAAGTGTCCCCTGTTGGTTACGTTTGTCTTCAGTGCCCAAGCTGCCCTCTCCCAATCCCCTGAAAGCGTTGGCTCCACATTCAGGTTTGAAAAGCAGCAAGAGAAGAGGGTAGTCGGTCCCCTAAATATGGAAGCGGGTTGTGTTCTGGGAGATACGCCCATGCTCTGGGCCTGAGGGTATGCGGAACGAGATCACCCAGCCCTGGAAGACCACAGACAGACACACAAGCTTTAAGAAGCTTCAAGCTTCTGTCCCATACTCATTTATTGGCTCTCCATAATTTTATTCCCTGCTTTTAAAGAAGGAACGACTGGACTGGCAGGAGGGCCGGACTCTCAAGTCCGGGGGGCACTGCAGGCTGACTATGACCTTGCAGGCCTGGATCTGAACATCCTCCTCAGGGTGGATGACCAGAGAAAGCAGTCGGTCTGCCAGGCGCGACTCATCCCCAAAGAGGGCTTCGTGCAGAGACTGTTCGTTGTAATGCCATTTCACGGCGCGGTAGTGGGATGCATTCCGGCCCTCACTCAGCCGCTCAGCAAACACCAGCACCTCAAACAGGAGACTCCCTGGCTGTGTGCACTGGAACAGATTCAGGAAGTTGGGGTGCACCTGTGATGGGAATGGTGAGAGAGGCACGTTCTAAAATTCCTATTCTTCCATCCTCCTAGTGCCTCGATTCCCTAATATACTTAAGCTTCAGACTCAACTGTACAGGAATGTTTTCGTTTTCCTTTCATTATCACACCTGGGCTTAAGCAATCCTCCCACCCTAGCCTCCCAAGTAGCTAGGACTACAGGTATGCACCACTGCACCCAGCTAATATTCATTTAAATTTTTTTAGAGATGGAGTCTCACTATGTTGTCAAGGCTGGTCTTGAACTCCTGGGCTCAAGTGATCCTTCCACCTTAGCCTCTCGAGTGCTGGGTTTATAAGCATGAGCCGCTATACCAAGCTAAATGTGCATTTAATAACTGTACAGTGTTCTAGGTAAATGTAATGGCTGAAGCTTATTTGTGTTATTTATATCAAATAAACCCTTACTAGTTTTAGTTTCTTGTCTATCAATTGGTGAAAGAGTAGTTAAAATCTTCCAAACTTCCCACTGTGGTGGTAGATTTGTTAATTACTCCTTATAATTCCATCAAGTCTTGCCATATATATAACTTGAGATTATGTTATTAAGTACGTATAAGTTTAGAGTCGCTTTATCATTCTGGTAAACTGAACCACTGATTATTACATAGCAACTCTTTCTACTTCTAATAATGTTCTTTACCATAAGTCATTTTTTACTAATATTAAAATAACCTACATTAACTTTTGTTTTGTCTCCTATGTTCCTACCTCTAGGAGTTCAGAAAGCCCCTCCCCAGGGAGAATTCCCCCTCCCAACGAAATGAATCCTCATTCTATTGGGAGAACAGAAGAGAGAAGATGGTTTTCTTTTACTTCTTTTTAGAGACAAGGTCTCACTCTGTCACCCAGGCTGAAGTGCAGTGGCACAATCATAGCTCACTGCATCCTCGAACTCTGGGCTCAAATGATCTTCCCACCCAAGCCTCCCAAGCAGGTGGGACTACAGATGCACACCACCATACTTGGCTAATTTTTAAATTTTTGTAGAGACAGGGTCACACTATGTTGCCCAGTCTGGTCTTGAACTCCTGCCTTGGAGTCCACTTGCTCAAGGCTTCTTGGGCATGGCTCTGGGTAAAAAAGTATATTAAAAAATAAAAAATTAAAGAAAGAAAGAAGGAAGGAAGGAAGGAAGGAAGGAAGGAAGGAAGGAAGGAAGGAAGGAAGGAAGGAAGGAAGGAAGGAAGGAAGGAAGGAAGGAAGGAAGGAAGGAAGGAAGGAAGGAAGGAAAGAAAGAAAGAAAGAAAGAAAGAAAGAAAGAAAGAAAAGAAAAGAAAGAACACACTCCTGGCCTCAATCAATCCTTCCACTTCAGCCTCCCAAGCAAGGAGCTGGGATTATAGGCATGAGCCACTGTGCCTGGCAAGGGGACGGTTTTCAATGAATGCATTTAGTGCAGAGGCAGGAAGAAGAATAAGACAATTCATCAAGGCTAATTCTGGAAGAAGAAGAAGGCATGATTCTCCCTCCCCAATACCTGAGTTGGCATCCATCAGCCCCTCTTCAGTGTCATTCTCACCTGGCAGTTGAGAATATCATAGAGGAGGTCGTTCTTCTGTGCCACGTAGCTCAGCAACCGTATGACTTGCACCTGCGTACAGGAAAGAGTAAAGCATGAGGAGGAAGGTGAGTCTGGTCCCGAGCAGGGAGGACGACCTTCTGCTCCTCCTACTCGGCGCTGTGCGGGGGCTGGTCAGGAAGGCCGGGCCCCGGCCGTGTCCTCAGGCACCTGTGCCAGGATGTAGTCTGACTGCAGGATCTCCATCAAGGCAGGCATCACCCGTCGCAGCTGCGGGTGCACATAGTCAGGCAGGGGAAGGTTGTTGAGCAGTCTGAGGCCCGCAACGTGCAGCTCCGTGTCCCAGATGGTGGAGATCAGTTCCAGGACCTTGATGGAGTGTTCCTGGGGTGGGGGGCAGAGGAGGGTGTGCTTTTATGCGGTGATCCCCACCACTCCCCCAGCCTCTGACTTCACTCCTCACTACCCCCGCCGTGACTGCTGGGCCAAACCAACAGACAGTCCCCCCGACCCGAACTGTCCGCATCATCTGACCTAGCTGACCTTCCCACCCCCTTGGAAGTCTGTCTTCACTTGGCTGCTCTTTCACAGGCTTCCGCCTAGTTCTTCTGCCCAACCTGCTCTTCCCTACCTACAGCACTCCTGTAGGGATATCGTCAGACCCACAGAATTAAATACCATCCACATGCTGCAGCCTGTCAAGTTCACGTCTCCAGCCCAAGCCTCTCCCTGAACTCCAGACTCATATTCAGCTGCCAACTGCACTTTTCTCCCTGAAGGTCTGGTAGACCTCTCCCAGTCCACACGCTCTCCCCAGCCCGAACCGCTTCCTCCGCAGCCCTCCCCGTCTCAGCGGTTGGCCATGCATTTCCTCCAGTTGCTCAGGCCAAAAACCTGCGGTATTCTCTACTCCTTTCTTCCTCTCACCCCCTTCCCAGTCCTTCAGAAAATCCTGTCGGCACTACCTTCAACGTCTAGCCACTTGATCAACAATCAAGCCACTTCTTACCACCCCCCACTACTACCACCCTCTTCTGAGACACATCCTCTCTCACCTGGATTTCTGCAACAGCCTCCTGTCTCCCTGCTGCCAGCCTCGCCCCCCACGTCTATTTTCAGAACAGTAGACATGTTAGACATGTCACTCCTCCGCCTTCGAGCCCCCATTTCATTCAGGGCAAAAGTGACAGTCCTTACGGAGGCATATTGTGCCCCATGATCTACCCCTCCCTCCTCCCTGCTTCTTTGATCTCATCTCCTATTCTCCCCTTTGCTCCAGTGGTTTCCACAACAGCCTCCTTAGCTATTCCTTAAACATGCCTGGTACACATCTGTCTCAGGGTGTTCGCATAGGCTGTTCCCTCTGCTCAGAACACCCTTCCCCCAAAGACTCACAACTCACACTTACCTCCTACAAGCTTAAACGTCACTTTTGCAAAGAGTCTTTTCCCCAAACACCCCCATTCCAGCCTTCCTTATGCCCCGTCTCTACTTTATATTTCTCCATAGCATTGCCACATGCAACATATTTTCCATTTGTAAACTTTTTATTTTGAAATACTTATTAACATAAATTCACAGGAAGTTGCAAAAATAACAGAGAGGTCCCTTGAGCTCTTCACTCAGTTTCCCCCAATGGCTACATCTTACATAATCATGGCACAATATTGAAACGAGGAAACTGGTATTGGTACGCGTGCCTAGTTCTAGGCCATTTTTTTTTTTTTTTTGAGACAGAGTCTCGCTTTGTTGCCCAGGCTAGAGTGAGTGCCGTGGTGTCAGCCTCGCTCACAGCAACCTCAAACTCCTGGGCTCAAGGGATCCTCCTGCCTCAGCCTCCCAAGTAGCTGGGACTACAGGCATGCGCCACCATGCCCGACTAGTTTTTTATATATATATTAGTTGGCCAATTAATTTCTTTCTATTTATAGTAGAGACGGGGTCTCGCTCTTGCTCAGGCTGGTCTCGAACTCCTGACCTCGAGCAATCCGCCCGCCTCGGCCTCCCAGAGTGCTAGGATTACAGGCGTGAGCCACCGCGCCCAGCCTCTAGGCCATTTTAATCACATGCACAGATGTGTGTAGCTGCCACTATACTCAACAGGTTGTTCCTGCAGAACCGTCCCACCACCACAAAGATCTCCACCGTGGGACACCTTTAGAGTCACTGCCACCTACTCCCCCAGCCCGGACCCCTGGCAGCCACTAATCGGTTTTCCATATCTTTTGACTTTTTTCCTTTTGAGAGCGTTATATAAATGGAATCGAACTTTATGTGAACTTTTGAGATTGGGTTTTTCCACTCAGCATAGCACCCTTGGGATCTACCCAAGTTGTTGTGTGCATCAGGATTCCACTCCTTTGTACAACAAAGCCACACTCCGTGCTACAGGGTGCCATTCACACGTTGTGTGCTGGCCCATTCGCCTGCTGAAACACTTTGGTTGTTTCCAGTTTGGGCTATTCCAAATAAGGCTGCTATGAACAATTGTGTATGTTTATGCAGATGTAAGTTTTTGTTTTTCTAAGATAAATGTCTAGGAGTGCAATCACTGGCAGGTAAATGAATATTTAGTTTTGAAAGAAACTGCCAAACTATTTTCCAGAGTGGCTGCTGTACCATTTTACATCCCCACTGGCAAGAATGAAAGAATTCAGTTTCTTTGCCTCTTTGCCAGCACTTGGGATTGTCACTAATTTTGATTTTAGATCTTCTGATAGGTGTATAGTAATATTCCATTATAGTCTCAATTTGCATTTTCCTAACGGCTAGTGATATTAAATCTATTTTCATGTGCTTATTTGCAATCCATGTATCTTCTTCAGTGAAATATCTCAGGTCTTTTGCTCATTTCCTAACTGGATTGCATGTTTTCTTTAATATTGAATTTTGAGAGCACTTTCTATAACGCAGACAAGTCCTTTATCAGATATGTGGTTTGCAAATATTTTCTCCCAGTCTGCAGTTTGTCTTTTCATCCTCTTAACAGGGTCTTTCAGGGAGCAAATGTTTTTAATTTTAATGAAGTCCAATTGATTTCTTTTATAGATCATGCTTATGGTGCCACGTAGCTATTTACCAAGCCCAAGGTCCCAGATTTTCTTCTTCAAAACTACACCCCCACACCGACTCAGCCTTCTTTATCCTCCCTCTTTATTTTTCTCTGTAGCACTTACTTAACGCACTGTGTTTTACTTCTTTGTGTACTGCCTGCCTCCCCTGTTAGAATATAAACCCTACAAGGACAGGTGTCTTTCCTGTTGTTTCCTGCTCTCTCTAGTGCCTAGAACAGCGTGCTGGCACAAGGTAAGTGTTCAATATACAATGTTGAACAGATGAAGGGATCTGGGGTTCTGAGATGCAATCTGCTTGGACCTACAGGTATTGCCAAAGACGGGTAACCTCGCAAGCTGTACCTTTGTGAGCAATGGAAGAAACAGCAAGAATCCTGGGGTGCAAGTAAGTGTCCCATCAGTACCCTGCTCTTCCCTGCCCCCATCCCTCACTGTCTGCTGAGACCTGAAGGACAGGTTGGAGTCAGCAGGTCTGGGGCAGGGTTTCAGGAGGAGGGAGCAGCAGATGCCAGGGCGGCAGCGTGGGAAAGCATGAAGCACACAGAGTAAGAGGCTGGGCTTAGGACAGGGAAGTGCAGCCCACCACCAACCATGCGCTTCATGCTGACAGCCTGGGGGGTGGGGGCAGAAGGACAGCGGGCAGACAGGGAGTGTGGTGTGGCTTAGGGAATGGCGTGAGCTCCACTTCGGATGTGTTGGGCCAGAGGCTTCTAGGGCATCTAAGTGGATACGTCCAGTAGCAGCTGGCCAAGGGGGGCACATGTAAAGAAACTTTTTTCCTCCAAAAATATATATTGCAAAAAATTTTAAAGTGTGAAGTCACCAAGTGTTGGTGAGGGTATAAAACAACAGAAACACTCATGCAGTGCTGGTGGGGTGTAGAGTGACACAACCCTTCTGGAAAAGTTGGGCATAGCCTCTGACCCAGCCATCCCACTCCTACACACCAAGAGAAACTCTCCCAGGCACGAGGGAGACATACACGAGAATGTTCATGGCACAGTGTGGGTGCAGCAAGTACCTGGAAACAACTCAGAGCCGGTCAGTGGGCAGATGGTATGGTATTTGTAAAACAAAATACGATAGAGCAGTGAAAAAGGAGACAGAGTTGCCCAGTAAGGTGAATCTTTCAATGCTGGAGGAAAAAAAGGCAAGCCACAGGAGAAGACTACTAACCACCTACCTCCGTGTACACACAGCTTAAAAACATCCCTGACTATATTTAACCTATTTATCATCTGCCTTGCTCTGCTAGAATATGCAGGGCTACATACACATATGGTAAAACTGTATCCCGGAACTGACACACAAAATGCAGGGCAATGATTGTCTCTGGTGGGGGAGGCAGCTGACATGGAGGGGCCACATCTAGGGGCATCTAACATATTGCCCATGTTCTGTCTCTTAGCCTGGGTCCGGTGGTGCATGTTTTGTTTTATTGTTATTCTACCGTACATGTATATAGTATTTGTAAGTTTTAATGTTCTACTTATTTTTCATTTGGGAGAGATAGACATTTTGCTAGGGAGAGATTGGGAGGTCAAGGAAGAGGTTTTCTGGTTTTCTTTGGAGATGGGAGGGACTGGAGCACGCTGGCTGCTGCTGGGAAGGAGCCTGGAGGCCACTGGGGCAGAGGGGACGAGCTAGGAGGGGACGGGTGCAGGCCTGAGACCAGCACCGACTGCAGACAGGGAGAAAGCCATGTTTGAGAGGCACCAGCAGGAAAGCAGGGAGGACAGGTGCAGAAACAGGTGAGCCCGGGGCATTACTCTGGGAAATGGGGGGAGATGACATCTGGTGGTTTAACATTTTCTCTACAGGGTGGTGGTGAAGGCATCTGTGGTCCAGCCACCTTAAAATTTCCTGAGTGTCTTTTGTTATTCTTAACCCTTTTGGTCACACCAGCGTTTATGCCAATGAGGTGACTCTTTCAGGGCCCATAGGTAGCTTCAAGGTGAGGGCTGGTCACCAGAAAGACCAAGGTATGACCAGAGGTTTGGGATTTTCAACCCCTAACCTTTGGGAGGGGAGAAGGGCTGGAGATTGGGGTCAAGCACCAATGGCTGCTGATTCAATCAACCTTGCCATAAAAACCTCTAGCCAACGAGGTCCAGAGAGCTTCCAGGCTGCTGAACACAGATGCTGGGAGTGTGGGGGTGGGGAGGGTGCCCAGAGACGCCTGGAAGCTCCACACCCCTTCCCCGACCCCTTGCCCTAGGCATCTGGCTGTTCCTAATTTGTGTCCTTTATGATAAACTGGTAAATGTATCCTCCCAAGTTCGGTGAGTCATGTTAGCAAGTTATCAAACCTGAAGAGAGAGTTGCAGGAACCTCTGAATTTATAGCTGGTCTGTCAGAAGTCAGACTGGTGATTGGTGTCTGAGTGGGGGCAGTCTTGTGGGACTGAGCCCTTACTTAACCTGTGGCATCTGCGCTGACTATGGGTAGTTAGTGTCAGAACTGAATTGTTGGATACCCAGCTGGCGTTGAGAATTGGTTGGCGTTGAGAATTGGTTGGCGTCAGAAAGAACCTCAGGGGGCTTTCTGCTGTGCGAGGTTGGGAGGCAGCACCAGTGCCCCAGGTCTGTCTCCTCCTCAGCTTCAAAGGCTTTCATGACTCTGCCGGGAACCTGACTACCATTTCCCCACTTGTCTATGGGTTACAAACTGAGATAAAACAAACTTCCGGAACCTGAGCGCTTATCCTGCGCCAGTTAAGGGACTCGAGTTCTACAGACACCCTGAGTGCTCTGCCCCACCACCTGGCGCTGGGCTCACCTGGATTTTGAGCCTGAATTTTCTGATGCCAGAGAAAGCTTTAAGTGAGTTCAGAGCTTGGATTTTGACACTGTTGTCCTTGTCATCCAGCATGCTGCCCACCAACATGATGTCATCAGTAGTACAAGCAGAGGCCTGGAGTATGTGGGGAGAGACGGCAGAGGCAGGAAAAGCGGGTGTCCTGGGCCCACCGCCCCCCATGTCACCACAATCCCTCCGCACACCCCTCCCACCATCAGCCAGAGAGACAGGTCCCAGGACACTGTCTGGCCAGTCAAGGGCCAGGGATCAGCTGTAACCCCCAGGGGCCCGGAGGGACCTCCTGCTTCCCTTCCCTCACCTCAGCCTCCAGCAAGTACACACAGCGCGTGATACTGTGCAGGATCATGCTCTTGGCGTACTCGTCGTGTTTGCACTCCAAACAGTTGAGAAGCCTCCGGAGCTCACCTGAGTCCCGCCCATGCCGCTCTCGCTCAATTGCCAGGCCTAGACAGCCACCCAGCCCAGTTCAGGCTGTAGACTCAGAAGCAATGAAAGAATGGGGTTGGGAAGCAGGGGATAGGGACCTAGGGATAAGGCTGCCTTGCCTCTTCTGAAGAGAAGCCTTCTCCCTGTATGCAGGACCACCATGTACCGTTGACATGGGCATGTACTGCACAAGGCACCACATCTAATGTTATGTTGCCCATAGCATATCCTCACAGACTTATCTATCTAACAATTTTCTGGCATGTGGCTGTAACAAGCAGCATTTCACTATAACCAGTCTATGGCCACGATGTTCCAGCAGATGGCAATAGAGAGTCTTGCAGAAGGGGTGCATTTTCCTGCTTGCACAAAAGAACCATATGGACTTAGTGGAAGCTCTGGGTATGTAGGTCCTCCAATTTTCCCTTTCCTTAAAGTCTCGAGTTCCTGGGGCAGGAAAGGGATGGGGGAGCTGCTGATGCCAAGTTTCCAAGAAGTGGAATCCTGGGAGCCAGAGTAAATGTAGTACTTGGAGACCTGCCAGATGAGTCTGAGGATCCACTTGCGTGAGATCCAGAGACCCTGAACTAGCTTCTCTAGCAGGACCTTGCCTAGGGCACTGCAGGGTGGGCCTGAGGAAGATGAAGAAGAGAAAGAGGAAGGAGAGAGGAACTTGGAGGAGTCACCTTTGGGCCCTCCCACATCGGAGGCCTCGGGAGCAGGTGCCTCCTGGGGCAGAGCCCTCTCCCCAGGGCCCGGACACTCACGAGCGATACAGATGGGCGAGTTGGAACAGAGGGGTGGTTGGCATTTTATGCCAGCCCTGATGGCCTTGTAGAGCAGGTAGATGGCCCCGGCGCCTGTGGCCAGGCTCACTACACTTTTGCGGATGTCCAGATGTCTCAGGTAGTGGGGAATGCTCTTGCCCATGTCTTCAGCGTCGCCTTGTGCCTGGGTGGGAGGCAGGCCCAAGGCACCTGGGAGGGGCCTTCTGGAACCGGAACTCTGGCAGGCCCAGGAACCAGGGTACCGGAATCGGAACTGAAGCAACAAAGGAAACTGGGGAGACCATGGGATGGAGGGTGGTGGTCAGGAAATGGGGCAGTCAGGGGTCCCTTTAAAAAGAGAGAGGGTTCAGCTTCAGAGGCTGTAGGCGATGAAGCTTCAGACCCCAGGGGAATAAAAAGGCAGGGGCAAGAGAGTCCTTTACACCCTGTTTCTTTAGGGGACACAGGTTCCCTGGCCCTCCCATCTGTGATCTTTCCACCATAGACCTACACTTGGCCCCTGCTTCCTCCTACAGGGCTCCTTGCCCCCACTGGAGGAAGAAGAGGGGAGCATCTTATCAGGTACATAGAGTCTGGGGACAGAGCCAGCACTCGCCTGCACCTCGTGTTGCCCTGGAGTTCACGTGTTTGGCAAAAAGCTCAAGGGCAGCTGCAAGTCTAGCAGCCAGCAAAGACTCCTGCACTGAGTAGGTCCTTAAGCCATGTTCTGTCAGTCTTTGAGGACTGGGAGCAGAATGATGACAGAGTCTAGAAACTGGGGCTCCAAGCCCTTCTAACCAGAGTGACCCTGGAGGAGGAAGGGACGGCGCTCACTTGGGTCTGTTTCTGCATTTGTAACATGAAGGGACACAGACTTGCCATTTTAACTACACAATTGAAAGGAATGTGAGCAGGTCTGTGACTTTCAGCCATCATGGGTCTAAAACTGGATGCGCCACCTCTCAGCCTCCCCACAAGTGGGATGAGGCTTGAGACCCCCCTTGGAGTCAGAAAATGCCACCACCCCAGAGGACGGCAGCCCATCTTCAGAGGCCTTGATCTCCTCCACTAGGATGAGGCAGGTGAGACCAGACCCTTCCACCCAACCTCTGCCCCTGTCACGACTCCGGCACAGAATGACAAAGTCACAAGCCCCAGGCTAGGAGTAGGCTCAGAGCCAGTGTTGAGCATGGCTGTGCTAGAACAGGGCTTCACCTGCCTGGCTTCGAGCTCCTTTAGGGATAGCTGGGACAGAAGGTTCTGGGTCCTAGGCTGCACCTGGGCTAGAGGGAGGCAGGGAAGCAGTATCTCCAGCGATGCTGTGGCCAGCCAGGCCTGCCACTCAGAGCCTTGGCCCATCACACGCAGGTGGCAAGCAGGGAACGGGCAACACTCCTGGGTGGCCGTTCTCTTCCCATCCTCTCCTCCATCCCGGCCCTCCTCAAGGGTCATTGCTGGCACTCTACTCAGCCCCAAGTGAGGGACTGCAGGGACTCCCTGTAGTGAGGGGTGAGTGCAGGCCCAGAGGCCTCCCCATTGCCATGCAACCACCCTCACATCCCAGGAACCCTGGGCAGGAAACGGCTGCCTGATGGGAACTGTGGTATAGGTTCCAAGGCTTCTTGGCGGATCTGAGACTAAGTCCCTGAGGACAAGGTCCCTGCTCTGCCCTTCTACAAGGGGGGACCCACAGTCACCAGCCCCTCCATTGCATGGAGTTGATTCTGCAACCCTCACACGGAAAGCAAATGTGGTGATGCCTATTCTTTTTTTTTTTGAGACAAAGTCTCACTTTGTTGCCCAGGCTAGAGTGAGTGCCGTGACGTCAGCCTAGCTCACAGCAACCACAAACTCCTGGGCTCAAGTAATCCTTCTGTCTCAGCCTCCCAAGTAACTGGGACTACAGGCATGCGCCACCATGCCCGGCTAATTTATATATATGTATATATATATTGGCCAATTAATTTCTTTCTATTTATAGTAGAGACGGGGTCTCGCTCTTGCTCAGGCTGGTTTCGAACTCCTGACCTTGAGCAATCCGCCCGCCTCGGCCTCCCAGAGAGCTAGGATTACAGGCCTGATGCCTATTCTTTAAAGACCTCCAAAGGCAGTTCTTTCTTGGCTGTAATCTAACTTCTTCCTGCTACACCTAAAGCCCATTTCTTCTGGTTCTGCCCTCAAATGATTCAGAAGGAATGCAGGCAGAGTCATTGTCATCTTTAGGGTGACATTTTCACTAGACCACAGAACAAAATATTAAGAGAGAGGAATGTCTATTTGTTGGTATAAAGTCAATGACTGTCCTTGGGAATAACTGTTTTCAATTCAGATGTCATTCCTGTTTATAGGAGAATTAAAATTTAGGAAATGATGATGATACACGGTATGGTTTGAATGTTCTTAAGGAGCATAAATGAAAAGCTGCAACTCTTTATGGGAACCTGGCCTTCATTTGTTTTCTTGTTTTGTTTTTCTGTCAAATCCAGAAATCTGGAACCACTGGCCAGAGGGAAGTCAAGAGCTGATATACACACAGCCATGAGTTTCTTACCTGCCCTCACCAAGGAAAAGGATGTGGGCTGTCCAAGCACATACCTCTCTGCCACTTGCACCAGCTTTTTGCCTTCAAGGCTGAAGTCCCCCCTCCCCCACGTTAAGTGCACTGTAGTTTAGTGAATGACTTTTGATTCTAGACAGACTACCAGGGTTCACAACCAGTTCAGCCTAGCAATCTCTTTGTGCCTCATTTTCCCCATCTGTAAAACAGCACTAATAAAACTTACTTTATGGTGTTGTGAGGAGTAAGCACTTTGAGCAGTGTCCAGCACAGAGCTCAACAAATGTTGACTGCAATCATAATCATTATACACAAAAACGTTGGTGTGGGAAGGCAGTGGGAACAGACAGATGGTAGGGCTCCATGCATCCCTGGCCTGAAAAGTGCATTATTAAGCCCCTTCCACTCTCCCAGTACCTCTCACCCTGGTCTTCCTCCTGTAACCCATTTAATTGCTCTTTTGGAGCCCAGTCTGAAGCCCCCAGAAATACCCAAACCTGGAGCTATCCCCCCAGTCCATTGCCCTGAGCTATTTTGTTCTAAAAAACCATCCAACCACCTGTGACACTCTAAGGCTACTTCCTCATTCTCTTTACCAGTACCCCAGCGATGGGTGCTGCAGCCTAGTTAATTAGAGAAGCTCCAGCAGTCGGGGGCCTACTGAGAAAGACACCCTGCCAGGCCATTACCAGGGCGACCCTGCAGGCGCCCAGCACTAACGTGCACAGATGCGAGGAGAAATTAGCCTACTCTATACTCCGATGAAAAACCCTTTGGAGTCTGATCGGGTTGGGTTCAAAAACCCAGCAGTTTGGGGTTTGGACAGATTCCACAGTCTGAGTCTCGGTTTCCTCCGCCAGAGTCTATTAATACCTACCTACTACCTGGCGGTGCGGCTGTCAGGACAGAACGCGCTGTTACTCGCGGCGCACAGGGGACGCGACACGTGCGAGCTTCCGCCGCAGACAGCCCGAGCGCCGGGAGACGAAAGGCCGGGCCGCCCGCCTGCGCGGACCCCGCATCTCCGAGATCAGCCCTCCCAGCTAGCGCTCACCGCGGCCCGGGCACCAGGTTCTGGGGCCCCGGGCGGCTCGGGGCGCCCGGAGAGACGGGCGAGAGCACGCGGAGCGGGCCCGGCGCCCCCAGAGGAGGAGGGCGGGGCGGCGCCTGCCCCGCCGCGGGCCTCCCCAGCCGGCCCCCCCACTGCCTCCTCCCCCCGCGCGCATCCGGCGACGGGCACAGGATGTTCTTTCGCTCCCGTCCCCCTCCGCCCCCGCTCTCACTTTCCCTTCGCTCCCCTCCCCCGCTCCGCCGCGCCCGGCGCCGGCACCTAGTTTAACTCCTTCTCTGCCGCGCCCGCGCGCCCGCGCGCCCCCAGGAAGCGGAGCGAGCCCGAGGGCTGTCCGGCAGGGTGGGCCTGCGCCGAGCGCGGGGCCCGGGTTCTCAGGATCCGTCGGCGGGTGGAGGGGTCGAGGGGGCTCACAGCGACCAAGGCGCTGTCTCCGGAGCCCCGCCGGCTCGCCGGCTGCGGGTGGGGCCTGCGCGCCGGCAAGCCGTGTGCCCGAGCGGCGGGCGCGTCAGCTCCGGGCCCGGCGGGGGCGCGCGGGGTCTGGGCCCTCAATCTCATCCTCCCCCCAGGTTCCGAGAAGGAGGGGCCCAGGGTTCGCCGAGAGGATGGAGAGAGGCCACGCCCCTCGCGCGCACGTCACTGCTTCCAAGGCAACCGGGGGCGGGGCGGTGGGCTGGAGAAGGACAGACCTTAGGGAATCGAGACTGCCGGATGCTCGGGGACGCGGTGGGGGTGGGGCGCGGCGGGGGCGGGCTTTTCAATCTTTGCTTGTTCACTCACTGATGTCCAAGAAACTGAGTAGGCACAGTTTATGTTTGCTCGTTCATTCAACAAACATTTATTGAGCTTTAACTGTGTTTGGCTCCATGCTTAGATACTTGGATACAGTGCTGTATCCGAACCCTGCTGGTAATCGTGAACTAGGGGAGGGTGGCCATGCGTGCGTCCGTCCGGATTACATCCCTGAAACTGGCGTAGTTATTAATAGTGTCTCTTTTCACGCTTAAAGTTTCCCGGTATGGGCGGTAAAGAAGGCCTTGCCCCCTATCCCCAATTCCTGTACGTGGAAAGAATACAAACTATTGTGTGCTCACCATGCAACAAACACTTCCCTGGCACTTTGTATTCTCTGTAATCTTTGCCTCCCATTCTGCAAGGCAAGTATCACTAGCTCCTTTTTCAGATGATGAAACTGGCTCAGAGAGATTAAGAGACTTATCCAAAACCAAACAGCTAAGTGTTAGAACCAGGATCCAGACCCAAGTTGTACTCCAAAGTACCTCATCCCTACTACTCAAAATAAATAGATGATATCAAATAAATAAAAGACACTGTCCCTGACACAAAAGGGTTTATAAACCAAGGGGACTTATCCCATATGTAGTTAAAATACTGTAGGACATAACTAAGCTGTAAAATATAGAAAAGATTGAAGGTAGCTTATAAGGCTCACAGGGAAACTGATAATAAGACGATCACAGTGGGGTGGAGGTTATCACAGCCTTCCTGCAGGAGGTGGATTTTGAGCTGGATCATGAAGTGGACACCACTGGGTATTTGTCTGTGTGTGTGAGACATGGTGCCAAGTAAGAGAACAGTCTTGAGCATCAGAACAGGGACAGAGCTAGGCAGGTTGGAATCTCTCCATGGCAAGAAGATCCCTTTGTAAACTCCAAAGCCACTGCTCTGCCACTCTCCTTTCTTCCTTCTACCCTCCTCCCTGGTTTTATTGGAGCAGAGGCTCCTAGCAGGCAGATGCACGCATTCCACTCTGCTCTCAGGTCTTTGCAGTTGGTATTATATTTGGCACAAACTCCTTGATATTATCTTGGATGTCAGCTTCTCTGTTCCCCATCCCCGTCTGAAGATTTTGGGGAAATGAAAGATAGCGGCTTTTCAAAACAAAAAGGGCCCAAGTGAGCATCAAGAAGCCAATAGGCTTAATGGGAACAGAGAGACCAAGTCAGCAGAGAGAATTGGAAGGATGAGAAAGGAACACCACTGGATGTTGCTGTCACTTGAGGAACATTTGCTGCCCTCCTGCTGTGCAGCAGGCACTGTGCTAGACTCTGTGGCCTGGCCGCGCTATGAATGAAATTGGTTCCCTTCATACAGAACACACAGGTTAGTAGCTGGTGTACCTAGTGTGTTGGTTGAGGAGTCTGACGTTGATAACATACACAATAAATGGTGTTTGAGAAAGATTATTCCAGCAGGGTGTGTAGGAGGAAGGAAAAATCTGAGTCAGAAAGGACAGTGTGGCAGTTGCTGTGGGAATTTGGGCCAAAGGTAGAATCTGTGGGGCTGGAGATGAAGGAGTGAATGAGAAAAGAAATGAACAAATACTACTGTTGTTTTGAAACAAAAGCAATGAAGGGAAGACTCTGCAGAATTTGGTAACATATCAGACATAGGATGGTGAAGGAGAGAGAGTAGTTAAAAGCAAATCCACCTTTGTCTTGAGTTTCGGGGACCGGGAGGGTCACGGTGGGCAATAGGGAGGGGCTGGTGTAGGGGCATGAGAATGAGCTCAGTTACTTCTAGGACATCTAAGGGCAGGTGTTCTGTAGGTGACTGGACTTGGAGACAGGGAAGTCCAGAAGGGCAGTGGGCTGCCTTCTGAGAGAGTGTCCCTGTCACAGCTTCAGAGCAGTCACTGACCTGGGATATCATGAACAGATTTCGTGCATCAGGTGGAAGGTGGGAGTAGATGGTAGTGAAGGTGCCTCCCGACTGGGAGATGGCGTGCGTGTTGGCAGAGTGACAGCCTGTGTGGGAAGTGTGCTGTATGGGTGGGAAGGTGGTCCCTGGCCCAGGCCTGCCTTGGCATCCATCTCCTCACCTTTGGCTACAGAAGGTGCTAGAGATGCCGTCTGATGGGCCTGGGGGCATGAGGCCCAGAGGAGGTACTTCAGCAGCCTGGGGTCCCTCCCCCAGCCCCACCCTCAAAGGCCCTGGAGCCCAGGCCTGTGCTGCCTGCCAGGGCCTTTCCCGGAACCGGAACCGCAGAGGACCGAGCCCCTCCCTGCCTGCCCTGGCACTCTCCAGGCACAGAGCGTCCCTCAGGGCACCTTGCAGACACCCCAGGAGGCGGGGGCATAAGACAGGTCCCGCCTGCAGGAAGAGCCCTGCTCAGGGCTGCTGTCATCCTCAGGCCCACCAGACCCCAGGAGCCGGCAGCAGAGGGGCCAGGAGGAACTCTGCGGCTGGGTGGCAGGATTCATGGGTCTTTGCTGTGGCTTCAGGTGGGAGGGTGGGTAAGGCAAAACAGCAGCGTCTCAGGCTTCAAAGCACCATACCATCTGCGTCTCCCTGCCTCAGAGGAGGAAATCTTCAGGGGCCTAGTGGTTTTGAGGGGAGGGGACAGGAAGACACTCTGAACTCTGGGTCAGCTGAGGACAGAGATGGGGAGACCTTCTTGCCCTATAACCCACTTCTGGGATCCTCTTCTCCTACAACCTACCCCCCCCATCCCAGGACAAACTCCTACCTCTGTCTGCAACTAAGAGTTGCATCTCCCATGCTGAGACCTCCAGAGGTGTCCCAGAGTGGTGAGGTTTGGGGGACATGGCACATGTATGCAGCAGCTGTGTGCCTGGTCACACCTGTCGCTGGGGTGAGGAGAGCGCCCCTCTCAGGTGGGCAGAGGCTGCTCTACTCAGCTGGGGGCCTGGAGACGCTTTAACGGAGGGGCAAGAGGGCTGCGGGGTGCGCAAACGGGCCACGTGGAGGTGCCGCGGCAGGCTGGGGCGCGAGCCTGGGGCGCGAGCCGAGGAGCGGGCCCCTCCCGTTGCAGGGAGCCGCCGAGTGTCGGTCGTCGCTGACCGCAGGCTGCGAGAGCGGTTGATCTGGTGAGCGAGCACACCCACTTACCCAGCTGCTGAGTCAGGCTGTTCTCGCTCGCGCTCGCCCGCCCGCCCGCTCGGGACATTGTGTTCCAGCCCCGGCGCGCTGGCAGCGGGCCCAGGCGCTCACACCAGCCTCCTCGCCTTGTTTGTGCTCGCGGCTTGCGCTCGGCGCGCAGCCTCCCCGCCGTCGCAGCCTCCCGGCCGGCCGCCACAACCCTACGAGTGTGCGCTGGGGCAGGACTGGCGCGCGACCTCGGGGACGCGCGCCCGGGCCGCGTGGGCCCCCCGCAGCCCTGCCCACTCACCCGCCTTGGAGCACCCAGACCTATGCATCCCCCATCTGCCCCCAGGTTGGGAACCCCAGGCTTGCTGGGGTCTGGATTTGCACAGTTGGGGAGGAGAGGCGACTGTTGGGAGCTCTAGGAGAAGGAACCACCGAGGCTGCCGCCCAGGTGCCCCAAGCTCTCATTCCAGGAGTCCGGAGGAGGAAGCTGGGAGCACGACAGCCCCAGACTTGCAAGACCTGGGACGCAGTCACGTGACAACGGAAGCCTATGTTGAGGGGGCCATTTCTAGCGTCCCCTGGAGGAGCCACCCCTTTCCTCGCCCCCATTTCCTGATCCTTCACAGAAGCCTTGGAGCACGGAGACTCCAGGGATTCCCGGGGCTGGCAGACCAAGCCCAGACCTTTTGGACAGCTTGGGAAACCCCTGGCAGGACGCCAGGAGCAGGGAGAGCCCAGACACTGGCGGGTGGGTGTGGACAGCCGAGTGGAACAAGGGCAGGGTGAGGGAAGACGCCCCCAATCTCCCCCTGCAACCTGGCCTTTCCCTTTCTTTAGCCCCAACCCTGGTTTTTTTTAAGATCCACGTTTTCTTCTTACCCAGCCTTCTGCAGAAACACATCACTGAGTGCTGATCCTGAAGGTCCCACCCTCTCCAAACCAAGGAGGGGCCAAAGGATTTATAAACTGAGCACCTACAACATGGAAGGTTCAGTGTGGGGTGCTGCTAAGGGTGTCATTAGAAGTGAGGCACAGTTCCTGAGGTCCTTCGTTCTCCCTCCTGACCTCCACCGAGCCAGGAGTGGTGGTCTTCCCTGCCTACCCATCTCCCCAGCTCCAGCTCACAAAGCTGGCTTGAAACAGTGCCAGCCAACTGATTCCTCTCTCCTCTCAACACCCAGCACACTCGGCTTATACCTTTCTCACAGCACAGCCTGTGGCCTGTCTCATAGGCTAGTGATCTATTTACTAATCCTGTTCTTCTAACCAGATTAGAAAATCCTTGAGGCAGAAACAAAGTCTGCTTCTTCTTTGAGGCCTCCCCTCACCCCTCCAACTCATCTGCCACAGGCCAAGCTTGGCCCGGGAATTGATGTTCAATAAATATTGGGTGTATTGAAATGATTTCCTGCCCTTGGGCAGTTTGCAGGCTGGTTGAAGAGACAAACACATGGCGTGAGGTTAAATAATAACCCGAGCCAGCAGGTGGTGAGTACCAAACGTGTGTAACAGCTACAGGACTCAGAAGGAAGGAGGTGGTGATTTGGGAGAAAGATCCCAGGAGGTTCTGGGCCTGGAGCTGTGTGTGTGGAGGAGGAGAGGGGAGGGGTAGAGGTGACTCATTCTGGTTGACATCACCACAAAACAGCCTCCATGCTAGGCACTTTACATGCATTATCTCTACTATTTAAGGGGAGGGATAGGATTAGAAGGGTTGGAAGGGACAGTGCCCAAGCCAGCCCCACCCAGAGCCAATCAGAGCATAGAGGCAGCCTTGGGTCTGGGCTCCCCACCCCAGTCCCTGGGCACTGCCTGTTCCCTGGCCTGCCACTCCTACACACTACGCCCAAGAGAGCTGCCCAGCACTACCCAGTTCTGGATGCACTCTGGTCCCACCCTGTGAACAACTGGCTGTGTGACCTTGGGCAAGGCACTTCCTTACTGTCATCTATACCTCTCTTGCAGCCCTTGCAGGCTGTAACTCTGAAAGTCAGTGTCCAAGTGATGTTTGCCACCTCCCTTGGTGTTACCTGGGCTGCTGTGGCTGTCTGCACGCCACACTCCCCCACGCGCACACACCCTGGCTCCCTCCCAGCGTGGAGCTGCTGGGAGGAACACTGGGTACAGAGCGTGAGCAGGGATGGTAGGTTTCCTGCGGTTGCAAAAGGAACATCGGGACTTTCCCTGCAGTGCTCGCATTGTGGGAGAAGTGGGGGAGGAGAGGCAGGGCCACCTCGAAGGAACCTCTGCTCTCGTCCCTCCCCTCCTCAGTGCTCCCAGCTCTCAAAAAGGCTGGTACAGTTTGTTACGCTGGGGCCGGAATGTACCGTGTGTTTCATATGGCCTCTGTCCAGTCCTACACTGGCGGCTTTATATTTATACTTCCTTCTCCAGCCGTGGCGTCCTGCTGTCAGCTACCCCTGCTCTCATCTGCCCACCGCCTCTGGGGCCCCCTGCCCCCTCATGGGTCAAGAAACGAGTCTCCTGCCACTGCCACCACCACCCCCAAGGCCTTGGGTTCTAAACGCTTGTGGGGGATGGGAGGGTGGGGTGCAGAGAGAGCTCTGGAGGGGAGAGGTTGGCCTCAGGAAAGGTGAGTGCCCCAGGCCCCTTTCTCGCTGTCATCATCCAGCCCTGAAGCTGCCTCCAAAGCTATGGAGCCTCCAGATTGGGTCGGCAGGTCCCACGGGCCCTTGATGTTGGTCCCTTTGTCCTTGTCATCCTTGTTTCCTAAGCACTTCAGCAGTATTCTTGAGCCCAGACAAGTGACAACTCTATGTAAGTCACCAAAAGCTTGTCAGGCCTAGTAATCAGAGGCCCTTCCCCATCAGTCACACAGAACACAGGCAGGGTGGGGCCTGGCGGCGGGGCAGGCGGCAGATCTACCTACGCTTTTGCCCCAGGAGCTACACGTTCCTAATAGAAGCTGCAGCATGGAATCTGACACTTCATGATTTCTCTGCTGTTGGGACCAGTTTCATCTCCTCAAAGTGGCTTAGATATTCAGAGATCATTACGTTTACAATCTGGCCTTCCTTCCCCAGGAGCATGTGATACTATCATTCATGATAATAACTAAGTTCGGCAGCTTATGGGCAGCTCTCTCCGCACCCTGCGAGAGTTTAGAATCAAACACTGAAGAAAGGAGACCCGCTACTAGGGATCTTGGGCTCAGGGCTTTGCGTACAGAAGCTCATTTACTCTTCGCAGCAACTCTGGGGTGGGTGCTATTGTTAACCCCCTTTGACAGGGAAACTGAGGCTCAGAGAAGAGATAGAGCTGAGATTCACACTCAGCTCCATCTGCTGTCATCTAGAAGTTAGCACTTCTAAATGGTCTGCTAGATTGCTGAGATTGTGCACCTAAAACGTAAATCCTCCCTTTCTCAAGCCTCACAGTCTTACTCCCTCTCCCTTCAAGTGACTCCAGGAACTCCGCCTTCTTGGAGCCCATACATGCCTCGAGGTGTGATCTGACAGCTAGAAAACCGTTTTTAGCCCATTTGACGGGCTGAAATCCAGCTGCTAGCAAGGCCCCGAGGACACGGTCAGCAGTGGAGCTGGAGGGGCAGGCCCCCGGGCCCCTGGGCTGTGTGCCTCGCTTGTTTTTGGCTGGCTGGCATGCCTGCTGCCCCTCGCCTCCCCCCAGGAATAACCGCCTCCTATTGATTTGGCACTGGGATCCGAAAGCCAGGGGCGGAGCCTGGGTTCCAGGCCTCTGAAGTCAGGTCTGTCTGTGGCACCTGGTGACATGGCGACAACGCGCCTCTCTCAGGGCCTGCTCACAGCAGGGCTTTCAGAGAAATCAAACTCAGTATGATCATAATGTTCCTCTGAACTAAGAGGGCTAGTACCCACTTTCCTCCTGGGAAAACTGAGGCAAGAGCAGCTAAGTTGCTCCCCGAGGGCAAGAAACTGGCTCGTGGTTGCTCTCTGGGGTGCTTTGTTTCCTGTCACAGGGTCTCTCCTGAGCTGAGAGAGGAAAATTTTCCAAGATGTCCTGAAACCTGGTAACATGTGGCCTTTCACGTGGCTGTCACCCTAGGACGGATCACAGCCCCACACCGCCCATGCCACCCTTATCTGCCCCCAGGGGATGAAGCAAGGGCACCAGACGTCCTGTATTTAGTCGGCCCATCCTGTTCTCTGGCTTCCTGTCCTCTACGGTTCTCGTGGGCACATTTTGTCTTTCTGAGCTACTTCTTCTTCCTCTTTTATCCTTCCTTCTTTCTTTCTCTCTCCTTGCTGTCTGAGAGTCCTGTTTATATGCCTCCATCCAACTGTGTTTACTTTTCTTTCTTTCTTTCTTTCTTTCTTTCTTTCTTTCTTTCTTTCTTTCTTTCTTTCTTTCTCTCTCTCTCTCTCTCTCTCTCTCTCTCTCTCTCTCTCTCTCTCTCTCTTTCTTTCTTTCTTTCTTTCTTTCTTTCTTTCTTTCTTCTTCTTTTTTTTTTAGATAGGGTCTCACTCAGTGACCCGGCTGGAGTGCAATGACATGATCACAGCTCGCAGCAACCTCAAACCCCCAGCAATCCTGCCTCAGCCTCCTGAGTAGCTGGGACTACAGGTGTGCACCACCATGCCCGGCTAATTTATTTTATTTTTTATAGAGCTGTCTCACTATTGCCAGGCTTCTGTGTTTACTTTTTATTTTTGCTTTTTGTATTTCCAGTCTCCCAGGGTCCCTTCTGCCTCTTCCCTCTGGCCCCATCTTGTTTCCAAAGAAGTGTCTTCCACGCCTACCCACACGCCCTACTCCTCACCTTGCCCCAAGCTTCTGCCAGGGTCAGCTTGTTCCAGTTCATAAATTCAGTGGGCACTTATTGAGCACCTACTGTGTGCCCCAGGAATTGTGTTAATGCCTTGAGAACCAAAGTCCAAAAGCTGTGCCTGAGCATTTATTAAGCACCAGGCATTGTGCTACAACCTGAGGACACGAAAGGTGGTTGCTGCCCTCAAGACCCCGGGGCTACCTGGGAAAATGCACAAAAACAGATGGTTCTACTGGCTTGGGAAGCTGGGGACTGGGTGTGGCCAGAGCAGAAAGTTCACGAGGACTCTGAGGAGGAGGCAAGGCTTTCAGTTTGAGAGGCGCTAGCCAGGCAGGGCAGGGGTGCAGGGTGTTCCAGGTAGAAGGAACAGTGTGTATAAAGGCACACAGGCGTGAAGCAGCCCCGTGTCCTCCGACGGGCACTCGGAGTTGTTTGGCCTGGCTGGACATGGAGTACAGGTTGGGGAGCCGGGGAGATGAGGCCAGAGGCAGGCCAGCCCAGATGGTGCAGAACCTCATGTTCCAGCAAAAGAGTTGACCTTTATCCTGGAGCAGCTGGAAGCCCAGGCAGCCTCATGGCTCCCTGCAGCCCGGGAGCTTCAGGGCTGGGCTGGGGCCAGGGCCAGGGCCAGAGCATTCTCCTCTGATCCCCCATTAACCCACATTTACTGCCCTTTGGCTCAGCAAGGCCTGTGGAAGAGTCCGTCACTCAAATATAATGCTATGTCCAAAGCACAGTCCTTCATTCATTCATTTTAAAAAATAATGTTTAGCAAGCTCTGCTGTTAGCCAGGTACTGCTCTGAGCACCACTAATGGGTCATTGAACCCCACAGAGGTCCCAGCTCTGGAGAAATTTACACCCTTGGCAGCTGGGAGAGGGACAGGCCATTAAAAAAATGAAACAAATAAATTAGCAAGATAATTTCAGATCATGATAAGTGAAAGAAGAAAACAAAACAGGGAGGTAATTGAGCATGACTGGTGCTCTGAGTAGTCAGGGAAGGTTACTCTGAGGAAGGTTATATTTGAGCTCAGACATGGATGACAGGAACAGAACAAACCAGTCATGTGGACATCTGGAGGCTGAGGGTCTCAGGCACAGGAAACAGCACATGCAAAGGCCCCGGGGCATAAAAGAACTTGGTGCTTTCCAGATTTAGAAAAAAGGATGGGTTCAAATCTATTAACCCCCAGCAATCCTATGCAAGCATTATTATACCCATTTTGTGCAAAAGGATCAAAATGGTCAAATCCCTTGGCCAAAATCACAACTGGTAGTACACATTTTTATTCTAAAGCCATTGTTCTTTTTTCTACCAAAGTTGCAAGTATAGCAACCGTGTGTGTGTATCCTAAATTATCTATGAAAGTCCAATTTTTAAATTCTGTCTCATTTTCCCCTGGACGGTTATCTTGGACATTGTATTCCAAACCATGACTTGAAGCCCTGTCTTCATTAAGTACTACCAGTACTAGTACTGATAGTACCAGTCCTAGACTAGCACTTGACCACTGTAAGCCTTAGTTTCCTTATCTGTACATAGGGAGAGTAGTATTTCCAATATCATAGGCTTGGTGGGAGGATTAAATAAGATTGTTCAGGTAAGAGTCAGCACAGTGCCTGGAGCATGATGCAAATTCAATTAATGGTGCTGCTTCTTTATTGTTTCCTTGGAAATGGAGGCCACCTGCAGAATGATCCTGCCCCCACGGAGTGGGGAACCCAAGACATATAGACAGAAAGAGAGACCAACAATGTGAGGCCCCAGCCGGCTGCCAGACAGGCGGGAGAGCAGCGGGGAGAGAGCGGAGAGAGAGCCGGAGAGGGCGGCCGGAGGGCCTCTTCCCTTCCCTTTGCTCAGCCTCTCGCTCCTCTGCTAGGATCCCACATCGATACATCTTGTACTTCCCGTTTCCAGGGAAATTCCTCACGCTGGACCGCACCCACCCTTGAGGACCTCCGATCTCTTTGAGCAGAACGGAAGCCAGACAGAGACAGGGACTACGAAGCCACAGTCCCCAGCCCTGTGTGTGCCAGGAGGCCCTGGGGCAGACGGCCACGCTGCAGGAGGTGCTAGGACCTCCCCCCGGGGAGCCCAGCGTGGCTGCAGGGACAGAACGCCTCTCAGAGGAGGTAGGGACCTCGTGGAGTACGTGACTGCTTCCCCTCCAGCTGCATGCTCCAGTTAGCAGGACAGGGACCCCTCCCCACCCGTCCCCAGCCTTCCCCTGCTTCCTGCTCTGGTGCTGGGAGGCCCTGTCACCACACAATCGCGTGCACGCAGCACGCACGCCCCTCCCAGGCACCTCTGAGAAGACCAGCTGCAGCTGGGGGTGGGGTGCGCTGAGTACTGCCCGGTTCTCACACCCCTAGCTGCTCTCCCACCCTGCCCTAGCCCCCAGCTGCTGAGCTGCCTCTAGGTTTCAAGCAAAGCATGACTCTGTCTTTCCTGCTGCTCCGCAGCAGCAGCACCGCCTGGGGTTATTTTTAGCAGGGATGCAGGGAAGGCACATTCCTCCTTGACTTTCACTGCAGTCACCCCCTACTCCCCAGCCGTGACGTGACTCGCTGGGGGAGGCCGGGGTACGGAAACCCCCTCCCAGAAAGGGGAAACTGCTGTGTTTTCTGTTCCTTCAGTTCACCAGAACAGCAGTCGCAGTCAAGCATGGGGTTGGACTGATGGGAAATTCTAGGTTCCGAAGCCCACGGGCTCTGTCCCATCCCTGTTCTTGGGGAGCAAGAGGCACATGGTGACTGGAGTCGAGGTGCCCGGTCTGTGGGTGCTGGGGCCCCTGGCGAGCAGCGTGGCCGCACGGGCACTGTGGATACGTGGTGTTCACGTGGGCGCTGGCTACATGATTCATTAAACTGAGCACATGCCTTCCATGTGTTGTTCTATGCGTGTATCTTCTCGATGCTAGCAATGCTTATTGAGGTATGATCTACATACATTCTGCATACAGTACAATGCACGAATCAAATATGCAGCTCGGTGAATTTTGCCAAACGTATATGTCCATGTGACCCCCACTAGATCAAGATGCCGGACATTGTCATCACTTCTGAGTGCCCTTGTGCTCCCTCCCAGCCAGGCCCAGCCCAGAGCTGACGGATCCTGGTTTCTATCACCATAGGTTAGTTTCGCACATGCACGTGTGTGTGTGTGTGTGTGTGTGTGTGTGTGTGTGTGTGTGTTATAAACATAAAAGAAATGCAGCTGCTATCATAGAAGGGGGGACATGGCAAAAAAATTCTTAACATGAAAAGGGAGTATCACAAAAGGAGGGTTATTCCAACTGGAAAAAACTAATGTACCCTTGGCCTGGGAAACAGGAGTTTTCAGAGCCAGCCCAGATCCTGAGGGTTGAGAGCAGAGGGGCTGTGAGTGGGGATGGGGGAAGGGGAGGCCAGCCAGGGCCTCCTGCAACCCCTCACCACTGAGCAGTTTCCAGCAAGGCCAAGGCTAGTGGAAGGGCGCTCTCAAGGGCATGCACGGGAGGCAGGGAGAAGTCAGGGCCCCTTTGCAGTTAGGTTATTTGTTTTTCTGCCTTCCCTTCAAGGTCTTTTTGATTCTGAGTCTTCTTCACCCTTTGTCCTGCCTGGGGAAGGGGGAGGCTGAGGCTCTCACAGTAGAGGGTAGAAAAGATCATGGAGCTCACCATTCCTCCCTCCCTTCCTTCCTTCCTTCCCTCCACTTAGGCACCTACATTGGGCTGTGGGTGCCTGCCAGGTGCAGGGGATAGGAGGATGACTAAGACAAATTTTAGCTCACTGTGGAGTCAGAGTTGGCATTCCCAGGTGAGGCAAGGCCTTACACCTCCTTCCTGTTGGACATGAGGGGCCCAGAGAGGGGAAGTGACTTATCCAGAATCACGCAGCTAGCTGCCGGCAGCTGGCAGAGGTCAGCAAAGAACAGGACCCCTGATTCAGCCCTAGCTGGGGAAATGAAAGCAAAGGAAGCAAAATCAATGGCCGGACTCCCCTGCAAGCTTTCTGGGGTAGCAGAAAGAGCACTGACCTTGAGTCAGGAGACCTCATTTCTGCCATGAGGTCTTAGAAGCACTTCCTTGCTCTGGGCCTTGGTTTTCTCTTGTGAACATGAAGGAGGCGGCCTCCTGGGCATGTTTAAGGGCCTTTGTACTCTAACTTCTTGAGCATCCCCCGCATTTTCCTGCCTTGGTGCCTTTGCTTGGTAGTTTCTGCCACCTGGTATGCCCCACTCCCCTCCCACTTCCTTCCTCTGACATTCTCCTAATCATTTATGACTTTCAAATGCTGCCCCCAGAGTCCCCCCCAGTCCTTGGGGATCTGGTGGGGGGTGTCACCGAGGTCTCCACTGCGAGGACAGACAGAGCCTCCCCGGTTTGCAGGCCTTCCACAGGGAAGGGCCTGCTTAGCCGCTGTTGGAGGAATTGCAGGGATTTCTTCCTCCCACCCCACACTTCCACATGCCCCTTTTCAACTTTCAGAGCCTGATGTTGTCCTTCCACAGGGCCTCCAAGACATTGTGCCCGGCAGCCCAGGTTGGAGCATCAAACTGGGACACTTCTGCCCGGGGAGGTGACCCGAGGAGGGCTGAGAAGGCAGAGCCTCAGCCAGAAGGATGGCTGCCCCACCTCACCTGTCCCGCCCTCATTCACAAACACCTGGGCACAACAAATCCTCCCTCACAACAAACACATGGCTCCCGCTCCCACGGCCACACCCAAACCCACTCCTGCCCACCTGCCCGCAAACAGACCAGCACATTTGCAAACACGTACCTCCCTGCCCCCACGGCTCCCCTGCCCCGCCTTGGGGCACCACCCTCGCAAGCAAGTTCATTGCACAGACACACGGCGCGCACGGACAGGCACGTGGGCGACCCGGAGCATGCATGGGCATGCAGCCCCACACACACGCACACTGAGCACATGCACACACGTGTGAACGCATGGGCACGTAGACACACGGACACACCAGGGGTGCACACGCACACACACCCACACGCTCTCCCATGATACGGGCCCCCTCCATGCTCGGCACCCAGGTGGGCCCAGCTCATGCTCAGCAAGCTGAGGCTGCTCCAGGAACGTGCCACGAGAGCGCTCGGTTCTGACTCCTGGCTGCCTCTGGATTTATATCAGACTGGGGTCTTTTCTATTGATTTTCCTTACTGATGGCCCCACGGGAATAAGCAAAAGCCTCAGGAGCTGCGGGTGCACTCTGGGGCAGCACCCCATCTGGGCGGCTGAAGGAGTGGGGTAAGGATTCCATCACTTCTGTGAACCAATGTCCCCAAGGAGGGGTGGCCTGGTGAGACCAGTAAACGTGTGGCTGGTCTTCTCTTTGTTCTCACCGCCACACTCCTCCCCCAATCCCACCCATTCTTCCCCATCCAATTGGTCCTCATGTCCCATGGGTTATTCTTGTCCCATTCCTCCCATCCAGCCCCTCCTCTCAGGCCTCACCACCACTGCCTCCCTCCAGGGTTTCTAATGGCAGAGGAGAGGTGAGCAGCCCACCTCCAGGTTTATACCATCCTCCCTCTCCATCTTCCACACTGCTGCTAGAATCATCTGCCTCAAACACGCAGCTCATCTGTAACTCAGAGCCCTTCACTGGCTCCCCATTAAGAACAGAGGCCCAAATGCCCAGCATGGCACAGCCAGCTGCCCACGCGCAGCATGCAACTCTCAGCCTGCCCCCAACCGCAACTCTCAGCCTGCAGCTCTCAGCCTGCTACTCTCAGCCTGCCCCCAGCCTCATATAATTCCTCCCGGCCACCCCCCTCACCTTGCCACACTGGTGTAGGCCTCTGAGCCTTCGTATGTGCTGTTCCTGTTTTTCGGATCACCCTTCCCTCCTTTACCTAGCAAAAATCTTCTGGTCTTTCTAGATTGAGGGGTCCTTCTTGGTCTCAATTAGAGTTCATTTAATAATAGTGTTGACAATAATGATTTATATATGCAAGACAGCCGGACAGTGCAGGGTGTGTGCCTATAGAAATTCTGGCTTTTAAATGTGTGCATGCTTGTTAAATCCACATAGCAACCTTGATAGCTACTATCATTATCATCTCTATCCTATCAATGGGAAAACTGATACACAAAGAGTTGAAGTGACTGATTCCCCTAAGGTGACATACCTGAGCGAGATTTGCTCACAGCCAGTTTGGCTGAAGAGTCTGTGCAGTTAACCCCTGAGCCGAGGTGCCTCACTCACTTTCGTAAGCATTTGCCCACTCACATGGCTTTGAGCAACCAGCATCAGTTAGTGTCTGATGAATGAATGAATGAATGAATGAACTCATTAAAATTGAATAGAATGAAGAAGTAGGGCTCATCTTCATTTACGTAAGATGTCTGCCATGCCAAAGCTGTTTTATTTTTATAGAACATGGAATATTTTAAAGAAAATAAATTTTGAGAGTAAAATCCCATACATCATCTGGCTTTTTAAATGGAATTTATATCAATCCCCAAGCCTAAGTGTTTTTACATCAAGGAAGAGAGATGTCCTCATAACCCCCTAATAACCTGTTGAACCACAGGCTGTCATCTACCTACTGAGCAATCCCCGAGTTACCCCTGGGGAGACAGACCCCCGAGAAGTGACCTCAGGCCAGGTGAATTCCAACTGATGCCAAGGGAGCACCACAACTTAGAGCATGGGCCAGGGACAGAGTTGTTCCAACCATGTCTGTGAGAGCTTTCTGGAAGAGGTGAGATTTGGGCAGAATCTTGAAAGATTTTGATAATCAGAGGAAAGGAAGAAGGGCAGGGAATTCCTCAAAAATGTTTGGCCCCCAGGATTGGGTGGTAGGAAGGGCAAGGTAGGAAGGCAGGAGAGAGAGAGAAAGAGGGAAGATATGAGGGTGGTGAGGTCAGAGAGGCAGGTCCCAGTCACATGGTGGCATGGCAGGGGCTGAAATCGCCTTCACTTCCACCCTGGGTGGCCATACAGTTTTGGACGAGTGGCCGATTTCTCCTATTCTCGGCTACCCTTCACGCAAATTGAGCATTTAAGTCCGGGGAAAACTCAAATGAGAATCCTCAGAGCAGGAGGTTTGCCGATCCTCCAGTCTAACGCTCGGTTCCATCCACCAAGGAGCAGCTTCAGCTTCCGACACTCACTTCCGAGAGGCTGCGGGAGTAAGCCATGGCTTCGCCACCCACTGGCCGGGCAGGACATCTAATCTCCGTGCCTTGACTTCCTTAACTGTCAAAGAGTGATAGCGTCTACCTCCTAAGGTTGTTGTTGAAGATTAAATTAGTTAAGGCGCTCAAAACACCTAGAACATAGTGGAGCTTCCAACCCTGGCTAATGTGGTCGCTGTAACCAAGGGTCTTCATAATGTGGAAAATTTCACGAGGCCACCCCTCCTCCAGGGCACAGGTTTGGCCGTGGTTGCTGCCTCTCTTTAGTCCCATGCTTCTCCCACAGGTGTGGTTCCTGCTGACCTGAGCGATACCCTCCACGCCCACCACTGCCCACTTACGCCTGCTAAGCTGATACCGGCTTCTTTGGACAAGATTAGTTTTGCTTTGTGCCCGCAGGGCCAGGACAGGAAAGTGAAGCTGTGATGAAACCTGACTAAATAGTTTTGGGGAGTGCACTGGGCCAACTTCAGCTCCAGGGTCAGCCAGATTCCTGACACCAGAGCCAAGTCCCGGAAGAGCAGGCACTGGTGTCCCAGCATGTCCCCAGGGGTGGCCGGCTCACTGCCCTGCATGTCGCCAGGCTTGGGAAAGACCTGCCGGTTGTTTGCACGATAGGGTGAGAGCAGCATCCAGCTATGCCATGACACCTCCAGCTCTTGGAGAACTAGGCTGGGACAGGATACAAATCTGGCTCCTTGCAAGAAAGGGGCAGGTGGTGAGGGGATTGACTTACAGAACAGAGCCCAGCTCTGTCCTGGTGCCAGGCCCAGCTAGCTGCTCCTGGGCAAACAGTGAGGACCTGAACGATTCTCTTCGAACTTCCAGGTTCACCCCACACACACCAATCTTGCCCTTCTTACCCACTTCTGGGGCTTTCTCCTAACACACCCCCATCCTGCAAAAGCCTTTTCTTAGATCCCCCTGTGGCAAGGGCTGAGATGATGGAGTCAGCCTTAAGAGTTTGAAATTCTGAGTGACAGCCTTAATTCACTTTGGTGCAGGGGATCAAGGGGAAAAAATAGCAGGTCAGAAACTATTATTCGAAAGCTATTTTCTAGAAATACAGAAAGAAGTGAAAAGATAATGCACAGACTAATAAGTATGCACACATACTGCATGTGTTTTAGATCAACCGCACAGAGGCATAATTTACAAATAGTACAATGCACGCATTTAAGTGTACATACAGTTTGATGAGTTTTGACAAATGTGTTTGCCTGTGTAACCTTTATCACAATTTGGATCGGTACCTTCACTTTAAAAGTTTCCTTGTTCCTTTCAACAATCAATCCCCACCTGGCCCAAGTAAACCCTAACCTGCTTTCTGTCAATATGGATTAGATTTGGATTTTCTAGAACTTCAGATAAATGAAATCATATAGTATGTATTCTTTTATATGTGGCTCCTTTTGCTCAATATAATGCATAATGGTTTTTTTGTTTTGTTTTTCTAAGACAGGGTCTCACTGTCACTCAGGCTGCAGTGTAGTGGTACAATCATAGCACACTAGAACCTCAAGCTCCTGGGCTCAAGTGATCCTCCTGCCTCAGCCTCCCAAGTAGTTGGGACAACATGCACATACTACCCATGCCCAGCTAATTTTTCTAGTTTTTGTAGAGACGGGATCTTGCTCTTGCTCAGGCTGGCCTTGAACTCCTAGCCTCAAGCAATCCTCCTGCCTCGAACTCCCAAAGTGCTGGGATTATAGGTGTGAGCCATGGCCTCAACATAATATTTTTGAGATTTGTCCATATTTTTGCATGTATTAGTAGTTCATTCATTTTTATTGTTGTGCTTTATTCCACTGTGTGGCCACACCACAATTTGTTTATCTATTCTACTGTTGATGGAAATTATAATTGTTTGTCATTTAGGGCTAGTATGAAAAAGTTGCTATGAACATTCTTGTATTAATACAACTCTTTTGTGGACAGATGCTTTTATTTGTCTTGGGAGCAGAATTGCTGCGTTGTATGGTAAATGTGTGTATGCTGAATGTCAAAGGAAACTGCTAAACGGTGTTCCAAAGTGGCTGTGTGTTCCCACCAGAAAAGTACGAGAGTTCCAATTGTTCCACATCTTGGCCAGCTCTTGGTATTGTCACTGTTTTTATTGTTGGCACTTCTGGTGAGGCATATATTGCTCTGTCCCTGAAGCACACACTACTGGTCCCTCCTACTCTTTCTGAGTTTCTCTCCCTGCCATATGCTCTTCTGCATTTGCTCTGTCTTTCCACCATGTGCTAGGAGCATTTCCTGGAATTCTCATCATTTGGGTCTCCGCACAAGTGTCACATCCTCAGAAGTCTTCCCTCACTATCCTCTCTAATGGTGTCCTCAACACTTTTCAATCACATTGCCCTGTCTGCCGCATGAGAACTTCAGCTCCATGAACAAATGCATCCTGAATGTTTTGCTTACCTACAACAGTGCCTGATAGATGGTAGGTGCTCAATATATTGTTGAATGGATTTGCAAGCCCAAAGTGTTATGTTCAATATATTGAATCTCTGGGGGTCCTGGGAATGAAAGGGGCTGCATATCATCAAAACAGAAATATTTAAAGCATAAATTATTTTTATCATTTGGGGCTGTTCTGTTTTACATGTAAATATCTTAGAAATGAAAAGTGTAGAAAACAAGAAAGAAAGAAAGAGAAAACCATAGTTTCATCAAATTATTATAGCTTAAAAATATAAATAATTTTTATTAGTTTTAAATTTTTGATTATTTTTAAAGTTAGCTTTTGAATAAGTTACATTTGCACATATGGTGAAAAATTCAAACAGTATCTCCTTTTGGAAAAGGCTGCTATATACAAACATAGATATATCTTTCTCTATTTTTTTCCAAAAATAGTGTTGCATTGTATACGTATACATTACTCTGCACCTTGCTTTTTTCATTTAACCATTTATCTCAGGACTCATTCCACATTATTATATGTATTAGTTAAGATTAGGTTCAGCTGCGAATGACAGAAAATTCAGAATATCAGTGCCTTGCAAAATGAGACACTGGTTTTTCTGGCTAATGAAGTCCAGAGGTAGGTAGCCAGGCAATACTGGGATTCCACAATTGTTAGGGACCTAGGTTTTGTTATGTCATCCTCAACGTGAGGCTTCTACCTCATGGTCCAATATGGCTTTCTGAGCTCTTGTCATTATGTTGCATCTAGCCAGCAGAAAGAGAAAAAGAAAGAGAGGCATATGAGCTTCCTCCCCTTAAGGACAATTCCCATGACATTTCTGCTCAGCTCCCATTGGCCAGAACTCAGGGGCACACCTAGCTGCAAGGGAGGCTAGGAAATCTATTCTTTTTTCCAAATAGTCATGTACCCAGCTCCAAAATCAGAGGGGAAAAGGAACATGGATATTAGGGGATGATAAACAATCTCTGTTACGTTATATATAGATTTGCATCACTTTAAAAAATGCTACATAGAATTCCATGGTATAAATGTATCATAATCTATGTGTTTTTTTCTTTTTTCCAGACCATGACATCCAAAAGCAATACCATAATTTATGTAACCAGTTGGCAGACGTTAAGTTGTTTATATTCATTACAAATGATGCTGCAATGAACTATATCTTATATCTACCCACTTGCTTGGAATATATGGGTGTATTTCTGTAGTATAAATTCCCAGAAGTGGAATTATTGCGACAAAGACTATGTGAGTTATTGCCAAGTTTTCTTCTGAAGAGGTTTCATCAATTTTTGGTCTTACCAATAATATTGTTTCCTGCACCCTGACCAACCCACTGTTTTACAAAACTTTAGCAGTTTCTTAGAAAATGATATCTCTGGTAAGTGTAAAATGCTTTTGGTTTACATTTCTCTTATTATAGGTTAGGTGGAATGTCTTTTCATACTCACCAGTGATTTAAATTATGAAAGTAATTCAAGTATCTAGTAAAACATTATCTAGTAAAACAATATAAAGAGAAATGCAATAAAAACTAGTTCTTCCTACTCCAGGTTGCCAGGTCCCATCTTCTTAGGAGTAACCAGCATTAAGAGTTCCTTGGGGGCCGGGCGCTGTGGCTCACGCCTGTAATCCTAGCTCTTGGGAGGCCGAGGCGGGCGGATTGCTCAAGGTCAGGAGTTCAAAACCAGCCTGAGCAAGAGCGAGACCCCGTCTCTACTATAAATAGAAAGAAATTAATTGGCCAACTGATATATATAGAAAAAATTAGCCGGGCATGGTGGCGCATGCCTGTAGTCCCAGCTACTCGGGAGGCTGAGGCAGAAGGATCACTCAAGCCCAGGAGTTTGAGGTTGCTGTGAGCTAGGCTGACGCCACGGCACTCAACAAAGCGAGACTCTGTCTCAAAAAAAAAAAAAAAAAAAGAGTTCCTTGGGGCTGGCTGCAGTGGCTCACACCCGTAATCGTAGCTCTTTGAGAGGCCAAGGAGGGAGGATCGATTGAGGCCAGGAGTTTGAGATCAGCCTGAGCAAGAGTGAGACCCTATCTCTACAAAAAATAGAAAAATTAGCCAGGCATGGTGACATGCACCTGTAGTTCTAGCTGCTTGGGAGGCTGAGGTGAGAGAATCACTTGAGCCAAGAGTTCGAGGTTACAGTGAGCTATGATTGGGTCACTGCACTCCAGCCTGGGCAAAAGAGTGAGACTCTAGCTGCAAAAATAAAAATGTTTCTTGCATATACTTCCATAAATCTCCATTGGAATATATTAATAAATATATGTATATACTTTTTAATTATATTAGTCTCTGTAATTTTTTAAAAGTAGGAGTCTCCATTATACTCTGTTGTACACTTTGTTTTTTCACCTAATATATTTTGTAGATCTTTCGTGTCAGTACATAGAAATATATTTTATTCTTTTAAATTGTTGCATATGTTGCATGGAAAAAACAAAATTCATTAAGACAACCTCCTGCTATTGATGATTAAATTGTCTTTAGTTTCTTGCTGTTACAAATACTTCAGTGAACATCCTTGTATATGTAGCATTGCCAACATGTAGGAGTATAGCTATAAAATAAATTCCTGGAAATGAAATATTGGGTCATTGAGTATGTGGGTTTTAAAATTTGATAAACATTGCTAAATTGTCTGCCAAAGAGGTTATACAATCTTCACTTCTATGAATGAAAATGGCTATGCCCTATTTCCCACATCCTTACCTGCATTGTATATTATCAAACTTTTAAATAATCAAATAGATAAAAATGGTGTATCATCATGTTAAATTGTATTATTTTTATTATGAATGAAGCTAAATATCTTTTTATGTATTTCTAAATAATTTGTTTTTCTCTCTGGGAACTGCCTATTTATATCTTATTCCCATTTTCTTTTGAATTATTTATCTTATTGATTTGTAAGAGTTCTTTGTATATTAAAGAATTGACCCTTTGTTATATGTATTATAAATATTTTCCAAGGTTGTAATTTGTCTTTTGACTTTGTTTACAGTGTGTTACATTTTTAGGAATCTGAGTCTGTCAATCTTTTCCTCTATGGCCTCCTATGTCTTGCTTATAAAAGCCTTCCCCACTACAAGCTTTCAGAAGTAAACTCCCCCATGTTTTCTTATATTATCTTTGTATTTTCATTTTTTACCTTCAGATCTTTGATCCATCTGGAGCATTTTTGTTATAAGAAATGAGGTAAAGATCTAGCTCCCTCCCATCCCCTGTTCCCTAGATGACTAATTGGTTTTCCCATCATTATTTATTGAATATTTAAACATTTCCCCAATGCTCTGAAATGTTCATAGATAGTTAGGACTATTTCTTTTTCTTTTATTTTTGAAACAGTGTGTCTCGCTTTGTCACCTGGGATAGAGTGCAGTAGCATCATCGCAGCTCACTGCAGCCTCAAACTCCTGGGTTCAAGCAATCCTCCTGTGTTGGCCTCCTGAGTAACCGGGACTACAGTTGTGCGCCCAGCTAATTTTTTCTATTTTTGGTAGAGACAGAGTCTTGCTCTTGCTCAGCTGGTCTTTGACTCTTGACCACAAGTGATCCTCCCTCCTCGGCCTCCCAAAGTGTTAGACTCTATTTCTATGTTTTATATTATTTCATTTATATGATTTCATCAAAATATATTTATATTTTATATGCCAGAGTTAAGCTGTTTTAGTGATAGTTTTATACTATGTTTTGATATCTGCTAGGGCTACAATGCTTTTCTTTTTCAGAATTCTCCTAGCAATTTTTACATGCTAATTTTTCCAAATGAATTTTAGAATCAGTTTGTCAAGGCAAAAGAAATCATATTGCTATTGGGATTGCAAACAGTAAATATTTTTGTGCCTCAGTCTACAAAAATATACAGTTTCTAAACAAAGAACTATAACAGATATATGATATTTAAGTAAGTCTTAAAAACATGCTAGCACGCTGTCAGCCCTCCTCCTGAGGCTCCCAATGATGTTGGTATCTCAAAGCAGCTTCTGCAATCGGGAGGTTGTCTCAGGGGCTTAATCCAGCCACCCAGACATGTTCCTAGTTTTTTGAGCAATAAGGATGGGAAGTCATTCTTTCCTCTTGAGCTATCACTGGATTGTCAGGAATAGCACAACCAAGTGAAGGCAGCAGGTGTTACACTGGAGTTGAGCACCTTAGGAAGAAAAGGAAGAAGCAGCTTCAGATCTGGTAGTGATCACCAGGGAAACCACAATGGCCAACAGGCCTCTCTGGGCCCCCAATTACTAGTCCTTGAGCTCTAGACTCTGTGAGTCTGGAGGAACTTTCTAGATGCCGCCTCCCCATACACACACTCTACAGAGGTAGAAACTGAGGTGCAGAGAGGGATTTCTCAAATTTGCACAGCTATTTAGTGAAAGATTGGAACTTAGAACCCAGGTGTATCATTAGTGGATCTTAGTTGCAAACAACAGAATCCTATCTGACCAGATTGAGCAGAAAGAGACTTATTTCAGGTAATTAGGTAACTCACAGACTCACCAGGAGGGATAAGAGAAACAGATTCCAGGCAAAGCTTCCAGTGACAATGCCTAAGGCCACATTGCAGAGAAAATGGTAGCTACCACCACTGTTGAACACTGATTCCAATAACTTAGTGTTAGCACAGCCCCTCCTGCCCCAGCACCAACACCAAATGCTGCCTCAGGAACTTGACCTTACAACCCCTGAGAAACCACCTCTGTTGCCATTGTAACCACCAAGCCTCCTGCCGTGTACTTTCGAACTAAAGTCTCCTTTGGGTGTGTAATTGGTAGAGCTAGGTCTCATGCCAATGTTCTGGCTGCAAGGGAGGCTGAGAATTTGAGTTCTGACTTCTAGGTTGAGGGGCAAAACAGGGAATTTCCCCAAGTATAGAAAAGCCACGGCCGGGCATGGTGGCTCACACCTATAATCCTATCATCCTAGCATTCTGGGAGGCCGAGGCAGGCGGATTGCTTGAGGTCAGGAGTTCAAAACCACCCTGAGCAAGAGCGAGACCCGTCTCTACTATAAACAGAAAGAAATTAATTGGCCAACTAATATATATAGAAAAAATTAGCCAGGCATGGTGGTGCATGCCTGTAGTCCCAGCTACTCGGGAGGCTGAGGCAGAAGGATTGCTTGAGCCCAGGAGTTTGAGGTTGTTGTGAGCTAGGCTGATGCCACAGCATGCACTCTAGCTGGGCAACAAAGTGAGACTTTGTCTCAAAAAAAAAAAAAAAAGAAAAGCCACTTAGAATTTGGACCAATACTCTAGTCAAAGACAACTACATATGCTGGATAAATATTTTGAAATCCTTTTTATTGGTACATAATATTTATATTAATATATATTTATAGAGTATGTGTGATATTTTGTCACATGCATAGAATATATAACGATCAAGTATTTGGGGTATCCATCACCAGGAGTATTTATCATTTCTATGTGTTGGGATTTAAATCTTTTTTTCTCTGTTGATTTTTTTTAGATTTATATTTTAATTTCAGAATGTTACAGGGGTACAAACACTTTGGTTACATATGTTGCCTTTGCACTGCCCGAATCAGAGCTACATGCGTGCCCACCCCCAGACAGTGTGCACCCCACCCATCAGTGTGAATACACCCATCCCTCCCTGCCCGCCACCTGATGAATGTTAGGGATTTAAATCTTAAAATCATCAAAAACCTAACGAGATAGTGAGGAATTACTGTATCAGGATACAGGAAATTGTAAGAGTCCAGAGAGGTTAGAGTTGCCAGATAAAATACAGTACTCCCAGTTAAATTCTTGTCTGAATTTCAGATAAGCAATGAATAATTTTTTAACTGTTTGTCTCAGCTAAATTTGAATTTCGGATAAACAGCGAATATTTTTTTCACATGCAAAGTATCCTTATGCAATATTTGGGACATACTTATACTAAAAAAGTATTTATTCCTTATCTGAAATTCAAATTTAATTGGATGTCTTGTATTTTTATTTGTTAAATCCAACAAGCCTCCCAAGGGCTGCTTTTGCCCAAGAGCATGTGCCGATCTAGATGAGCCATGGGAGAAGCTGAGCTGTACTTTTCAAAGCTTCTTGAGATTAAGGGGTACAAAATTGAAATTCAGGGCCTACCGAGGTTGGAGACCCAGATAAACCTCCCTTGTGGTAGACTGTTACTTTTGATGGTCCCAAATCAGCTTTGGCTACGGGTACTCACGCCCTATGTACTCCCCTTGACTCTGGGCTGCCCTGTGACCTGCTTCAATCAATAGAACATACTGGAAGTGATGTTGTGCCAGTTCTGGCTTAAGCCTTGAGAAGGCAGCGTCTACATTTTGGCTCTGGCGAAAGCCAAATGCTATGCAACAAGTCCAGCTACCCCGAGAGCTGGGACCTAACTAAGGATTGGTGTCTAAGTGGATTTCAGAATTGCCAGCGACCTGTGGCTGGCACTCCCTTTTCCATGGGAGTGTCTGTTGGGATTTTCCTTTCCCTGCCTCGCCATTGTGTGTGGGGAGCAGATAACTTGTCTCTTTAGTTCAAAGGGCTTCAGATTGAGAGGAGCATCACTTGAGAAGCTTCATTCAGAACTGGATCTGATTTAGATGAGGTAAATATGGACTTTAAGCTCAATCCTGGTACAGCAATAGGATGAGAATTTGAGGGTCTTAAAGGACAGTGAGTGTATTTTGCATGGGAGAGCAGGTGAATCACTAGGAGACAGAGGGTGGACTGTAACAGATGGTTACTTCACTGGCCTCCGTGAACCATGTATCTGAGTATTCACACCAGTGTTAGTTCCCTCCCCTTGAACCTGGACCGGGCTGTGACCTGCTTTAACCAAAAGAATGTGGCAGCAAGATACTGTATGAGTTATAGGCCTAGACCGTAAGAAGTCCTGGCAGTGTCCATATTTGCCCTTTGGGGGAAGCCAGGAACCTAGTTCAGAAGTTCAACTACCTTGAGACCACCACGTTGTGAGGAGCCCAACCTAGCCTCATGCAGAGGCATGTGGAGAGGAGCTGAGGGCTCTGGCCACCATCAGCTGTTCTCTGCGTGGGTAAGGCTACCTTGGAAGCGGATCATTCAGCCCTGGCTGCTCCGACCAATGCCACATCGACTAAACACCAGGTGTCCTTGCTGAATCCTGTCCAAATTTCGCATCATGAGCAATTAACTATAATAGTTGTTTTTTTAAGCTAGGAGGAAGCAAACTATAGCTGACTACCTGTACTTTTATTTTCATTAACAGCTTTATTAGGACATAATGCACCTACCATACAATTCATTCATTTAAAGTGTACAACTCAATGGTTTTTACATGTTCACAGATATGTGCAAGCATGACCACAGTCAGCTTTGTAACATTTTTATCACCACAAAAAGAAATTCTGCATCCTTTACTTATCACCTTCCTATCTCTTCCCTTCCCCTCCACACCCACCCATGAGCAATCACTAATCTACTTATCGTTTCCTGTCTTCCTTGTTCTGGACATTTCGTATGACTGCAATCATCTATTATGTGATCTTTCATGATTGAGTCCTTTCACTTAGTATAATGTTTTGAAGGATAATCCATGTTGTAGCTATTAGTATTTCATTCTTTTTTATGGCAAAAAATGTGTGGATATACCACGTTTTGTTTATCCATTCATCAGTTGGTGGATATTTTGGTTGTTTTCCACCTTTTGGCTATTATGAATAATGCTGATGTATACATCAGTATACAGGTATCGGCCAGGCGCAGTGGCTCATGTCTGTCGTCCTAGCTTTCTGGGAGGCCCAGGTGGGTGGATAGCTGCTGTTTCAGGGGTTCGACACCAGCCTGACCACAGCCTGAGCAGAATGAGACCCCATCTCTAAATCTAAAAAAAAAAAAAAAAAAAATCAAAAAAATACACAAAATCCAACAAAACACAGCTGGGCGCTCTGGCAAGCGCCTGTAGTCCCAGCTACCCCGGAGGCTGAGGCAGAAGGATCCCTCACAGGCCAGGACCTGGAGTCTGCAGTGACCCACCCTCACTGCACTCTACCCAGGATGCCGAGCGACACTCTCTCCACAAAAAAACAAAACAAAACAAAAAAACATGGATACAAGTATCTGTTTAAGTCCCTGGTTATTTTTGTTTTGTTTTAGAGACGGGGTCCCGCTCTTTCACCCAATCTGCAGTGCAGTGGTCCAGTGAAAGCTCATTGTAACCTCAAATTCCTGGGCTCAAAAGATCCTCCTGCCTCAGCCTCTCGGGTAGCTAAGACTACAGGCGTGCACCACCACCACTTGACTAATTTTTCTTTTCTTTTTTCTTTCTTGTAGAAATGGAGTCTCACTATGTTGCCCAGGCTGGCCTGGAACTCCTGCTCTCAAGCAATTCTCTTACCTCGGCCTCCTAAAGTGCTGGGATTATAGGCTTGAGCCACCGTGCCCAGCCTGTCTATGTTTTTAATTCTATTAGGTAAATGTCTAGGAGTGGATTTGCTGGAACATATGGTAATTCTATATTTAACATTTTATGAACTGCCAAACTATTTTCCACAGAGGCCATACCATTTTACATTCCTACCAGCATACGTGAGAATTTCAGTTTCACCAACACTTGGGACCCTTGTCAAAAATCAGTTGACCATACATGTGTGAGATTATTTCTGGACACTCAATTCTATTCTATTAATCTATATGTCTTTCCTTGTGCCAATACCACACTGTGTTGATTACTGCTGCTTTGCAGTCTTCCTATTTTGTTTTTCTTAATTTTTATTATTTTTAAAGATTGTTTTGACTATTCTGGGTCCCTTACAATTCCATACGAACTTTAGAATCAGCTTGTCAATTTCTATAAAGAAGTCATCTGGGATTCTGATGAGGATTGCATTGAATTAGAAGATCAATTGGATACATTGCCATCTTAACAATGTTACGTTTTTTGACCCATAAACATAGGATGTTTTCCCAATTATTTAGATCTTCTTTAATTTCTTTCAACAATGTTTACTAGTTTTCTAAGTTTTACACTTCTTTTCTTAAATATATTTCTAAGTATTTTGTTCTTTTTGATGCTATCATAAATGGAATTGTTTTCTGAATTTCATTTTTGGGTTGTTCATTGCATGTATAGAAATATAATTGATTTTTTTTATCTTATATCCTGCATCCTTGCTGAATTTGTTTATTAGTTCTAATAGTTTTCAGTGGATTCCTTAGGATTTTGCATACACAAGATCATGCATCTGTGAAGAGACAGTTGTGTCTGCCTTTCCAGTCTGGATTTCTTTTATCTGTATTTCTTGCCTAACTGCCCTGGCTAAGACCTCCAGTACAATGTCAAATAGGAATTGCTAGAGCGGACATCCTTATCTTGTCTTTGTCTTGTTTCCTGGGGGAAGCATCTGGCCTTTCACGGTCAAGTGTGATGTTAGCTGTGGGTTTTTCATAGATGCTTCCCTTTCAGGTTGACATCCTCGACTCGACAGGCTGACTGCTTTGTAAATAAAGTTTTATTGGAACATACCCATGCCATCTGTTTATGCATTGCCTATGGCTGCTTTGCGCTATAGTGACAGACTCAGGAGTTGTGACAGAGATCGCATGGCATGTAAATCTAAAATATTTAGTATCTGGCCCTTTAAGAAAAAGTCTGCTGACATCTGTTTTAAGCCACTAAATTTTGGGACAGTTTGCTACGGGGCAATCTATAACTAAAAGAACTCCCAGTCTTAGACTGAAACCCCAACGAGAGTAAGGAGGAACCATAAATAAATAAACTTGTTCATAGACTGTAGCCCAGCTTCAAGTCATTTGGGTGGCTCAGAAAGTCTGGAGTCCTGAAATTGGGTTAAGGTGATCGCAGACTGCTAACATCCCTAGATGCCTGGCAGAAACAAATGGAAATCCTTCCAGAGGAAGATATTATCATCGTTACCTCAAGTGATTTTTTAAAATACAATGGCTAAAGCATAGCCAGGTACATGAGGAGATAAAACAAGAGGAAGAAACAGGAATAAAAACTGACAATGGCAGCAGACCCACAGGACTGCAGAATAGAACTTTCAGATACAGATCATAAAACAACCATACTTACCATGTTTAAGGAGAGAAAAGACAACCGTAAGACTTATGGCAGGGCACTAGGGGATATAAGAAGTGGCATAGCAGATTTGAAAAAGAACCAAATACAAATTCTAGAACTAAAAAATAGAATAACCAAATGGAGCTCAATGTTTGAGTTCAAGAGGAGAATTTGTTTTTAAAGCTGAAAACAGAATTAGTGAACTAAAAAAACATCAGAAGAAACTTTATTAGAACAAAGCATGGAAGGACAAAAGATAGAAAATTTAGAAGAAAGGGATGAAGTGAGAAGGTCTAATGTGTTTCATTTGGAGCCCCAGAAAAAAAGAGGAAACAGACAGAAATAGTATTTGAACATGTATTGGCAGATAATTGTTCAAAACTGATGAAAAACTATTTAAAAGGTGATAGAAAGCCATGAAATGACAGATGTCCACTCTACCACGTGCTCTGACTCCTGAAACAGTATATTGGGAACATACAACGCTGCCTGTGGAAAGACTTGGAAGCCGAGATGGAGGTGGCTTCATAGTGAGTGGAAAGGGCTTGGGTGGGCTGGGTTCCAGAACGAGCTCCGCCCCTTCCTAGCTGTGCCACCTGGGCAAAGTTGCCAAACTTCAGTTTTCTCAATAAATGAGGATAAAGAGTAATATGGACCTACCTCTCACTGCTATTGTGAGACAGTCCTGTGATAAAATGCATGTGAACAAACCTAGTGAATGCCACGTGCTTTAAAACTGAGACGTGGTTTGAGCAATGCCACAAGCATGCCCAGGGCCACATAATTTACAGGGCCCAGTGCAAAATGAAAATGCAGGGCACCTTGTTCAAAAATTACTAAGACAGGGACAGCAGAGCATTAAACCAAGCACAGGGCCCTTGTATAAGTAGCTGCTTAGGTTACACGCCCATGAAGCCAGCGTTGGTGACAGGCCCTGCAAGGAACTGTTCTGCACGTTAGGAAAGGGCTGCTCATCCCACACCCAGGTGTCCACAGCCATGGCCCACATCATCTTTGAATTCTGAAAGGCAGCAATGTTTAGGGAAAATGCAAGCATGTGTGTTTCCAAATGCCAAGAAGGGCAAGTGTAGTGACTGGAGTGGTTTTCGGGGGGAGTGGGTGGGGCTAGCCAGGCTGCCATTGGAACTGTGGAACTGACTGTTCCCCACAGACTCTGGTGCAGGGGGAAAAAAAGCCTGTAGCTGTATCTACAGGGCCTGTTGTTGTTGCTGCGGTGTGTTACAACACAGCCTGGCAGCCTCCCCTGCCTTTCTGTCTTCCTCCTGGAAGAGCCTGGTCCCAGAGCATGTGACTTGTCCACATAGCTCTCTGCAGTTTGCCCACACTGCTCCTTGATGTTCCTTCAATTACTAGGCTTTTCCAGGTCTGCATGCTTTTTACTCATGCTACTGCCTCCCGCCCAGGAGTCCTTTCCTTCCTCATCCACCCTTGTGTCTGACCTACTCCATCTTTTAAAACTCAGCTCTACTGCCAGGTGACCTCTTCAACGAAGCCTTCCCTGCCTCGCCTATGCAGACATCTGTCAGAACCCCTATAACTTGAGGAAAACTGACATACCATGTGGATGTTGCTGTCTCCTAGGCTGAATATTTTGAGGGCTGGGACAATGTCTTCCCACCTCTGTATACCCTGTACATAGCATAGTGCTTAATACCGCCTGTTATTAAGCATGGTTGATGCTTAATCAACTGGCATTAGTACGCGGAGTAGTTTTGGTCTATGTGGTCTTGCTGAATTAATGCATGAATAAATTGTTTCAGTGACTCTCCGTGGCAGCTGGTAAAAAGGGAGGCTTCTAGGCACTGAGAATAGACAGATGACTGAGACAGAGCCCCTGACCTTCAGTTTTGGCTTTATTTGGCTTTTCTGCAGACACCACCTCTCGAAGGCAGCATGGTGATTTGTGCAAGAGGCTTTTCATAAATACTTAAGTGTGATATAGTGCAAAGAGAACAGTTTTGGAGCCAGGAGACATGAGTTCCAATCTGGCTATGGGACACCAGGTTTCCATAGGTAACTATTATGTCACATAGTTAACTAGTTATGGGATTTTAGGTTTCTGTTTCCTCAAAAATGAGAGGATTGAGCTAGAGATTCTCTAAGGCCCAGGTGCTCCCAGGTGGGAGTGACTCAGAGGTGGTCATCTAGGTGGAAGCAGGGGGCCCATCTTGAAGTTGTGTTGGCTCAGGAGTCTCCCCTTTGGAGTTGGAGTAGAACACAGCCGTTTTCAGGGCCCTTTCCTGTCTTAATCGCCTGGGCTCTCATATTTGAAAGATAGATAGTCATGGGAAAGCCAGGTCGTCACAGTCACTGGGTGTCCAGAGGGAGGTGCTATGTGCTAAATTGGTTCTGCGATTCCCCAGTCCTAACTGGGCATCTTTGACGTCCCGGGGTTGCTTCCTAAGGCTAACCCCGAGGCACAAACAGCCCGGCCTGCCCCTCCGCAGCCTCAGGGCAGGCCTGGTGGGCGGACAAGCGGGGCAGAGCCTTCAGGGGGACCACACAGACGTGAAGCCAACTAGCTTGTTTAGGTATTAGTTTCTCAGGAGGCAAGGGGGGGTTGTGAGGGGAGGTCGCTCAGCTTCCTCCATCCCTTTTCTAAGGCCCCCACAAAGAGCAAGGGCCAGACACGTGGGCAGGCGTGGGGAGGCGGGGAAGCAAATGAGCGGGGGCGGGGCCTCATTTCCTTGGACGGCACGCGGCCACCAATCCGGACAGGCAGAGCGACAGCCCGCGCGCCTTTTGGGGGCGGACTGACAGCCCCGGGGCCCTATGGAAAGCGGGTCCTGCGGCCGGTGGGGGCGGGACAGCGCCGGGCGCTGCCCGGGGGATTCGGGCCGGCACACGGGCGCTGCCAGTCTTGGGCGGCGGTGTCCAGCGCGCGGGCGGCCTGCTGGGCGGGCTGACGGGGAGCGGCGCGCGGGCCAGGCGGAGAGACACGGAGCCGGCGAGCCCCGCGGCGACAGGTACCGGCGCCATGGCCGCAGGGATGGGGCGGCGGGCCGCGCGCCCCGGGAACCGAATTCCCTCCTTCGCGGTCCCGCCGCGGCCGCGCCGCCTCCCCGCCCCCTCACGCGGCTCCCCTGCCCGGGAGCGGCGCGTCGGGCGCGGAAGCCTCGCGGTGGGCGCGCCGGGGCCTCGGACCCGCCGCGGAGCCCCTCGCCGCGCCGCCTGGGCCGCGGGGCCGGCGCTCCCTGCGGGAGGCGCGGAGCCGGGTGGCCGCGGGAGCCCTCCCCGCCCCGCCGCGCTCCCCCTCGCGGAGGCGAGGCCGGTCGCGCCCGCTCGTCCTCACTCGGCTTTTGTTTCCCGCCCGGGTGACAGGTCCCGCCCGGGCTCTCGTCTGCGGCCCCCGCCTCGCCCGAGGCCCGCTGCTCGGGGACCGCGGCCGCCCGGGGCAGGCGGCGGGACCCTCGGAGAGCCGGCGGCGTCCGGGCAGCGCTGCCGCGGCGGGAGCGAAACTTCGCTTCCCAGGCCCGGGCGGCGGGAGAACTCGAGCCCGGCTGCGCCGAGCCGGGACGCCGCGGACGCGGGCAGACGCGCGCACCTGGCGGGCCGGCGGGCGCGGATAACGGAGCCGCCGGCGCTGCCCGCCTGCTCGGCGGCCGCGCTGAGGATGGGCGTTCCCCGCTCACCTGCGCCCTGGGACTGGACCGGGAGCGCCGCCGCGCTCGGCCACTTGTTGAGGGCGTCCGTGCCGCGCCGTTCCGTGATCCTTCCCGTGCCGGGTAAAAGCCGGCTGAAAGTTGTTTTAGGGCTCCCAGTTTAGTCCCGGGACGTTAAAACAGCTTCCGCTTTACTGACCGTCTAAAAAGGTGGGCTGGCGACAGTATGCGAGTCAAAAATCGGCATTGCTAAAAAAATATATATATATATATTGGGGGATCAGGGCGTAGATCGCCTTTTCTCAATTAACGAGCCAGGAGGAACATTTTAGTCTCATTTCCAAAATCGTTTTCTGCAGTGCTGGCAAAAGCATGGCAAGGTACAAGTTGTAAGTGGAGAATGCAGAACTCCAGATATCCTTCAGTGTGGTTCAGGACACACTGTACAGCGTTTGGCCGCCATTCAGTAAATTCTGCATGAAGCAGTTTGAGCTGGTGGTTTTGGATTTACTTTTCAAGAGTATGTTTTCCAGTGGAATAAGGCTTAGCATTGAATGGGAGCTTTCTTCGCCTCTCTGAGGATAGACAGGAGTGTTTATTTTCATTGTCTTACCATTTTGTTAGATTGTGGCCAAGGGAAAAGTTAAACCATATTTTGGTTAAGTATTTTTAATAGTCTGGGAGTTCTGTCCCCCTCCCCTCATCAGGGTTTCTTGCAGAATTATAGTAGCCGCTTGAATTAAAAATCAAGGATTGACTTGTAGATACTTTTATTCTGGTGGGAAATTTTTATTCTGTCTACTTTCATTTACAATTTTCTGTCTGTCTCTCTCCCAGATGACTTCTGCTTAACAATCTACAATTACGGCCCTGACCAATTTAGGGACTCTATAGAAAGATATAGGGATTCTGTATTTTTAAAATACATTTTTAAGACGAAAGTTATTTATAACACATCATTCGTGAGAAACATTTAATTTAGTTTACTAAATTTTTTTCTTCTAATGAGTCGTCGTTTGATATTTGTATTGGATATGATTAATACTTCAGAGATAAAGTTTAACTTAAGAATATAGTTACTCATTTTGACTCAATTATGCTAATTATTAGTGGCTCATTGAATGGTCATTTTATTTATTTTGCTAATTAGAGTTAGCTAATAGCTAATACAAGTTCACCTTAATAAGAGTTCACGGTTGAAAGGTGAACTCTTTAACCAGTAATTGTGATTATTTGAGATTTTTTTTTAAATCAAAGATGGCCTTAAAAATTACTTTATTTCTCTGAAACAACAAGCTTATGTTATGAGGCCTTTCTCTTTCCAACATTTAATAAAACAAGTATGTTTACAAATCTCATTTTTTTAGTTATTGAAATTTTGGGTGAATTATTTTTAGACATAATTTTGATCAGTTTAACATGAAAAACTTAAAATATTTATTAGGCAATAATTAAATCTTCGATTTTCTGTTTATTCTTGGATTAGAAAAGATTGTATATTTGGGGTTTAGTTTTCTAAGGGCTTCTCAGCTTAGAGTGAATTAGTGCAGAGAAGACAGAACATCCTTTTTGTATAGCTGTAGAAGTTATTGCTGTTAAAAGCTGAGTTGGCTTTTTTTTTTGCGAGTCAGTCTCACTCTGTTGCTCGGGCTAGAGTGCTGTGGCGTCAGCCTAGTTCACAGCAACCTCAAACTCTTAGACTCAGGAGATCCTCCTGCCTCAGTCTCCCCAGTAGCTGGGACTACAGGCATGTGCCACCATGCCCGGCTAATTTTTTCTATATATTTTTAGTTGTCAAAGTAATTTCTTTCTATTATTTTAGTAGGGACAGGGTCTCGCTCTTGCTCAGGTTGGTTTCAAACTCCTGACCTTGAGGGATCCACCCGTTCGGCCTCCCAGAGTGCTAGGATTACAGGCTTGAGCCACCAGTGCCTGCCTAAGTTGGCTTTTTGATGCTTAGTGAGAGGGTAGATTGGTTGAACAATGACTCATCCTCATGTAGAGTGGGTTTATTCTATATAAATAGTTGTAAGGAATCTTATAAGACTGGGGCTTTCATTGTTGTAGCTCATTTATATAATTGCTCTTTAGTGTACAGGAATATATTAACTACTATTTGTAATTAGGGAATTTATAATCCTTATCTTTTGATGATGAGTAAGCATGCCACACACATATCATAAAGTTATATTTTTGTGTAAACTTATGTACACAAAAGCCCATTTTAAACTTCAGTTTTTAGATATTTTAATTACTGGTTTTTATGTACTTTAACTTGTGGTAGATCATATCATAAAATTATCAACCACATTTCAGTTTCAAAATTAAGCATAAGCTGAATTCTCACACTACACAATAAACATTGGGGAGTGTGTTTAAGTCGTTTACCCTCAGGTACAGCACTATTTGCGTTTAGGGATGGGGGTATAAATATTTTTAAATGAATAAAGCTACAAAACCCAGAGACATATTAAAACAGTTATCAAGCAGAACCTTGGAGGTAAAAAAAAAAAAAATAAAAAAATAAAAAAAAAAATAAAACAGTTAAATTCGAGGATAGATCAAATGACACTATTATAAACATTATTACTGCTTTAATAGTAATATGTATATTGTACCTGGCATTAAGAATATCCTCTATAGGCCTTTAATGTAATGTTTCACAATTCCTAAAGAAGATTATGTATTGTACATATTTTGGCACACTTAATTCTGTAATAAATTTATGCTGAACAATTAAATATCTACATTTTATAATTTTGAAACTATGTGACTGTCTTTTTTTTTTTTTTGGAGATAGTGTCACACTTTGTTGCTCAGGCTAGAGTGAGTGCCGAGGTGTCAGCCTAGCTCACAGCAACCTCAAACTCCTGGGCTCAAGCGATCCTGCCTCAGCCTCCCAAGTAGCTGGGACTACAGGCATGCGCCACCATGCCCAGCTAATTTTTTCTATATATATTAGTTGGCCAATGAATTTCTTTCTATTTATAGTAGAGATAGGGTCTCGCTCTTGCTCGGGCTGGTTTTGAACTCCTGACCTCGAGCGATCCACCCGCCTTGGCCTCCCAGAGTGCTAAGATTACAGGTGTGAGCCACCGCGCCCGGCCTGTGTGAACTTTCTAATCTAGCTGATTAGTAATTAGATTTTTTTCTAGTATTTTTTATATTTCTGAATTTTTCTATAATACATTTTTTTTTTTTTTTTGGAGACAGAGTCTCGCTTTGTTGTCCAGGCTAGAGTGAGTGCCGTGGCGTCAGCCTAGCTCACAGCAACCTCAATCTCCTGGGCTCAAGCAATCCTACTGCCTCAGCCTCCCAAGTAGCTAGGACTACAGGCATGTGCCACAATGCCCGGCTAATTTTTTATATATGTATCAGTTGGCCAATTAATTTCTTTGTATTTATAGTAGAGACGGGGTCTCACTCTTGCTCAGGCTGGTTTTGAACTCCTGACCTCGAGCAAATCGCCCGCCTCGGCCTCCCAGAGAGCTAGGATTACAGGCGTGAGCCACCGCGCCCGGCCTATAATACATTTTAAAATTCTTACATTGCATCCCCAAAAGTGTAAAGAAAATTAAATCTATACTCATCTGAGATTGGGTGGATGATGGTATGTAAATCACATAACTATTGACTTAAAAAATAACCACTTAAATGATCTAATTTTTGATTTAATTTTAAATAAGGTGTTTATGTGTAAAAGACAGTGCTGCCAAATGAGACAGGTTAAAATAATTTATAGTAGGGCTGTATTCACCAACAGGTTGTAGCTAACTGATTAACAAGGATATTTTAGCAATATTTAGAATGCTTAAATTCCAGTACTCAAAATAATTTGCACCTCTTAGAGTACTTTATTATGAGAATTGACCTACATTTTATGCTTTATTTAGTATTTACTTGTAGTCTTTTGGAAGACTTTTGGTTAATGAGAGTAAAGGACCACCAGAGGGAGTGTGGGGTTTATATGTTCGGTGTACTTGTTTTTTACTTGGTCTGGAAGCAAAACGTTTTAAAAATAAGAATAAAATTTTATTTTCGTTCTTTAAAACAATCAGGCAAAAGATACTGAAGTTGGTGATTGTAACTGTTTGGAGTTGCAGTCATTTTTATAATCAAAATCCAGGCTTAATCAAGGCTGTTTTTCTTTTAGAAAAAGGTACAATTATTAGAAAAATGAAAATGATGTATTTTCAGAGTGAAATAGTGGGTTTTTCAGTAAACAGTTGCATGTCTGTGAAGGTAAGGGAACAACCAAATGTTAAGGCTGTTTTTTAAGATTAAAAATGTAGTACATTTGAATTGTATGTTTTTGAAATTGCTCATTTTTTGGAAGGAGGAATAGAAGAGAAAGAAAGATCAAGACTAGAAAAGGGTTGTTTTTTCCCATTTGTAGTTGCAAACCTTTCCTAAGCGGGCAGTGGTAAATTTCCAGAATCATTTGTAGCATTCTGCTTCAATCTTGGCAATTTATAGATGATGCTAAATGACAGTGGTCAATCTGATTATCGAAAGCAGGGTTGCGAATTTCAAATACATCTCTTCAAACATCAGATTTGTGTGTGGTTTCTTAATGTTCCTATCTCTGAAAATTAAAGTACCTCCTTTTTTGTCAGCTGAATATTACAGTGGAATTTGAAAGTCACAATATCTCAAGCATAGAACTTAATGCTGCAGTAAGGTACTTTTGGGAATGGAGGAAACATCCTAGAGATTGAGTCTTTATCAGAATATATTCTGAGTGAGCATGGAATGTTCTTTACCCACGTTAAATATTAACCAATGAAATTATTTTCATATTTAACTTTTTTTTAAAAAAAGCAAGACAATAAAACAGTCTTATAATCTTAATAAATATTTTAGGTTTTGTTGCTAGCATAAAAATTATGTAGTAGATGATTATAGTTAATGTTCTGAAATTCTGGTTTGGTAGGAGATATTTGTTATAAAAAGAAGGTGTTTCATTGAAGCATAATGGTAATTTACATGGAGAGAAATTTGTGTCTCTTTTGAATGAGTCTTAGGTTACAACATAAACTGGCTAAGAAAAATTGGGATGGTCATCTTTCCCATTTTAGATTTATTTTCACTATGAACTTTTATAAGGTTTTAAAAAATATTTTATTGGCCCTAAGTAGACTTCTCAGAATTATTTGAGCTTATATATGTGTGACCATATATACATACAAATACACATGTATATATAAATATCAAATATCTATTTTTATATAGATATATATAGTTACTATATATATGTGTATATATAACTATCTGTCTATACTGCCTTATTTCCCAGGCTTATTTATATGTGAAACTATTTTTTCCCCAGTGAAATCTTATTGCACCAAGAGGAATAAAGTATATGTCCACAAAAAGACTAGTGCAGAATGTTGATAGTGTTTTTTTCACAGTAGGAATGAACCACTGATACACATGACGACGTAGATGAGTCTCAGAAATACGGTTCAGAGCAAGAGAAGCCAGACACAGATGAGTATGTGCTATATGATGCCATTTATGAAATATAGAAGAACAGGCAAAATTAAGGTATGGTGATAGAAATCAGGACAGTGGTTACCTCTGGGTAGGGACTGTGGTTGACTGGAAGAGGGTACAAGGGAACTTTCTGGAGTGATGGAATATTCTATAACTTGATTTGGGGAATGGTAATTCAATTATACACTTTTCAGGTAACTTTATTTTCATATAATTTTTAACTTACAGAAAATTTGCAAGACTAGTATAAAGAACTTCCATATACCTGTATCCAGACTTACCAACTGTTGTATACATTTGTTCAAACTTACTGAATACTTAAGATTGGTGCATTTTACAGTGTGTAAATTTTACTTTAATGAAGAAAAAAGCTAAATTTGTTGAAAGTGAGAATTATCTTGTTATCTGAAAAAAGTGAAATACTTCCATTAGGAATTAACCAGTGGTTTAATAATGATGCAGAAAAAGAGAATCGTTGACTGTCATTTGTTTCCGCATGCATGTATTTATGTTGCTTTTCACTGAAATTTCATGACTGCATGTTTCTGTTAGAAGAAACAGGAACCTGAAGATAATTCAAGGTCGAACTGCCAGCAAGGAAACCCTGTTTTATTTTGTTATCCTGTGCAGGTCACCTAGGGAATGAGACTGAAACCTAGCTTTCTGGGAATTGAAGGTGGTGATTATTCCTGTTAAGAGTTGCACACCTTCAGTGTGCTAGGTTTTGCACAGACATGCATAGTTTTTACTATCCTGGGACTTACCAGATAGAAGAAGAGGGAAACAAATCAGGTTGTTGTTTTTGGGTGGTGCTGTTTATCATAGAGAGGAAAGTTTGGTTCTTGTTAACATGTAACTATTCTTGATCATCAGCGAGTGGTAATCTAAAGTGAATCTGTCACTGTCTGCTAGTTTTGGTGTTCCTATAGCCTCAATAGTGTGATTTGATTTGAATTAAATCTATTTAAATTATAGCTTGAACAATGATAATTGTTAAAAAAGTTCAACTTTTCCCTTCTACCTAATATTTTATATAATTTTAATATGTGTTCTTAACAATTTAGGATTAGGTATAATTAATGGATATTAATTCATTTTTTAAAATCTTTTTCTTCATCTATGTCAGAAAGTAGTTTATTTAGTACAGTGAAAGATGTTTGAAGTAATTGGAAAGCTAATCAGATGTTGCAGCAAATTAATCGTTGAGAGGCTGGCAGTGGCTCACACCTATAATCCAAGCCCTTTGGGAGGCCAAGGTGGGAGGATCACTTGAGGTCGAGAATTCAAGACCATTCTGGGCAATATAGCAAGACCCTGTCTCTACCAAAAAAAAAAAAAAAATACAAAAATTATCTGAGTGTACTGGCTTGTGCTTGTAGACCTAGCTACTTGGGAGGCTAAGGTAGGAGGATCACTTGAGCCCAGGAATTGGAGGTCGCAGTGAGCTATGATTGTGCCACTGCATTCTAGCCTGGGCAACAGAGTGAGACCATGTCTCAAAAAACAAACAAAAAAACCCCACAAATTAATCATTGATATTCAAGGTAAACATTTATTTTGCTTTTACTAATCAAAATGATACATTTATATGGCTTATATATTTTTCAACAAAAACATAATTTCATTGAAGAATGACAGATGTCTAATACCAGTGAACAGAGATAAAAGTACTAACTTTTTTCATTTAATGAACATGTTCCTGTTCCACCAAAAGGACACACTAGGCCTTATTTCATTATGGATATCATTGGTCTATCAAGAATGAAGAAAACAGACTGGGCGTGGTGGCTCATGCCTGTAATCCTAGCACTCTGAGAGGCTGAGGTGGGCAGATTGTTTGAGCTCAGGAGTTTAAGACCAGCCTGAGCAAGAGTGAGACCCTGTCTCTACTAAAAAAATAAAAAGAAATTAGCTGGACAACTAAAAATATATAGAAAAAATTAGCTGGGCATGGTGGCGCATGCCTGTAGTCACAGCTACTTGGGAGGCTGAGGCAGGAGGATCACTTGAGCCCAGGAGTTTGAGGTTGCTGTGAGCTAGGCTGACGCCACGGCACTCTAGCCTGGGCAACAGAGCAAGACTCTGTCTCAAAAAAAAAAAAAAAAAGAATAAAGAAAACATATGAAATATATTAATACTTATCTGTTAATCTGCTAGAATTTTGTTTTCAATTGTCAGCCTTAAATAAAGATAGAAATTTAGAAATACTTATAGATAGCCTTTTAGACATTTTATCACAAAAGTTTCACACATAGAACTGGAGAAAATAGTATAATGAACCTCCTTGTCCCTGTTTTCCAGATTTATTAATGAGACTGCCATGTACCCATTCTCCAGATTCATTAATTATTGACATTTTAGTTAGTGTGATTTTTAAACTGTTGGATTCTCACAAATATTGTAAAATAGTGGTAATATTGGTGTACCATATTTTTCTGTTTTTTTTTTTCAAAAGATTTTTTTATAGAGAAACTTAAAAAGCAGTGTTTTAGCTCAGAGAATTGACTTTGGACAAATGATAATTATGAAAGTATTTTTATCTTTATTTTCTTTTTGTCAATTCATAGCCTGGAAAAGAAAAAGAAATGTTAATTTTAAGCTTTTCATTAGAATATCTGTAGAGTAAGGTACTTACTCATCTGGATAGTTAGGTTAGTGTAGTATCTGAGGAATGTAGTTGTTTCAATATTCTTTTGCTCCTTTTTTCCCCTCTAAAAACTCAACCATTGCAGTGCTTTAACTTCCACCCCTTTTTAGACCCTAAATCTACATCGATATCTAAACTTGAGGTCTAAAACTTCACCTGTGTCTTGAAATGAAATTTATTTAAATATTAATACCATCTTTGTAGCATCTGCATACCAACATCTCCCCACTCCCCTCCCCCACCTCCCAGCTAAAATGCTGCTCTTCCTGACTTCCCTCTTTTGCTGTTAATGACTACATTGTTATTATGGGTCATTTTTGACTCTTCCTTTACTTCTTAAGCTCAATGAGTCACTAAATCCCTTTGTTTCTAACTTTATAATGTGTCTTTTATCTTTTTGTCCCTTTCATTTCTATTATACTTGTCCTAATTTGGTTAACATATTAAAGCAGGAAGTTAGCCTTCACCTGTAAAAAAACTTTATACATATTAAGACTAAGAAATGTTCCTGAAGTAAAATAGGACATTTCTTCCCTTCTAGAGAAGGCTTCAGTCAGCCATAGAGGCAGAGGCATAATTTTTAAGGCCTAGGTAATAATTATATTTAAACCAAGGTGATATGGATGGTTGCCAAATCACTCAGCTCAAACCTGGTGAATGGTGGCTGGCAGGGCCCACAGTTTTTCAAGGGGTTTGAGCAGCAGAATTTCTTAAACTACAGATGTGGCCCACGATGACTTCCTGCCAGCCCAGAATGTCTGAGTGTTTTGTAGTAGGAGAAATGCTGAAGTGAGTGTGTACAACACATTTTCAGGATTTTGTAGAGTTTTTGTGGCCAAAAGTACAGGTCTGTGGGTTCACTTGAAGTCTCTTCTCCTAGCCCTTTTCTCATACTTCCTGACCAAGATAGTTCCCATTTAAAAATTCACCTTTGGTGAAAGTGACATGATACTCTATTTCATTACTTTGCCTTCTCTTTACAGGCTTCCAGAATTGAAGTTTGTCAGAAAGATAAGAGCTTGAGGTTAGTTGGGAGGATATAAAATAGAAAGGAGAAAATAAGTGATACCAATGGTACTTCCCACTAGTGGTTGTCTAGCCTCTCGGGGTCTCAGGCCTGATTCCTTTCCAGATGGGGGGTTGTTTACCAACTTGGCTTGTTTTTGTTCAGCTTATAGAGATCTTTTTCTTTCTGCTTTTCTGGGAAATGTTAGAATTTCCTCCTGGTGGGAACCAAGACCCAATTTAAGATTACTGACTTTGGGGATAAGAGAATGGAATCCTATATTGGCCTAGATAACTCAGCATATCTCATTATTTTCTTCTAAGGGAACTGAGGGCAATACAGGGATTCTGAAATGCTTATGCAGAAATCAATTTAATGATTATTAAGGGTGGAAAAAAGAGGAGAAAAATATACTATCTTTAGGAAGCCTGGTGAGGTAGGAATAGACACTGAAATGAGATTCACAAGTGTTGCTACTAAGTAGCTGTATAATATTGAGCATGTTTTACTCTAATTATAAAATGGGTGGGTTGGTTTAGATAGTGTCTTAAGGTCCCTTTGCAGCTCTGAAATTCTAAGATAAGTGGTTTCTCAGGAAAACACTCCTAATTTATTTGCTATTCCTAGTTAATGATTTTTCAGTGGCTATTTCATATACATATTTTTTGTTTCCATTAAAGGTTGGGAAAAGAAATGATTAAAAGAGTCAGCACTTGTAAAATGGGTTTGGATTTATCTATGTCTCTTTTTTTTTTTTTTTTTTATGTCTCTTTACTGAATTTTTTCTAGGCCCTTATTTTCACCTTCTATTTGTATCCACTTTCTTGGTTTTTCTTGTTATCTTTGTTTTACAGTGTGACTTTATAATCTCATTTCTCTGCTGCTTCTTGCTGCTGCTTTTTCCAGCTGTCCTTTATTACCCATATTTCATTATGGGCCTGGAATTCATCAGATGGACCCTTGAGTCCAAGCTATCACTGATTTAAATTCAGATATCCTAATATTTATTAGGATTAATGGGACCCATCTACTCTATAATACAGCAACTAGAGAGATGAATCCTAGGGTAAAAGGGAGTGGGCAAGCCTGAAGGGAGAAGGAATGGTGTGGAAGAGAGTTTCCAAGGATTATTTTGATTTTACTCCTAAAATATAAGTTAAGGTCTTAAGTTATGATGATCATGACTCTGCCAGTGATGTAAGTTTCGTCCTGAAGTCTTAATGGACTGTGAGTGTCTTTAAGGAAGCAGCTGTACCTCTAATTCTGAATCCTCCACATTCAGTAATGCTAAAGTACTGCTAGTGAGTATGTACAAGTTGAATGGAATTGTTAGGATGGATTCTTTCTTCAAGGTGTTTTGTGGTAAGGCTGGGATTTAAGAGTATGGTGTAGTAAACTCTTAAGTAAGACTCAATCTTATCACTACCACCTTGTAATATTGAAGGAGATATTTAGTTTCTCTAAGCCTCAGTTTCCCCATCTATAATATGGGGCAAGGGACAAGATTAATACCTACCTCAAGGTTGTTGTGAGGATTAAATGGGACAATACACGAAGAGCACTTAGGTCAGCGCCTGATATATATCTTCAATAAATACTAAATACTATTACACTTTCATTAATAAGCACTGCTGTGCTCCAGATATTTATTCAGTTCTGTTAGGTTTTAAGTAATATTTTAAAATAAATAGGATACGATCCTGTTCTCAGGAAAGATAAAACATATGCACAAAAGATAAATAACAACCTAGAAGCCATGGTAAGTGGCAGATGAGTGTTTACTTAAGGGCTCCAGAGGCAGGAATATTGCTAAGATGAGAACATGAGGAAGGTGACAGACTTGACCTGAGCTTTGAAGGACTAGTGAGCAAGTTGACAGGCTCCTTGGAGTCAGATTGCCTGTGTTTAAGTAGCCTCTGCTACTTAACCTCCCTCCTAGGATTGTTGAGAGAATTAAATGAGTTAATACATGTGAAACACTTGGAATGGCTCCTTAGACACTGTTAGAGCTTGAGAAATTATTATTAATAAGTTCAGAGAAGGGAGAATGCATTTCAGAGAGAGCATTGAGTGATAACGAAGGGGAGATATTCTAGGTTTATTTGAAATGATAAAGCCAAATTGGCTAGAGGGATAACCTGTTGGAAAATAGTGAATGATTATGTTGGGGCAGAGTTAAGCCAGAGTATGACATCTCTTCCACATATACCGAGGGAACTTGAGAAGATTTCTTGGGTTATTCATCAAGGGCTCTTGCATGTTAAAGATCATATTTCTAAGTCCGGATCTCTAGCATTTCTCCCTGTCTTTCTTGATTTCAAAATAGCTGAAACCTCTATTCATACTAATTTTGACAGTGAAGCTCATGATGTTCTCTCGTGAACCATTGTACCTCTTTAGTTTGTCCATTTCTTTGTAAACATGTTTGGCTAACTTTCTCTTTTTCTGTGTATTCTAGTTGTTTACATAATTCTTATTCCTTTTCTCCAAAATTTAGTGGGTTTCTGCTACTGTTTTTTCTTCGCAGCCTCAAAACTCTAGTCTAGATCCTAAATCACAAAGCCATAAGGTAGGAAGGACCAGGGAGAGGGACAAAGGGAAGAGGCAAGGGGAATATCCCCTAGTCCAACCATCTTGTTTTACAGATGATGAAATTGAGGTGTAGAGGAAGTAAAGTTGCCTGCACAAGATCCACAGCTAATTAGTGAGCAAGCCTGCACCTTTCAGGGTTAAAATAGGGCTGTTTTTTACTGTCATCTTAGCATGAGTCTCAGCCTTCTGGGTAGGAATTATTATAGTGCTATCAATAATTTTTCTGCTATTGCTGTTAAACACCAATACAAAAAATTTTAGTACCAGGAATAATATAATAACTCATCCTTATTAATGAGAAGCCTGTGATTACATTTCTTTTTTTTTTTTTGAGACACAGTCTCGCTTTGTTGCCCAGGCTAGAGTGAGTGCCATGGCGTCAGCCTCGCTCACAGCAACCTCAATCTCCTGGGCTCAAGCAATCCTACTGCCTCAGCCTCCCGAGTAGCTGGGATTACAGGCATGTGCCACCATGCCTGGCTAATTTTTTCTATATATATTAGTTGGCCAATTAATTTCTTTCTATTTATAGTAGAGACGGGGTCTCGCTGCTGCTCAGGCTGGTTTCGAACTCCTGACCTCGAGCAATCCGCCCGCCTCGGCCTCCCAGAGTGCTAGGATTACAGGCGTGAGCCACCGCGCCCGGCCTGATTACATTTCTTGAGTGAACATCACTATTCTTAAAATAATGCTTAAAACCAATACTACACAATCTGCTTTGAGAAGGAAAAGGTTTCTTTCTTTCATTTTTACAGTTGTAAATTATAAATATAATAGTGTTATAAACATAAATAGTATTCTCCCAAACGTGGACTTTTTGTTTCTATCATGATGAAACATAGGTTCTTTTACAGAGCTATTGGTAGGACAGTACTATTAGCATGGAAAGTTGGGAACCATTGGGCCTTTACCTCACCGCCCTGGCCCTGCACTTCTGCTGTTGCAGTAGTAGTCTCTGAGCTTACACCAACCAACTGTCTTCAGTCTCTTACATTTTAATATATGCCACACATAAGCTGAGAACTTTCTTTAAGCATTTTCTTCACTTTCCTATCTAGATACAACGTGATAGAATATTTATAAAGCCCTAAGCTGTGTCTGGTCAATAAATATTCCTTTCCCTTTTTACAGAGTAGGTAGTTTTCCTCATGTATAAATGTTAGTTCCCAATCACCAATTCACTATCATATCCTTTTATTCCCTTGAATGTATTGTTTTTATGTGGCAAGATGTCCTCTCTGCATTTTGAAAATTTGCATAGTAGAGAAATACTTTTTAGTCACTTTATAAGCATTATTTCATCATGCAATTGTTTTGCAGCTGGTAATCTTTTCATGTTCTGTATTCTTTCCCATGATTAAAGAAAGAATGGCGTGAGTATCATAAAGATGCCCCAGACCTCTACAAATTCTGCCACATTCCTTCCAAAACAGGCTTTTGGATTAGATTCATTTTTACTGAAATACTAATTTTTAAAATCATTTTTAAACACTGTGAGGTTATATAATCCACTAATGTCTATACAAAAAATTTTTCCCATATCCTCAATGCCTTGTATCAGATCACTTACTTATATTTCTCATGGTTTGGTTTCTTTTTCCTGTCTTCATTTTTCTGAAGGGAGAAGAGGATTCCACCCACCTCTTCTGATCTGTGACTTGTTTTGTATTTGGATGATTACCCTTTATAACATATTTTATCTTCTAATTATGCTATTAAGAGGGAAGAAAAATGCTTCAAAATTAGATTTGGGTTTTTATTGAGGGCTGAATTCGTGTGTGTGTGTGTGTGTGTGTGTGTGTGTGTATGTGTATGTGTTTAGATTTCTCTTAGCCCCTTGATGTAATGTCTTGGAACTTCTGTTTCTATTTTTAATATGTTTCTTATGCTAAATTATTTTATTGTTGTTTGAGAAAAAAATGTTAAACTGGATATTTATGGTTGTTTAGTATCTTTTCCTTCTGAATTTATGTAGTAATAAATTTGTTAACTTCATTATTAGAATATTAAGCTTTTTATAATTTAACTTCTTTAGGTATTAACCCCACAATTCTCATATCTTGAGAGAGAGAGAAAGAGACAATTGATTTTTGTCACTTTCATTTTATATGTATTATTTGACGACCTTGTTCCTGTCATTTATTATCATTTTCTAGTTTTTGTGTCTCCTGAAGCTTGTGAGGAGCTTTAATATTATGTTATGCATTCTCATAGGCTGTTGTCTCTGTTATAAAATATATTCATTTCTCTTTTCCATTTTTAATATGATTATAGTCTAGATTTTTTTGTTTAATTTTGATGTTTTTGTTTATATATTTGTATATTTTTGTTGGCTAGATTTGTTAGCTTGGATTGTAGTTTCTTTTCATCTCCATACTGGTTTTGTTCACTTAATACTTTATTTTTGTCTCCATTTAACAAACATTTTGGTACTACCGTAATACTAAATGTTTTCATGTGTATGTGGGTGTTTTTAATTTCTAAACAAGTATGGCTGAGTTTTTTCTTAGATTTTTAGACTATTTTAACATTTTTGTAACTATTATCTATTTTGCAGCTAAGGATGCTGATAATCAGTATATGAGAATTTAATACACTTTCTGTGAGTTAATTTTTATGACAGTTATCTAGCTTTGCCAGACCAATTTTATTAGTAAATTTAAAACATTTAAAAATTTCTAATCCTCCTAATCAGGTACCTCTAATTCAGTAATTTAAGTTTTGATTCTTGTGTCACTTTATCATTCATTTATTTAAAAAAATTGTCATTGACTTTTCTAAAAGTGAATCATGAATGATGCGAAATAACTTTAAAAGAGGAAAATACATTTTAGAGCCCATATTTTACGTAAACAAGTCATACAATGATGTGAACATATAAATTTAAGTCATTAAGTTTCTTTTACTTTATATAATACTAATCCATTGAAAATGATTTGATAGTTTGTAATTAAAACAAAAAAGGACAGGAACATTAAAAACAAAATCAGAAAATGAGTGTAAATCACTTGAGAAATAATGAGCAGTATGAGGGAGTAGGAAGAAATTTTTATACCAATAACGTGAGGCAAGATAGTTTCTGTGTTTGAACATTAAATTTAGCTCTGAGCTTCCTGGCAAGAAAGAGAAAAAAAGGAAACAGGATGGGTTTTATGGTTATTGTCTGATAAAGAAAGCATATCAGTTTTTCAGATGAGAGAAACTTTTTCTGAGTCCTAAGTTATTAATCAGGTTTGTTATGTGAATTCTTATATAAGGAACATAATTTATATTTCTATTTTTATAAATTAAAAAATTTCTACTATTGCTGTTTTAGCCATCAGGTATCATTATGTGTACTGTAATTATATTTGGTCATATTAAGTTCATGTCCACTGTTGTTAAAGTGGAAATACCATGGATAGGATGTGTTTATGTATTGCCTCTAGAGTTGTAGCCATTGACGAACAGGAAACTGAAAGCTAAAAGTTCAGGAAATGTATTGTATTTAGACTGTGTGGAAAAAATATATATGATTCTTTCCTGAAATCCGTGATCATTTGAAGACTGAAAAATTTATATATGTATTTAGTTAGAGATAAATAGTAAGGATTCTTAGAACAATGCTGTCAGTTGCTTAAACATAATGGATACAGTATGTGCATTGTAGGCCAGGAACATTGTGCAATGCTAGGAAAAAAATGCAACAGATTATTATATGTGTTCAGCCATACTCTTTCAAGAAATAAAACAGCTGGCACAACAGTTGAATTCTTCAAGGATGTCTTATTTTCAGAGAATTACAGAATTTTAGTTTAGTTCCAAGGAAGGGGAGGCCCCTATTGTACAAGTTAGCCCATTGCATACTTAGGAAATTCTTATGGTTACGTTTTATTTTCTTAAATTGAATTGAACTTTGTTTTCCTGTGATCTATTAATATACTCTATAGTTTTCTTAGTGTTGAGAAAATGATTAGTTGATAAAAAATTTTTTGAAAAATTAAGTGGAGCTCAAGTGTTTTCTTAGGTATTGTGCCATTATCATGAGGTGCCTCATGAAATACTAATTATAGGAGTCTTTGTATTTGAAGTTCTAAAAAATTTGTGACAGAGGAGATATGATTAATATATATTTCTGGTGGACCTATATTTTCTTAACTGTTTCTGTACTTAGCTGTTTCTCCTGTTTGGTTGGTTGAGTCAGGGCCTCACTGCGTCACCCGGGTTGGAATGCAGTGGCACGATCATAGCTTACTGCAGCCTTTAGACCCTCAGCTCAAGGGAACCTCCTGCCTCAGCCTCTTGAGTAGGTGGGATTATAGGTGCACACCACCACACCCAGCTAATTTTTTAAATATTTTTAGAAATGGGGTCTTAGTATACTGTCCAGGATTGTTTTGAACTCTTGGCCTCAAGGGATCCTCCTGCTCCCAAAGCACTGGGATTACAGGCATGAGCCATCATGTCCACCTTATATTTAGCTATTTTAATAGGATGTGATTGATATGGACTTAACATTCTTATATCTTTGGGACAAGCATGAAGTTTTTTATTGATTTAAAATGAAGGGGGAAGTAGTTTCAATTTCTTTCTTTCTTTTTTGTTTTTTTTTGAGACAGGGTCTCTCTGTTACCCTGGGTATAGTGCAGTGGTGTTATCATAGCTCACTGCAACCTCAAACTCTTGGGCTTAAGTGATCCTCCTGCCTCAGCACCCACAACAGCCAGCTAATTTTTCTATTTTTAAACAGAGACAGGGGTCTCACCACTCATGCTCACGCTGGTTTTGAACTCCTGAGCTCAACAAAAGAGCTTTAACAAAAGAGGTTTAACCATGACTGTTTCACTGCCGGTTGTTATGATTTGCAGTTATAGTCACACAAAACATTTAAAGGCCATATTAAGTTGAAATTTCTATTTATTAGAAAGTTCTTTTTAAGAACTTTATGTCAGTAATTTAAATCATTTTAATAGCTTCATTAAAATTAGTCTCTTTTCAGGGTTGCCTTTGGTTTGGACTGTTAGGGTCATGTGTTCCCTGGAACGGTTATTGTGGCTAAGGAGATAGAAAGCACTAACTGACAAAAGCTGGAGGCTGCGCCCAGCCCAGGAGGTGAGGAGCAGTGGTTTCCCAGAGGAAAGTCCCAGAATACTGTTTCCTACAGAAAGGGGAATGGGCTCTGTGCTGACAAAAACAAGAAGTTTCAATAAGGCCAGACCATAAAGGGCCTGATATAGTGGGAAAAGGAGTTGGACTTTATGTAGTAGCTGATTGATCTACTGTTGCAATGGAGGGTTCTTTTCAAGAGTAACTTTTACTCTATTATTGTATTACATGTTCATTATAGAGAAATTTTTTTTTTTTTTTTGAGACAGAGTCTCACTCTGTCTGTTGCCCAGGCTAGAGTGAGTGCCGTGGCGTCCTAGCTCACAGCAACCTCAAACTCCTGGGCTCGAGTGATCGATCCTTCTGCCTCAGCCTCCCGGGTAGCTGGGACTACAGGCATGCGCCACCATGCCCGGCTAATTTTTTCTATATATATCAGTTGGCCAATTAATTTCTTTCTATTTATAGTAGAGACGGGGTCTCGCTCTTGCTCAGGCTGGTTTTGAACTCCTGACCTTGAGCAATCCGCCCGCCTCGGCCTCCCAAGAGCTAGGATTACAGGCGTGAGCCACAGCGCCCGGCCCATTATAGAGAAATTTAGTAAAGATATATGTCAGCGAAGAAAATAAAAATTTCCTATGATTTTTTTTCCTTTTTGAATGTTTTAGCTAATTTCTGTTAAACTTCATTTAACATCTAGGTTACTTCTTTTCATTTGTTTATTTGAAAGGGTGCTTGTTGAATTGTTCTTTCTATAAACTGTGCTCCTACTAACTTTAAAAATTAATTATAGAGGAAATAGGCACTAATCATTTTAAAGCCTTTTTTTTTATATAATGATTCTTTTAACTTGTATCTATTTTATGGGAGCCCTACGCATAATTGGCATAGTGAAAACACAGACTTATAGAGGAAATAGGAAAAATAGAGACCAAAGGTCTTTCTGTAAGCTCTTTGGGAGCAGGAACTAGGTCATCAGGCGTAATGCTTGACACATAGTAAGTTTTCTATAAATGGTTGTCAAATGAATGTATGAGTTTCTCATTAAGCAGGTTTTTTTTGGGGGAGGTTGTTTGTTTTTTGAAATAGGATCTTGCTCTGTTGCCTGGGCTAGCGTACAGTGATATCATCATAGCTCACAGCAACCTCAAACTCCTGGGCTTAAGTGATCCTCCTGCCTCAGCCTCCCAAGTAGCTGGGACTACAGGCATGCACCACCATACCAGGCTAATTTTTGTGTTTTCTTGTAGAGATAGAGACTCGCTATTGCCCAACGTGGTCTTGAACTCCTGGCCTCAAGCCATCCTCCCACCTTGGCTTCCTAAAGTGCTAGGGTTACAGGTGTGAGCCACCATGCCTGGCCTCATTAAACACTTTTAATAGCTCATATTCCCTGTGCTGTTAATAATCAAGATCAATTATATTCATCTAAGGTTAAGAACTTTTGCTGTACTCAGCCTTTTCTTACTTTCTTGTTGAAAATTTAATAAACTGTATATATATATATACATACATATATACATCAAACAAAAAATGAAAATTCCTTGTTTCTTCTCCCTAATCCCGTTCTCCAGAACTAGCTACTATTAATGGCTTAAGATATTTCTTTCTAGATATTTTCTCCACATTTACACATGTGTATGCATTGTCTTTATACAAATGGAATAATTACATTCTGTTCTAGAAATTGTTTTTCCCCCTTCTTGCCATTCTTACATATCTTACCATATCAATTCATGTATAGCTGCTTCTTTATTTTTTATTGCTGTATAATATTTCACTGTAGAGATATATAACAGTCTCTTAAGGAAATTTTCCTTTTATTATTTCAACAATATTGTGTTTTATGGCCTTCTGCATATGTTTTTGCTTGCTTCAGTAAGAATACCTTCCAAGTCATTTCCTAAAAGTGGTATTGTTGGGCTAAAGGATGTTTGCACTTAAACTCTTTATAGATATTGGCAAATTCACCCTTAAAAATATTGTACCAGTGTGTACTCTCATAAGGATGTATAGTGTTATTTTTCAGATTACATTAATTTTATGGATTAGAAGGGAGATATTCAGAAGATGATAGATTAAGGAGTATATAGATGATCTTCGACTTACAGTGGGGTTACATCCTGATAAACCCATGGTAATTTGAAAATATCTTACCTCAAAAATGCTTTCAGGCCAGGCACAGTGGCTCATGCCTCTAATCCTAGTACTCTGGAAGGCGGGAAAATAGCTTGAGGTCAGGAGTTCGAGACCATCCTGAACAAGAGTGAGACTCCGTCTCTATAAAAAATAGAAAAAATTAGCAGGGCATGGTGGCATGCACCTGTATTCCCAGCTGCTCGGGAGGCTGAGGCAAGAGGATTGCTTGAGCTCAGGCGTTTGAAGTTACTGTGAGCTAAGCTGACGACATGGCACTTTAGCCCGGGTGACAGAGCAAGACTCTGTTTCAAAAAAAGAAAGCTTTTAATACACCTAACCTACCAAACATCATAGCTTATCCTAGCCTGCCTTAAACATGCTCAGAACACTTACAATAGTGTTACATTATAGTTGGGCAAAATCATCTAAAACAAAGTCTATTTTATAATAAAGTATTGAATATCTCATGTAATTTATTGAATACTGAAAGTGAAAAAACAGAATGGTTGTATGGGTACTCAAAGTATGGTTTCTAGCTTTCACACCATCATAAGGTCGAAAATTTTAGGGTGAACCATTGTGAGTTGGGGACTGTATTTCCATTGTCTGATATGATCGTTGAAATTGGGTGGATGATGGTGTACTGTGTCCCCTGCAGGCCTGTGGTGTATATTGTACTGATTCAGATGTGGAAGATCGAGATGTTGGTTTTGATCTAGGCTTTTATGTTAGAATGTTTAAGATAAACATTTACTAGTGACATTCTAAAGGGGCAGAAGGACCTGAGTGCTGGTTCAAGAAGTTTAGATTTGTTGTGCAGGAACTTTTGAAGTCCTTGAATTGGGGAATAATGTGAGTGTACTGTGTGAGAGAGGTCACTGGCAGTGCATATAGAATGAGTGGGAGCAAGTGAGTAGGCTGAAGGTGGGCAGGTCTGCTGGAGAACTGTTCATGAAGGAAATGAAGACAACTCAGAATATGGTTCTAGCAATGGAATTGGAAAGTAAGATAGGAAACACAGTGCATAGTTGGTAGGTTCTTTGATTAAATGTATAAAAATTATATTAAAGTTGTAAACCTTGGAGAATGGCCAGAAAATACAGATTATAAAGTAAATTGAGAAGGGGCTGATTTTGAAAAAGTTAATTTTTTTAAAAAACATAGTGAAATCAAAGGATTCTGATGTTACCTATAGCCAAGGCAATTAGAAATAGATCAAAGACTGGAGAAGGGGAAAGGGAGAAATTATGACTAGATTTGGGAGTTATCCTAATAGTGGTAGTAGTTGAAATTAAGAATGGATGAGTTCTGAGATGATGTGGTTGACAGGGGAGAAGCTGTTGATTGAGAACTACAGTTTGAAAAGGAGATACGATAATGGGAGATGGGATGAAAGATAAGGAAGAAAGTGATCTGAGGAGGAGGAGGAAGAATCAAGAGAAATGCTACTGAGACCTCACTTTCATTTTTTTACTCCACACATGATACCATATTGACTGGATGTTTTCCTAGTGGACACCATGTTCTTTCTTTGGGAATGGTACCTCAGAAAATGTTGATATTCATCTTAAAGATATAATTAAGTTTTATTTCTGAAATTGAATATGAAACTTGAAAAAGGGTCTTAGAAAAGTAGTTTTGGTATCATATGTTGTATTCCCTCTAGTTTAATAGAATCTCTTCATCTTGTTTGAATATTGTAGCTCTAAAACAAAAATATGACTAATTTTTGGATAAATAAAAGTCAAGATATCTTGTGCATTTTAATTGATCATTTAAAAAATGTTTCCTGGCTTTAAAAACCTTGGCTAATAAATTATAAGAATCTTTTTAGGACACAGTGTGAATTCAGTTTTTGTAATCTTAGTGCTTGTCAGTCTATTCACAGGAAGTTCGTGTAGAATCATAGTCAGGGACCTTGTGACACTACTGGTGAGTCAGTATGTGAAACGGTTAGAGTGCAGGCTCAGGAGTGATTCTGTCTGGTTCCACTCTTCACTGGAGTATGTCATGGATAAATTACTTAACCTCTCCGTCCTTTAGTTTCACTGTCTGGCCTTGGCATTAATAACAATTCCAATATTTTGGGGTTATTTAAAGGGTCCGTCATAGAGCTTACATTCTAGCAAGGAAACACGGGCAATAGACAAATACTGTAATTAAATATGTGTGCCAGGTGCCAAGTGGAGAAAAAAACAGTGGAGCTGATTACAGTAGTTTCTTGCTCTTTTATGTCAGGTAACAGGAAAAGCCTCTCTGATAAGAAAGTATTTGAACAGAGACCTGAAGGAAGTGAGGGAGCAAAGCTGTACAGCCATCTTGGGGAAGAGTTCCATGTGGAGGGGACAGCAAGTGCAAAGGCCCTGAGGGGGGCATATTGCAGGGGACAGCAAGAAGGCCACTGAGTGAGGGGAGAGTGATAAGAAATCATTTTGGAGATAGCCAGTGATCAGCATCTGTGGAGTTCTAAACATACGACTTCGCATTTTATTCTTCATGAGGTGAGAAGCCACTGCAGTATTGCCAGAGTAATTTTTGAGAACCTAGTCTGATTGTTACTTCTTTTCTTTAAAATGCTTTGGTTCTCTGCGTCCTTTAGAATAAAGTCCAAGTGCTTTATTCTGGCACACAAGGTCCTTCATAGTCAGGCCTCTGCCTGTTTATTTAGCATCATCTGCTTCTTTCCCACATGTACCCGTCACTTTAGCCAAATTGGATCACATTCAGTTCCCTGGATGGGTCATGATGATTCGTGTCTTCGTGTCTTTCAGCACAGTTTGCTCTGTGAGAACCTTCCCCTTCTCCTCATGTGGTCACTGGCTGCTTTAGAGGGTCCTCTTCATGCTCTTGCACTCTCACCATTCCATATCCTAGCCACTTTGCACTCAAGCCACATGGTCTTGAAATGTGTCCTTTTACCAGCTTTGATTTTACTCTTGCCATACCCCTCCTGGTTGAAATTATGCCCCCTCATAATTATCTTGAATTAAAATGTTCCTTTGCCTTACCTCACAAATAATCCTTGGGCTAACTCATTTCAGTTCCCTTTGTAGCCCTAGAATACAGTCTTGCACACATTTCATATTCAGCAAGTATTCAGGATGTGTAGGATTGATTAGGATAATTAGAAAATGATTGGCTTTCAAGCTGCTAAAGGGTAAAAGTAGCAAAAATCAATACAGACTTAAAATGAAATGACTATTAATAAATTTACTATAATATAATGATAGCATAGTAACCCTGTTCTCTCATATCCTTATTACTGGCACCAAAAATCGGTGTACCCATTTTGAGATGTAGTTTGGTGCAATTATTCAGATGCATAAATATTCATGGTTTTTGACCCAATTATACCACTTCTAGAAGTCATCTTAAGAAAATAATACAAACTAGAATGACAATTACAACAGCTTCTACTACTACTAATGTTGAAAGTTGATTATGTGACAGACACCATGCAAAGCCGGTGGTTGTGTGCATTACTTACTTTAATCCTCAGAATCCCAAGAGGTGTTAATACTGTTAGCCTCGTTTTTTAGATGGGGAAACTGAAGTTAAGTGACTTGCTCAAGATCATACAGTCATGTGTCAAGCTGATTCTCACTCAAGCAGACTATTTCAAGAACCCATACTCTTAATTATATGATATAATAAAAAGGTAGACACAAAAATGTTCACAACAATGTTATGTAAGACAGACCTTCCTTTCTCCCTTCCCTTCCCTCCCTTCCTTTCTTTCCTTTCTTTCTTTCATTTATTTATTAGATAGAGTACCGTGGCATCAGCCTAGCTCACAGCAACCTCAAACTCCTGGGCTCAGGTGATCCTTCTGCCTCAGCCTCCCGAGTAGCTGGGACTACAGGCACGTACCACCATGTCCGGCTAAATTTTTCTATATATTTTAAGTTGTCCAGCTAATTTCTTTCTATTTTTTTAGTAGAGACGGTGTCTTGCTCTTGCTCAGGCTGGTCTCGAACTCCTGAGCACAAATGATCCACCTGCGTAACCTCCCAGAGTGCTAGGATTACACGTGTGAGCCACTGCGCCCGGCCAAGAGTTTATTTCTTGACTCTCAGTTCTTTTCCATTGCTCTATGTGTCTGTCCTTATGTTAGTATCACACTGTCTTGATTAATGTAGCTTTGTGCAGTTAAGCTTTGAAACCATGAAGCATGAGTCCTACCACTTTGTTCTTTTCAGGGTTGTTTTGGCTATTGGGGTCCCTTACATTTCCATATGAATTTTAGGATCAACTTGTTAATTTCTGCAACAAAGCCAGCTCAGATTTTGGCAGTGATTTCATTGATCAGTTTGGGGATCATCCAGTAGAATATAATACAGTCTTTTAAACTTATGGTAATGAGGACAGCAGTAACGTTTTTAAATGTCTATAGCGTTAGGTTGGAAGAAGCAGAATATAAAATATGTACACCGATGGCAACTATACAAAAAATGTATATGAAAAAATGTTGCTAAAAAGAACTGTTTTCATGAGAATGAGAAGCCAAGCCACAGACTGAGAGAAAATATTTGCAAAAGACATATTTGATAAGGCTGCAGTCCCCAACCCGTGGGCCAAGGACCAGTACCAGTCCGTGGCCTGTTAGGAACTAGGCCACACAGCAAGGGGAAGCTTCATCTGTATGTACAAGTCACTTCCCATTGCTCACATCACCGCCTGAGCTCCGCCTCCTGTCAGATCGGTGGCATTAGATTCTCACAGGAGCGTAAACCCTGCTGTGCAGTGCACATATAAGGGATCTAGGTTGCGCTCCTTAAGAGAATCAAACGGCCGATGATCTGAGGCGGAGCTGAGGCGGTGATGCTAGTGCTGGGGAGCGGCTACAAGTACAAGATTATCATTAGCAGAGAGGTTTCACTGCACAGAGACCATAATAAATCAATTGCTTGCAGTCTCATATAAAAATACTATCAGTGGCCAGCTGCAGTGGCTCACCCCTGTAATCCTAGCTCCATGGGAGGATGAGGCAGGAGGATCACTTGAGGTCAGGAGTTCAACACCAGCCTGAGCAAGAGCGAGACTATGTCTATATTAAAAATAGAAAAAAAAATTAGGTAGGCAACTAAAAATAGGGAAAAAAATTAGCGGGGCGTGGTGGTGCGCTCCTGTAGTCCCAGCTACTCAGGAGGATCACTTGAGCCCAGGAGTTTGAGGTTGCTGTGAGCTAGGCTGACACTACAGCACTCTAGCCCGGGCAATAGAACAAGACTCTGTCTTAAAAAACAAACAAACAAAGAAACAAAAAACCCTATCAGTGAGTGGCAAGTGACAATTAAGATACATGTGAAGCTGGGCGAGGTGGCTCACGCCTGTAATCCTAGCACTCTGGGAGGCCGAGGTGGGCGGATTGCTCGAGGTCAGGAGTTCGAAACCAGCCTCAGCCAGAGCGAGACCCCATCTCTACTATAAATAGAAACAAATTAATTGGCCAACCAATAAATAGAGAGAAAAAATTAGCCGAGCATGGTGGCGCATGCCTGTAGTCCCAGCTACTCAGGAGGCTGAGGCAGAAGGATCGCTTGAGCCCAGGAATTTGGGTTGCTGTGAGCTAGGCTGACACTACAGCACTCTAGCCCGGGCAATAGAACAAGACTCTGTTTTAAAAAACAAACAAACAAAGAAACAAAAAACCCTATCAGTGAGTGGCAAGTGACAATTAAGATACATGTGAAGCTGGGCGAGGTGGCTCACGCCTGTAATCCTAGCACTCTGGGAGGCCGAGGTGGGCGGATTGCTCGAGGTCAGGAGTTCGAAACCAGCCTTAGCCAGAGCGAGACCCCATCCCTACTATAAATAGAAACAAATTAATTGGCCAACTAATAAATAGAGAGAAAAAATAAGCCGAGCATGGTGGCGCATGCCTGTAGTCCCAGCTACTCAGGAGGCTGAGGCAGAAGGATCGCTTGAGCCCAGGAATTTGGGTTGCTGTGAGCTAGGCTGATGCCACGGCACTCACTCTAGCCTGGGCAACAAAGCGAGACTATGTCTCAAAAAAAAAAAGATACATCTGGTGGCAGGCTTTATGTAGCAGCAAGTGACCATCTTACTTCAATTGTAAAGCTGCATGTGGTGGCAGGCTTTAAGTCAGAATCCAACACTTATTTTAGTCTAAGAGGGTCCCGCCCATTATTTTATTTATCACTTCCATCCACACCTCTTTTCTGCACTGCATACTTGTCTTGGTCATAGTTTGGTAAGCCCACAAGCTAACCTTAGCAAAAATGAGTAAAAAACAAATATCACTGGATAGCTTCTTTGAAGGGGGGGGGGGGGAACCAGTGATGAGACAGCAAGAGACTCTAAGACTGCCAAAAAAGTGAAAGCTGCATTTAAAAGAAAATACCAAGAGTCCTACTTAAATTATGAGTTCATTGCAACAGGTGATTCTCGTTCTCCAAACCCGCTTTGTGTAATAGGTGGTGACTGGCTATCCAGTGAAGCCATGAAACCTTCAAAACTGCTTTGCCACGTGGAGACCAAGCACCCTGCATTAAAAGACAAGCCTTTGGAGTTTTTCAAAAGAAAAAAACAAGAACACAAAGAACAGAAGCAATTATTGAAGGCCACCACTTCATCAAATGTGTCTGCACTGAGAGCATCATTCTTAGTGGCTAACCGCATCGCTAAAGCTAAGAAGCCTTTCCTATTGGTGAAGAGCTGATCCTGGCTACTGCTAAGGACATTTGCTATGAACTTTTAAGAAAGCCTACAGTTCAAAAGGTGGCACGTGTTCTTCTTTCCGTTATCACCATAACTGGCTGAATTGATGAAATGGCAAAGGGTATTGAGGCACAATTGTTAGAGAAGATTAATGAGTCACCATGGTAGGTAATCCAGGTTGATGAGTCTACCAATGTTGAGAGCAAGGCAACAACGCTTGTTTTTGTGCAATATGTTTTTCAGAAGGGTGTGCATGAGGATATGTTATGTGACTTTTATTGTCAACCAACACCATAGCTGCATTACTGTTCAAGTCTTAGAATGGTTACTTATCAGGAAACTGAATTGGTCATTTTGTGTCAGTGTATGCATGGGACAGAGCAGCTGCCATGACTGGACAGGTTTCTGGTTTCACTACTTACGTCAAGGAGGTGGCTTCTGAATGTGAGCCTATGCACTGTGTCATCCATAGAGAAATGCAGGCTAGCTGAAAAATGTCACCTGAACTATACAACGTTTTGCAGGATGTGATTAAAATTACCAACCACATTAAAGTACACGCCCTTAACTCACATCTGTTCGCACAGCTCTGTGAGGAGATAGATGCAGAGCACTCACATCTTCTTTTATAACACAGAAGTGAGATGACTTTCTAAAGGTAGATCACTAGCCAGTTTTTGAGTTAAGAGCCAATCCAGAGATTTCTTTAAGAAAAACAGTCACCACTGGCAGCACATTTCAGTGACACAGAATGGGTTGCGAAACTTGCGTACTTATGCGGCATATTCAACCTGCTCAAAGAACTCAATCTTTCATTTCTGGGGAGAATGACAACTGTGTTCAAGTCTGCAGATAAAGTGGCTGCATTCAAAACCAAACTGGAATTATGAGGGCGATGGGTGAACATTGGGATTTTTGACATGTTTCAAACATTAGCAGAGATTTTGAAAGAGACTGAGGCGCAGGGCCTTTCTCCCAGCTCAAAAAGAGTTTGAGCATTACTTCCCAACCATCAAAGACTCCTGAACTGGGAAGGAATGGACCACAATCCATTTGTGAATAAGCCAAATGAATTTACTTTGTACTAGAAGAGGATCAACTGCCTGAGATTTTAAATGATAATGGCCTTAAAAAAGTATGTTTGAGACAACTTCAAATCTCCATACATTCTGGATTAAAGTCAAGGTGGAATATCCTGAGATTGCCACAAAAACACCAAAAAGCCTGCTTTCATTTCTAATGTCCTATCTTTGTGAAGCAGAGTTTTCTGTGATGATAACAACTAAAACGAGGTGGACATTTGAGGTTTGTTCCAAAACAAAGGAAAAACTTAAAGACCTGCTAAAGCCTATTAATACCAGTGTCAACCAAAGCTAACTTTTTAGCATTGTGGCTTTGAAGATGATTTCCCCTGCATATTCTTCAGTTGAATTAATCAAAAGAAGGGGAAAAACAGTGGTTAACTCAGATTTTTTATTATGGTATTTATTTATTAATGGCCTTTGAAATGTAAAATCACAATGTTTCATTCTCATTTCCTAGAAAGGTTTAAAATAGACATTTTTATATACATTAAAGAAATAAAATAAAATGCTGCAGTTAGACTTTCAGAAATATGCACAAAACCATAGCTTTGACTACTATTTTAAAATAAAGTACCTGCCATTTTTGGAGAGAGATTTATAATTATCAGTTATAGGCTTTGACTTTTGTAGCATCATGGCAAAACTATACCCTTCAAATTTCAGACTGTCAACATTTGTTCAAACATTGTTTATTTTATAAGATAATTTTTTCCCTACTGAAACTCCACTTACGAAACCTGTGCCTTTTTACTGTTTCTTCCTTGTACTCATGGACTTGCACTTCTGGCACAGATGGAATAACAGAGATTGGATTTACTCTCTTGGCTATAATCACAAAACAAACAAAAGCCCCAGACAGAATAGATGAAGCAACAGTTTCATGCCCCAAACAACAGGCAATACAGGACAGTCCGGAGAAAGCAGAAACAAACAAGATGAAGCGTATAATTATATGTACTAGCTTACAGCCTGGGGAGAGTTCCAGGCTGCAGGGTAAGGAGGACCCCATGCAGAGCCCAACAGTCTCATTGAGTTTAGGAGATGGAGCTGGAGTCTAGGGAGGCTAAGATGGCTAGAGTTTGGAGAGGGGAGAGCTACACGAGGAGAGACCATCAGAGGTCTGCAAAGGGTCTTCCTCAAGTTTTCAGATGAGTACTGATCAGTGAATATGATCTGTGGAGGCTACCCAAAACCAGAGAAAGAATCACCCAAAAGGCTTAGAGAGAACAATCCTTGATTCTTTATCAGAGTCAAGAATAGTCTGTGTTTCTACCAACCAGATCAGAAAAACCTCATAAGTCATAGGACATAGGGTAGAGTACTCAGATGGTATTGGCTCTGCAGTAGGGCAAATGTAGCCCTAGACTGAAGACTACTCTGACCCCCTCCCCAACAAAACATAAAAGAAAGCCTCGAAAGGATCAAACTGTTTCCAAGTAACTTAACTGCATCTCAGAACAAAGCTCAATATTTATAGGAATACAAAAATATCTAGCACTCACCAAGGTAAAATTTATATTTAGCCTCTGGTCAGAATTATCAGGCCTGCAAAGTGGGAAAAATACAACCTGTAAAGAGGAAAATCAATCAATAGAAAAAGACCCAGAAATGACACAGATGATGGAATTAGTAGACAAAGACATTAAAACTGTTATATCTATATTCCATATGTTCTGGAAAGTAAAGATATCTGTTAAATACAGATATGAAAGATATAACCCAAATTGAACATCTAGAGATACGTGAAAAGAAAAATATACTGTATGGGATTAATAGCAAATTAGTGTGGGAGGAAAGATTAGAAAACTTAAAGCCATCCCAAAATAACTATATAAACTATCCCAAATAAACTCAAAGAGTAAAGGAAAAGACTGGAAAAAAATGAATTAGAGCATAAGTGAGCTGCGGGACAACTTCACGTGGCCTAATAGACATTTAATTATAGTCTTGCAACAAGAAGGGGGTACAAAAATTTTTTTTTGGTGAAATAATGGCCAAAAAATTTCTAAATTTGGTAATTATAAACCAAGAGATCTAAGAAAAAGAGGGAAAAGGAAACAAAGAACAGATGTGATGAACAGAAAAAAATAGCAAGATGGCAGATTTATACTAAACCATATCAATAATCACATTTAATATAAATGATTTCAACACTCCAAATAAAAGACAGAACTTAGTAGATTGAATTAAAAAGCCAGGCCCACTGTATGGTGCCTACAAGAAACCTATTGTATGTATAAAAGATACAAATAGACTAAAAGTAAAAGGCTGGAAAAGGATATTTCATGCTAATACTACAATCAGAAGAAAGCTAGAATAGCTATACTAATTTCAGACAAATTAGAGCAAAGAACATTACTTAAAATAAGGAATATCATAAAGGGGTCAATTCATCAAATGAAATTCATAGTCTTAAACATGTACCTAATAACAGAGCTTCTAAATATGTAAATCAGAAACTGATAGAACCGAAAGGAGAAATAGATCCACATTTATAGTTGGAAACTTCAGTGCCTCACCTCTCTCTCAATAATGATAAAACAGACCAAAAAATTAGATGATTTAGAAGACTGGAACAACACTATCAACCAACTAACCTAATTGACATTTATATAATACTCTACCCAATACAAGCAGAATACACATTCTTTTCAATTGCATGTAGGACATTTACTAAGATAGACCACATTTTGGTCCATAAAACAGTGCCAGTAAATTTAAAGTGACTTCCTTTATAAAGTATGTACAATCACCAAAAGGTAATTAAAATTCAGCAACAGAAAGGTACCTGGAAAACTCCCAAATATTTAGAAACTAACACATTTCTAAGAATGGGCCAAAGAAAAAAAATCAAAGATGAATTTCGGGCTTGGCGCAGTGGCTCACGCCTGTAATCCTAGCACTCTGGGAGGCCGAGGCGGGAGGATCGCTCAAGGTCAGCATTTCGAAACCAGCTGAGCAAGAACGAGACCTCATCTCTACTAAAAATAGAAAGAAATTGGCAAACTAAAAATATATAGAAAAAATTATCCAGGCATGGTGGTGCATGCCTGTAGTCCCATCTACTCCGGAGGCTGAGGCAGGAGGATCGCTTGAGCCCGGAGTTTGAGGTTGCTATGAGCTTGGCTGACACCATGGCACTGTAGCCGGGGCAACAGAGTAAGACTCTGTCTCAAAAGAAAAAGAAAAAAAAGATTTAGGATGTATTTTGTATTAAATGAAGATCATATCAAAATTTATGGATTATAGTTAATACAGATGCCTATAGGAAAATTCATAGCATTAAATGCCTGTCTTGGAGAAGTAAAGTCACAAATCAGTGTTCTCATCTTTCACCTTAAGAAACTCGAAAAAGAAGAGAAAATTAAACCCAAAGTAAACAGATGAAATGAGTTAAAGATAAAAACCAAAATCAGGCCAGGCGTGGTGAGACCCCGTCTCTACTATAAATAGAAAGAAATTAATTGGCCAACTAATATATATAGAAAAAATTAGCCGGGCATGGTGGCGCATGCCTGTAGTCCCAGCTACTTGGGAGGCTGAGGCAGCAGGATTGCTTGAGCCCAGGAGATTGAGGTTGCTATGAGCTAGGCTGACGCCACAGCACTCACTCTAGTCTGGGGAACAAAGCAAGACTGTCTCAAAAAATAAATAAATATGTGCGATTTATTGTCATACATAATTGTTATAGCTCAAAATCTTTAAAAATAAAGGTACTTTATATATTTTCTTCAATGTTTATAGCATGCTGCTCAAATTTCAGAATCATAGGGATTTTTAGAGTATTGTTTTAAAGTAATGTTTTAGTGATTGAGTTTGAGGTGGTAAACATATGCATTACATATATCAAGTTTACTTATAATTTTAACTTCTTATAAAATCAAAATACCAAATATCAGTTTGTGTTTTCTGAAATTGTGAATAAATTTTCAGAATGATAAATATTAAATGTTAGATTTTATTTTACTGTCAGATTAAACATTGTTATCCAACTGGATGATAAATAAATGGAAAGAAAGGAAGAATGTTGTAAGGCCCCAAGTACAAAATGGAGGATGCCAACAGAATTACAGTCTTAGGAGAAATTCTTACAATCATGATTGGACGACTAGGGGTATCTATGATACGTAGAATGATGGCCCCTCAAAGATGTCTGTATTCTAATCCCTAGAACTTGTTACCTTCTAGAGGAGAAGGGACTTTGCAGATGTGAATAAGATTAAAGATTTTGAAGTGGGGACTTCTGACTTCCAGAACAATAAGGTAATAAACTTGTAATATTTTAGCCACTAAGTCTGTGGTAACTTTTTATGGCAGCTCTAGAAAACTAATACCATGTCTAAGCGGGCAAAGCTCAGAATTGATGTTTTGCCAAGAGGTTGTAATAGAAAGTGAACTCTGTATACTAAAATAACTTTTTCCATTCCTTGGGAATTATTTTCCTTCCATGTATCAAACTTAGTTTTCCTATAAAATAAAACATGTATTTAATCATTAAAAAGTAATTCTAAATATAAAATACTGGAGTTGGAATAAACCTTATATTCTAGTCTAACCTCCTGAAATTCACAGATGGAGAAACTGAGTAAGGGCCAGAGATTCCACAGCTAGTTACTAGTAGATCTGAGTTTCCTGGCTCTTTTCTTTCCTCATACTGTTGGGGTGAGGATTTAAGGTGGCCAGAGTTTTTCTTTTTTCTATACAGACCCCAAATGCTCTTCTTATACAGTTTTTCTCTTGGGTAAATAATTGACTTTGGGAAACAATTTATATTACAGTGCTTTAATGAGACAATACTGTTACAAGAGGATGCAATATTATACAAAACTTTTGTCTTAGGTTTCTTCTGTCTGCATCCCAGCTCTGAACCATCTCTTTCTCCAGTTGCTAAATAATGTATACTCAGAGATTGACACATAGCTGTGGTTCTCTGTTCTTGATTGTCCATGTTTAAATATAATTAGTAAGATAAATCTGCTATGTGTTATATATGCACAGACATGTAAAACACTTCAGAGATAGATTTTAATTATGTTTACTTAATTATTACTACTGATTAGAAGAGAATTTTATTTTTATTTTATAGTTGAACACTTGGGTACAGTGTTAATTCTCAAGATTAGATTTTTCAGATTAAATTTAGAAAAGGAATATAGCCAACCTGTAATGTTATTTCAGCAGTGATTGTTAGTGTATGATATTTTACCATCTTTATATTGACTGCTTTTGAAAATCACAATTCATTTCACCATTTATTGAGTGCTATTTATATGCCATTTACTTATATGAGGTAGTGGGGGTACAAAAATGAATAGGAACACATTGTCTATGTATACAGCGTTCATAGACTTTTGTCGTATGTTACCTTGTCGGCCTGTTCTTATAAATCATCGGGAGACTTGGAACCAAATTGTTTGGGCTCTAATGAATCAACTCAAGTTAATAATCTACCACTGTATCACAGTTAGAAATTTGACTTTTCTATCAAATACATGGGCAAATAATAGAGGCTCATTCCTGCTGTCTTTACCTGTACTAAAATGTAAGTTCCATGGAGAAGGAAATTGTTTTCTGTTGTTTAATAAATAGGTGAATGGCTCCTACTTAGCCTTCAGCTTTCAACTCAGATATTCCTTTCGTAGAGTGGTCTCTCAGAGCTGGCCGCCTCCTCCTTTAAGGATATTTTTTGGCTTACATCCCATTGGCCAGAATTTAATGACATGGCCACACTTAACTGTAAGGGAAGAAACTGGGGCTTTTATTCTGGGAAACTTCGTGTCCAGTTAAAAAACCAAAGGTTTTATTACTAAAGGAAGAAATGGAGAAAAGAATATTGAGAATTAATTACTAGCAGTGTCTGCTACAACTTTTAACAGTGATGTCTGTCAGATGTACCTTTGGAGTAAGGGGTCTCATGACCTGGTTTGGAGCCCCACCTATAGTTTGTGAGAGATAAGAGGTTATACATAAAGTCAAGAAAGTACCAGAGAAGGATTCAGACACTTGCCTTAGGAGATAAAAGAGCAGTAAATTGTTTTATTTGAACAATAGTATGGCACTGAAGGACAGAGAGATGAATAGAGCGGTAACTTCAGATACTTTCTAAGTGCAGTTGATCTTTTTAATCTATAGTAGTGATATTGCTGATTTCCTTAGGGATGGTTTGAGTTTTTAAAAATGTTTAACTGCTGCCAAAAGTACTACAGGTCAAGTATTCCTTATTTGAAAGCCTTGGGACCAAAAGTGTTTGGGATTTTGGATTTGTTCAGGTTTGAGAATCTTTGCATATATATACATAATGAGACACAGTAGCTTGGGGATGGGAACCCAGTCTAAACACAAAATTCATTCACACACCTTATACACACAGCCTACAGGTAATTTATACAATATTTCAAATAACTTTGTGCATGAAACAAAGTTTGTGCGCATTGCACCATTTAAAAACAAAGGTGTTGTATATGGAATTTTCTACTTGTGGCATCATGTTGGAATTTAAAAAGTTTTATTTTGGAGCATTTTGGATTTTCAGGTTAGGGATGCTGAACCTAATCAGAAGTGAGACTTGAACATTAAAAGTTTGGAAACCACTGTTTTATTTGCTTAGTAGTACATAATTGCATCAATACTTTTATCTTAATTACTGTGAAGAATCTGATGACTCCCCAGTTGTAACTGTCGCCAAGACTTCTCTCCTGAGCTCAGGCCCTCTGATTACCTTCTGGATATTTCACACGCACCCCTTGCTCACCATGCCCCAGCCAGAGTTCTCTTGCTCTCCATAAAAGGTACTCCAAAATGTTTCAATTAAAGTGAAGAGACCTAGCACTCTGGGAGGCCGAGGCGGGCGGATTGCTCAAGGTCAGGAGTTCAAAACCAGCCTGAGCAAGAGCGAGACCCATCTCTACTAAAAATAGAAAGAAATTGATTGGCCAACTAAAAATATATAGAAAAAATTAGCCGGGCATTGTGGTGCATGCCTGTAGTCCTAGCTACTCGGGAGACTGAGGCAGAAGGATCGCTTGAGTCCAGGAGATAGAGGTTGCTGTGAGCTAGGCTGACCCCACGGCACTCACTCCAGCCTGGGCAACAAAGTGAGGCTCTGTCTCAAAAAAATAAATAAATAAAATAAAAATAAAGTGAAGAGAAAGAATCAAAAGTCCTGATGAATGGAACCATGAAATGTTTCATCTTTTTTTCTGAGTTTAAAAAGATCATGAAAGTAATATGTTCAGTGTTGAACTACCTATTTATTTTTATTTATTTATTTTTTTAGAGGCAGTGTCTTGCTCTGTCACCCATCGTAGAATGCAGTGGCCCAATCATAGCTCACTGTAACCTCAAACTCCAGGGCTCGAGTGATCCTCCTATCTCAGCCTCCTGAGTAGTTGGGACTACATGTGCACACCATCATGCCCAGCTAATTTTTTTTTTGTAGAGACAAGGCCTTGCTATGTTGTCCAGGCTGGTTTCAAACTCTTGGCCTCAAGTGATCCTCCCACCTTGACCTCCCAAAGTGCCAAGACGCCTGACTAAACTATTTAAGTAATACAAAAATAAAATTTAAGAAGCCAAAATTCCTTCTTATCCCCACTCCTCCCAAATCTCATTCTCTAGCGTTAACAACTGTTTTAATAGTATCTGTTTGGTGAGTTATGTTTGTAAACTTCTTGTATATGTAAGGAAATATATACACACATATATGCTTTTCCCCACTCCTAAAAACAGGATCATGTTACAAATTGCAACTCACCCTTCACTTAATAGTACATGTTACAAATAGTACATGTTACAAATCTGCAACTCACCCTTCACTTAATAGTAAGTCTTGGATATCTTTCCATCTTTTTGTGTCAGTATTAGAAGATTGTTTATCTGGAATGGCTAAGACCTCACCTGTTCCATATTAGTGATATTTTCAGAGTTTAGGTATCTTAACTTGAGGGGAAAATGATGAAAAAGATATTTTTGCATGTAATATTTCTTAATTGTAATCCAGTGCTCTAAAATAATTGTACCCACCAAAATCCACAAACAACTGGGAACCATGGTTGGTGGCTTCAAATAATTAAGATACACCAAGCTGTTTATGTCACATGTATTATCTCATTGTGACATCATCAACTGACTTTTTTTTTAATGGCCCAAAGGACCAGATCATCACTGGGCACCATGCACCATAGCAATACACTTCATTTATTATAATGGTATTCTTTTTTAATGGATGAACATTTACAAAATCCTTTCTCAGTTTGGTTGTTTGGATGTTTTTGGTGTTTAGACTCTTAGCTAAATGATTATCTACTATATCTACTTTATCTCATCCTTTTCAAAGACCACATAATATTGTGTATTTTCCAAATTTAAAGATTCACATGACCATCCTCTTGAGGAAAACTTTGAAATACTTTTATTTAGTTATACAATTAATTTAGTGGTGACTAAGCAATCTATAAATGTTTACGTGAACAGATCTGTGCCTGTATTCTTCCTACTCTTGACTTTTCCCCTATGCATTTAAGCACATCTCATTATTTCTTCTTAAGCCTTTGTTCTCCACTTTTTATTCACCCAAAGAATTTTATGTTTTCCTTTTATAACCCTAGGGTAAGTATCATACTTCTCACCTGTCATTTTCTAATGTTTCTACATCCCTCTTCTTAATTTTTGTGCTCACAGTATGCTCTCTTTCTCTTATTTTCAGTTCTTCTCAATGTTTACCACTGCCTAGTGCCCTTTGGAGATGCTAGCAGGGGTCCTCAAACAACAGCCTTTGGGAGAACATTTATCCCACCTGCCAGGTGTTTTTGCCGCCTGCTACCTGTCCTGCTTAGCAGCCAACTGGTCCTGGGCCCACAGTGCACATGTGTGGAATGTGCGCCGCGCTCTCCAACGGCCCTCCAACGGTCTGAGGGACAGTGAACTGGCCCCCTGTTTAAAAAGTTTGAGGACCCCTGTGAAGATATGTAAACATCAGGATTTTTTTTCCTTATAAAAAAAACCTGTTAGCCAAATACTTATTCCTAGGAAATGTCCCATTTTATTCTAAGTAGTGTCCTCAGAAATATTTGAGAGGTAGTTGCATCCACAAAATAAAGACTAAGTGTTAAGAAAGGTTGAGCAATCAGATAATAAAAGAGTATGTAGAAGTGAAAAACATTATTACTGAATTTTTTTAGAAAATCCCGTGAGCAGACTAAACAATGTATTCAATATAGCTGATGAATAATTGGTGATCTAAAAATTTCATCAAAGAAAATCTCTCAGAATATAAAGCAGGAAAACAAAGATGGAAACAGAAAAAAGCCCAGTGGTTCTCACCATATCTGTGCTTTAGAATCATCTAACACACTTTTTAAAAACACTGATGCTTTGGCCCCACCATAGACCAATTAAATCCAGACTTGCTGGGGGTGGAGCCCAGACTTCAGTAGCTTTTTTAAGGCTCTCAGGTGATTCTGATGTTTAGCACAGGTTTAGAAAAATACTTAATAAGAAATCTGAAGGATAAAGCTAAAATGTCCCTAGGTTTGGCCAATGGGAAGCACAGAAAAAAAAACCCAACAGATATTTTTAAAAAATCCCAAAATGTCCAAAGTCTGTCTAATGAGACTTCTAGAAGCAGAGTACAGAGACATTGAAGGAAAAGAAATAATAGAATTTCTGGAGTTCCCCAGAGACTTGTCTTCAGCAGTTAAGGGCCAGGATATCAAGACCCGTATAGGATCTAAGGAAAGAAGACAAATACTTCAGCATATCCTTCTGATACGTCTGAACTCCAGGAATAAAGAAGATTCTTATGTCTTCCAGAGAAGGAAATATGAGAGCGCCTGTGTGCGCTCTGGAGGGAAGTAAACTTACCTGGCCTGCCTAACCCAAACACAGCGCTGCGCCGGTCCCCTCAGCGCCTTTCCCCTCAGCGCCGCGCTCCAGTTCATTCCCCTGGCCCACACCTGTCTTCTTACGCTGACCCCAGGCCTGGAGCTCCTGCAGGCTCCCCTGGGATGAGCTGTTCTGCAGCTGGCGTTTGGAAGGCAGTTTGCTCTTTGTTCTTCCTGCACCCTGATCTCATCTGCTTGTGAGTTTCCAGGAATCCCCCCAGGGTTCTAGTTGAGTGATATACACCTTTTTTTGTTTTCCAGCTCAGTTAAGGTTTTACAGATTTTAAAAACCTTTTCTTGTCATCCCAGTGTCATCTTAGAAAAAGTTGATGACTTAGTACTGTCTTTTTGAGGCTAAATAAGGTAAAATCAAATTAAAGGGGAAAAACTATATTCAGGTTCATTCTTTATTATATAACATTAACATTTAAATTGTGTGATTTTTTTAGGTTTTTTGTTTTGATATTAATATAGCCCTTTGCTTCCTGCTTTTTATTTAAAAACTAATTCTACTAAGCAGTCAGAGTTAAAGCAAATTTGGTCTGTTTGCTTTGCTTTCTTCAGTAATTGTGCTGAGAAGAAAAGTGAGTTTACCAAAGAATCGTCTTCTTTCTGAAAACCCTTCTGTTAGACAGTAACGTAATCTGATGCAAGATATCTGTATTCTGACAAAGAACAACAGCATTGCAATATATACGGGGAATTAGCGGGTAAGGCTTTAAGATAACTCCTCATCTAGAGAGATCTGATAATTTAGTTACGTTAACCTAAGTTTTTAGTACACTGTTAATGAAATATCAAGCATATTGTCATTTTTCTGTTACGTGTCAGGTGCTTGCTGACTAGCACTTTGGAGAGTCTGTGCTTATCTGGCATGTCCATAACAGAACAAACTGTGTGTTCCCTTTCCGACTTACTAGGTAGCAATTTTCCACCTTTGGGCAGTTTGGCACAGTAAGCTTTATCATAGATTAATATCCATAGCTACATAGTGGTTTTAAATCCAGGGTGAGGGAAAGAAGAAAAGTCTCTCTTATGAAAACAATGAAACTTTCTCAGTGTGTCCTAAAGATTTTTAGGAATTGTCTGTTTTTTCTGTCTTTTTCATGTGACACTCGATCAAGGAAAAGGAGTTTTACTTACTTGTTTTGTTTGCTTACAAAAACCTATACTCCTAAAGGCTTAACAGAAATGAAGGGGAAATATTAAAGGACACCACAAGTAATCATAGTAATCTTAGAGGATGGCTCTTGTCAGTAGTACTGAGTCCATATGAAGAGAAGTACTATGAATAATTAAAACAGAAAGATAAAAACAATGAGAAAACAAACTTTTCTGAACTTTCAAAAGCAGATGAATCTGGAGAAATAAATGAACTGAATTTTCTAAGTATTAATACAATTAATTACTTGTATCCTTTGAAGTGTTGGAACAAAAAATGAAGAGCAAGTTCCTTTATCATATGGGACTTTGTAAAGCTGGCAGATCAACTTATATAAGTTTCCTATTTATTTGAATTTAAGTAAGGCATTGTTTCCAGAGCAGTAAGGTTAGAACCAAAGAAAATGTTTCTTTATCAATAATATTTTCATTTAAAAATTTAGCTGAACTCCAAATCATGAGCATTTGAAAGAAAGCCTTGTCTTTGGATGTGTTGTGATCATGTTTGCTCAATGCTTGTTTTTAATTTTCTGTGACATTTGCACATGTGCAAACTCTCTCAGTGATTGATTTGAAAACAAGTGAAAGACATCATGACATCCATGAATACTTAAGCATGTGTATCTGAAGAATAAGAATATTATTCTACATAAAACCACAATACTATATAACACTCCAGATCTTACATTATATAATAAAAATAAACTAATATACAGTCTATTTTTTCTAAAATTTTTATAATTCTCCCAAAGATGTCCTTTTATTGAGTTTTTGCCCCCCTAATCCAGCATCAAACTGGATTATCACTGGTTACATTTGGTTGTCATATCCCTGTAGTCTCCTTTAATCTAGAACATGTCTCCTGTCTCTTTTTCTCCCCACCCCTCTTTTATTTCTTTTGTCCTTTATAACATTAACATATTTCAGAAGTCTATGTCAATTGTCTTATAGAATCTTCTACAATCTGATTTTGTCATTTCTTCTTGATTAGTTTCTGGTTAAATGTTTTTCATAGAAATACCACATAGGTGACATATATTTCCCACTACATCACATCAGGAGCCACAGTGGTACCAATTTGTCTCATTGTTGTTGCAGAGTTTGATTGTGATGCAGATTGCTCATTAGACTGATATCAGTCAGATCATTTCATTGGAAAGGTACTTTTTCTGTTTTGTTGGGGTTTTTTTGCTTTTTTAAATTTTTTTTTAAGAAAAGAATTTAAATTTTTTTTTTTACTTATTTTTATTAGCTTCTACAGCCTGCTGTATCCATTTTTAATAGTAATCTGTAAGGTGGTACTTTGGGACTGTGTGGCTGTTCTTTCCCAATACTCGTACACCTGGTGTTTTTAATTGGTTCAATGCTTTAAACCAGAATTTACCCAGGGGTCTATTGATGGATGTTAATATATCTGTGAAGCCTCAGGAAATTTTTTGTGTGCATGTATTTTCCCAAGGATATAGTCCATGACCCCAAAAATATTTAGAAGACCTTTTCTCTCTGTTGTTGAGGTGCCTTCTACAAGTTCCTGTGTATCAGACAAGTGTGTTATAAGCAGTAGGTTCCATCCCTGTTCATCTGATTTTCCTGATTATCTTGCCCAGCATCATGTAGAGCCTAGGTACTTAATTTTTGTTGTTTGTTTGAGAACAATTTGTTCTGGCCTTTTGCTTATCCTGAACCAAACATTTGGATCTCTTCTGTTTGGTATAAACTGTACTAGAAACTAAAGCACAGGGGCTTAGTCCCTGGTTTTTGGTGTTCTCTTTGAAGATTTTTGGCCAAAGCAGTTTGATTTTGTGTCTTTGTTGACATTGAAGTCAACAGTTGTCCTTTGGAAATGAGTTAAAACACTACAATATATGTTTAAGTTGTTGAATTATTGGTTGTATCAATAATGCATTTTTCACAGGTACAAAACCTGTGTAGACAAGAGGGCCCAGGAGGTCAGCCTTAAGTTTGTTATTAGCCTGATAGCTCTAGAAGTGGTTGATTCCTGGTCTTCCCTGATCAATCAGGGAGCAGTGTGGAATTCATCATGGCAGTGGCTGGGTGTGTTTTGTGTAACCTGTTGATTAGCCTATTTGTTACATTGCTTTGTTTTGCATGAAAAAGTGTCTCTCAGATGACAGACAATAAGAGTTAACATTTGGATAGTATACTTTTAAAATATACATTATACAACTTAATCCAGGAGGTCACCCATGAAAATAGATGTTTTTATTCTGATTACACAGGTAAGGAAGGAAGCCTTAGAGAAATTAAAGTAGCCAACATACAAACAGCTTATAAGGAGCAGAGAAAGAACACCCAAATTCTATTACAAATTCCTCACACTTTCTGTCTTACCATTCAAAAAGAGGCATTCTAGGCTGGGTACGGTGACTCACACCTGTAATCCTAACACTCTGGAAGGCCAAGGCAGGAGGATCCCTCAAGGTCAGGAGTTTGAAACCAGCCTGAGCAAGAGTGAGACCCTGTCTCTACTATAAATAGAAAAGAAATTAATTGACCAACTAAACCTGTAGAAAAAATTAGCCAGGCATGGTGGCATATGCCTGTAATCCCAGCTACTCGGGAGGATGAGGCAATAGGATTGCTTGAGCCCAGGAGTTTGAGGTCACTGTGAGGTAGGCTGAAGCCATGGCACTCTAGCCCTGGCAACAAAGTGAGACTTTGTCTCAAAAAAAAAAAAAAGGCATTCTAGGGAATCTAAATATGAGCAAATCATGGCCCTTGTTCTGAAGAATCTTTTAAATCTAATAGGCATGTCTTCTTATGAATATATTATAGACAACAAATTGAGAGAAGAGCTAAGGAAGTACCTAAAAGGGCAAAATGACCTCCATATATAGCGTCATGGTCGGCATGTTGAATGTTTTGGGGAAGAAGAGAGAGTAACCAAAAGCAGGGCTATGGGAAAGCACCGGACTTGTTATCGGTGTGGCATTGGAATTGGTCTAGTTTGGCTAGAGCATGAGTTTCATGGAAGAAAGTAGTGGAAGCTAGAACCAAAAGATAAGTTAGGGCCAGATTGTGAAGGGCCTTGAATATCATGAGGAAGGCAGGAGATAAAAAATGTGGCCTTGCAGAGAAGACCCACTAATGATGATATATATTATATTTTTAAGTTATGACTCTGTGCTAATCTTTTTTTTTTTTTTTGAGACAGAGTCTCACTTTGTTGCCCAGGCTAGAGTGAGTGCCGTGGCGTCAGCCTAGCTCACAGCAACCTCAAACTCCTGGGCTCGAGTGATCCTTCTGCCTCAGCCTCCCAGGTAGCTGGGACTACAGGCATGCGCCACCATGTCCGGCTAATTTTTTTTATATATATATATCAGTTGGCCAATTAATTTCTTTCTATTTATAGTAGAGACGGGGTCTCGCTCTTGCTCAGGCTGGTTTTGAACTCCTGACCTTGAGCAATCCGCCCGCCTCGGCCTCCCAAGAGCTAGGATTACAGGCGTGAGCCACAGCGCCCGGCCTGTGCTAATCTTTTAATATATGTTATCTCATTAATGTTTTACTGTAACTGTATGAACAGTGTACTATGTCCATTTTACAGATGAGAAACTAAAGCTCAACGAGATTAAATAAATAGCTAATGTCAGGAGCTTGGAACGAGGACTCAGACTCAGGCCTGTCAGCTTCTGTAGCCTGTTCTGTTGACCACTGTGATAGATTGCCACTTCTTTATCAGATGGCCTGAGAAGTTCTTAATTCTCTTAAGAATATGGCTATAGGAAAAGGATGTTTTCAAAGTTCTGAGAGGACGTCTTGTCACTGTGTATTTGTGTTAAGGAATGTAATCAGCACCAAATCTGACTTGTACCACTCTCTAATTTGGGCCCAGAACTAGATGGGAAATTAAAGAATTGAATGATGTTTTATTTCCCTACCTGATGACATCAGTGCCTGCTCATAGCAAATGCTTTTGTTTTCATTTTCAGTGTCTAACCTTACTGGCCCTAAGTAAATCTTAGGTTGGGTAAAGCTCAGTTCCTAGGGGCATTTAAGATGCATAAAGAAGTGATATTTTTCCTTGCTAAAATATGTTTCTTCTTGGCAGGTTTTCTACTTATAAAAGACAATGACTACTGATGAAGGTGCCAAGAACAATGGAGAAAGCCCGGCAGCCACTGTTGCTGAACAGGGAGAGGATATTACCTCCAAAAAAGATAGAGGAGTATTAAAGGTGAGGCCACAAAGTTGAATGACATGCAGGGAAATCTGCTATCTGGAAAGATTGTTTATAAAAATCTTTCTTTGAGGGGAGCTGGGGGTGGATAATGTTTATTGAGGCTTGCTCAGTGCTAAACAATATAAACTCTCACTTCATCTTCATAACTCTGAGGTTTTTGTTTTTATTTATTTTATTTATTATCATCTTTTTTCTTTTTGAGACAGAGTCTCACTCAACCTCAAGCTCCTGCACTCAAGCTATCCTCCTGCCTCAGCCTCCTGAGTAGCTGGGACTACAGGCGTGCACCATGGTGCCTGGCTAATTTTTCTATTTTTTGTAGAGACAGAGTCTTGCTCTTGCTCAGGCTGGTCTCAAACTCCTGGGCTCAAGCAGTCCTTCTGCCTCGGCCTCCCAGAGTGCTAAGATTACAGGCGTGAGCCGCTTTGCCCAGCCAAGTATTATTATTATTATTTTTTAAGAGACAGGGTCTCGTTCTGTCACCCAGGCTGGAGTACAATGGTGACATTATAGCTCACCACAGCCTTGAGCTCCTCGCCTCAAGCAATCCTCCTGCCTCAGCCTCCTGAGTAACTGGGACTACAAGTACATGCTATTATGTCTGGCTAATTTTTTTTTTGTAGAGATAGTGTCTTGCTGTGTTACCCAGGCTTGTCTTAAACACCCGGCCTGTTATTACTATTATTTGTTTTAGATACAGTGTCTCAGTGTTTCCCAGGCTGGCTCAAGCAGTCCTCCCATCTCAGCTTTCCAAGTGGCTGAGATTTTTTTTTTTTTTAATTTCAGAGTTTTATTGTATTGCACTAAAGGAACAGCAGGATAGTTGTACAATTTTCTCTCTTGTTCAGTTTTGAAAATCTAAAGTACTTGCAAATTCTTAAGAATACCTTTACCACCAGATTAGAACAGTAAGCATAATAACAAATTTCTTAATAAGTAATGTCTTACAAATAAAAACACATTTAAAATAGCTTTAAATGCCTTCTTTACAAGTAATTCAGCATATTTTTATATCATGTTCACTTATGCTTAAGAATTAAAGCAAGTATATTTGTTACTCTGATGGAAATATGGGAAATCTCTCATTCATGCAATATATAGGGGTAATATTCAAGTTGAAGGGAAAAAAATCCTACTCTTATTTTTGTAGATGTACCCATATGTAATCATCTACATGATAGAAGAAGAAACCCATGAAGTTTCCCATGAGTCAGATATACATTTCCAGCTCATCAGAAGCACCTGAGCTCTATCTATAGCTCATTTATAATTAGATGTTGTTTCAATAAAAGCAAAATGAGCCCTACCAATTCCTATAAACAAAAGCTTCCAATGGACTAAGGACAGTCAATAATTAATGCAATCATTCAGAGGATTATGGCTGTTCCTTAAGGAGTGCAAGTTCAAACCTGTCAATACCGGAGGTAATCATTTTATATTAATTTATGCATAATTCCATTTAAATTCTTTATCTGAGTATAACATATGAAAATAGTCTTTCCACAAGCAAAAATGTGGAAACATTTAAAAAATGAGTCATTTTTTTAAAGTAACTGATCAGATTCCATAGGCTACTCTTGGAAACAGGATCTTGCTGGATAGAATCCCTTCATCTGGTGGCTTTTTGCATACACTTAACTGGACCGAATCTTCTATGTGTTGTTCTAAGAGCTCACCAAAACATAGATCATGCCGTAGAGGTAGTAAAAAAATGCTAGAAGATAAAAAGCTAATTTGCACCATCCTTCTTTCTGACAATATGCTAGAATATCTGCATTCATGATGGTTGTAGGGTCATAGAGTCCTGGTCCACTCATCACTGGTCTACTCATACACCTCCAAATATGACATGCCAAGAGGGGCATATTGAGACCCAGTGTAAGCCACTCTGCTGCACAAAGAAACACGACACAGAAGAAAGCATGGATGAGGTACTCTGGAAGTACAAGAGGATTCAGGGTATTACACTGGGCTATGGGTTCAGCCTTAGCTCATCAAATGCTATAATGTGCCAGATGGCGAAGAAGATGAGCGCGGCGGTGAGCAGCAGCGCCAGCATGTAGCAAAAGGCCGCGAACGTGAACGCCGTGGCCGGGGAGGAGCAGGCAGCAGCGCTGGGGCCAGCAGAGAAAGGCGGCGCAGGGCCCTCTGGGTAAAACCATTCACTTCCCCGGCCTCTGTAGTTAATCATTTTCCCATTTTTTAATTCGTAAGTCACAGTGGTGTGAGATACCAATAAAATACAGAATTCAGAGCACCCCTTGATTCTTCAGTCTTACAAGTAAATAAACTGAAGCTGAGAGGTTAGTGGCTTCAGTCACATTAAGTAGTTATTTCTTTTCTTTTTTTTTTTTTTTTTTTGAGACAGAGTCTCACTCTGTTGCCCTGGCTAGATAGTGCCGTGGCATCAGCCTAACTCACAGCGACCTCAAACTCCTGGGCTCAAGCAATCCTCCTGCCTCAGCCTCCCGAGTAGCTGGGACTACAGGCATGCACCACCATGCCCAGCTAGTTTTTTCTCTATATATTTTCAGTTGTCCAGATAGTTTCTTTCTATTTTTAGTGCAGAAGGGGTTTCGCTCTTGCTCAGGCTGGTCTTGAACTCCTGAGCTCAAGCGAGGTTCTCCTACCTTGGCCTCCCAGAGTGCTAGGATTACAGGTGTGACCACCATGCCTGGCCTGAGTAGTTATTTCTTCTGTGCTATTATTACACATAGAAGTTTTGTATAGTTTTGTTTTGCTTTGCCTGAAAAGATTATCTTATACATTCTAAATATTGCCACTGTGTTGAGTTTTAATATCTCCTGTGTCAGTAGTAGCAGATAAGAATTTTTGAGTTTGTTTTGTTTTATAAAAAATACTGCTTATTTGAAAGGCTTTCTTTTTTGCCTAAATCTCTTCTGAATATATGTGTATTGCTATTCACTTTCTATGTGCCAAGCCAAATTTGGAGACTTGCATGTATAGAATAAGGGTTTTATGCTACAGATTTACATTATGATACCTTCTTTCAGAAGTTTTCTCAACCTGTAGCTCATCCCAACAACACTCATCCCAAATTCTAGGGCGTTCCTAGAGACAGTGGAGCTTCTGCAGGCTGTCCTCAGCATCTCCCTACCTCTACTTAAGGCTTTCCCTTTCATCTTTTCAGAGTGCCCATTCCAGAGAACATGGTCCTCAACTTGCCTCAGACTCTGCTTTATTCTAGGGAATAAATCTAACAATAGGATTCTTAGGCTTATAAGAAACGTTTGAGATTGAAAGCCCTTTAAATCATATCATTTTTCACCGTGGGGGCTTTTGATTAAGATTAAACAGGTCTAGTAACTGTGTGATCTAGAGCAATTTAGTTTAACTTCTCTGTGATTAAATTTCCTGTTTATAAAATTAGAATAATAATACCACCAATCTCATAGTTACTAGGATTAGGTAAAGCACTTAGCACAGTGCCTGTTCTACAGTAATCTCTCCTATTAAATATTTTATTTTTTTAATAAAAGAACCTAGGTAGGTGTGGAAAGTCAGTAACTATCACAGGAAGACGCAATTTGGGCTTACATTTTTTAAATGAACTGAGACTACATTGTATACTTAAGGCAACTCCAGATTCAGGTTCTTCTTGCTGGGGAAGCCTGAAGTGAGACCACAGCATGACTTGTGATGTGGGTGGCTCTCTATCTCCCTGGTAGCCATTCATCCCATACCCCAATTATTTGTCTATAGTCCTAGAAATGCAGACTCCCTTAATGTGGGACTAACAGTTGGGCATAGGCTCTGAAACACCACATGCAGTTCATGAACATCAGCACTTGTAGAATATCTTGTGATTTCTTTTAGATTAATTATTTTTAACTTTTTTTTTTCTTTTGAAGTCCCAGAAGAGCAGTAATGAATGTTTTTCCTTTAGAGAGTGTTTAGGGGCTGGGTGTGGTAGCTCATGCCTGCAATCCCAGCACTTATGGGAGACCAAGGTGGAAGGATCTCTGGATACCAGTCTGAGCAACATAGTGAGACCCAGTCTCTACAAAATAAAATTTAAAAACATTAGCTGAGCGTGCTGGAGCATGCCTGCAGTCCTAGCTACTCAGGAGGCTGAGACAGGATTGCTTGAGCCCAAGAGTTTGAGCCTATGATTGGGCCACTGTACTCCAGCCTGGGTGACAAGGTGAGACCCTGTCTCTTAAAAAAAAGTGTTTGGACTTTTGAGTAAGAAAGTTGTAGAATCTAAGTCCACAGTGTTTATGTTGGGTGTGGGGGAAGGGGGACACAACTCAAAAGAAAAATTTCAGAGCAAATAATTGAATTCTTTAAATAAAAACTTCCCCCAAAAATATGTTCATCGGATCTTAGCTACCATCCTCTCTTACCTACTAAAAATGATTCATTTGGCATGGATAATTGACAGACTAAATTAACTACCACATGCCTGGATTTGATTTACTTTTCCCAGAACTGACCAACTGCATTAGCAGTTTGCTCTGCCAAGAACAAAATAAATACACTGGATTTTACAATAGCTGAATACTTTTCAGCTTGGATTTTTTTTTTTTTTTTTGGTATTTCCTTTACTAGAAAACAAGTTATTCAGTATCATATTAAACTGTGTGATGATACTAATGTTACAGATTGAGTGTTTTTCAAATAATAGGAAGTGTAACCTGTTATACCAGGAAATAGAACTTTCTGAAATTAAAACAATCTAGGAGACTTTAGTCAGAAGCTAATATTTTTACCAAAGGAGGGAAATAAATAAAATCACACCTTTGAAACCTTGCTCTCTACTTCTTTTTGAACTTTCTTTTTTTTTTTTTGAGACAGAGTCTCACTCTGTTGCCCAGGCTAGAGTGCCATGGCATCAGCCTAGCTCACAGCAACCTCAAACTCCTGAGCTCAAGCAATCCTTCTGCCTCAGCCTCCCGAGTAGCTGGGACTACAGGCATGCGCCACCATGCCCGGCTAATTTTTTCTATATATATTAGTTGGCCAATTAATTTCTTTCTATTTATAGTAGAGAAGGGTCTCGCTCTTGCTCAGGCTGGTTTCGAACTCCTGACCTTGAGCAATCTGCCCGCCTTGGCCTCCCGGAGAGATTACAGGTGTGAGCCACCGCGCCCAGCCCTTTTTGAGCATTTTTAAAAATCCACCAATCTTTCTGGTCTAAGTCAGATTATATACGGACTAGCTCACAAGTTTACATTTTGAAAGATTTTAGTGTCAAAAGGATAGGGCTAACCCAATGAAGCAGTATTTATTGGTTAACTCTTTTGAGGGAATAAATGGTGTGATCAGGAATAAAAGTAAATATAACAGAAAAATATTAGTAAAGGACAATTTTCTAACAGTGATGGTTATTTTGAGAATTATGAAGGAAGCCTCTGGAAAGGATGGATAGTAGTATATTTGCAGATCTGCCTGGGTGTCTTGGTATGAACTGTGTGACCTTAAATTCTCTGGTTATAAGTAAAAAGTTTCACTTCCTTTTTCTTGATGTTGTCTTTTCTAGATTGTCAAAAGAGTGGGGAGCAGTGAGGAAATGCCAATGATTGGAGACAAAGTTTATGTCCATTACAAAGGAAAATTATCAAATGGAAAGAAGTTTGATTCCAGTCATGATAGAAATGAACCATTTGTCTTTAGTCTTGGCAAAGGTAAGAGGGTATTTTTTGAGTTTTGCTTTGCTTAGATTTATTACTATATTTGTATTATATTGGAGCAGTGGATCCTATCCTTGCCAAAAGAGAGTACTAGCACTCAAAATATGGCCCAAGGATCCTGCATTTTCCCTGAGATTTTTTTACGGGGTCCATATGTCAGTTATTTTCATAAAAACACTGAGATGTTATTTGCCTTTTTACTGTGTTGACATTTGCACTGATGGCACATGAGCTACAGTGGTGAACACTGCTCCCCCTTCTTCCAAGGATGTTGTCAGGAAGCACTCAGAATGGCCCGGCGTTTGACATACCATCACAGGCATTCAGGAATACATCCTCTAACAGAACTAGGTTGTCCTGAACCCCAGGTAACAGAATTGTTTACCTTTATACCAACAAGGTTGGGAAAGCACTGAAATCTGCATGTGGAGTGTGCCAGGCAGACTTCAAGGAGTTTGTGCTGTGAGACCTAAAGTTCTTAAGAGGTTGTCCAAAACAGAAAAGCATGTCCGCAGGGCCTACGGTGGTTCCATGTGTGCTAAATGTGTCCGTGACAGGATCCAGTGTGTTTTCCTTATTGAAGAAAGTTGTTGTGAAAGTGTGGAGCACAGAGTCAGAAAGCTAAATTTAAAAAAAATAAAAAAGCTTTTCTGAGTAATAAAAATTAAAAGGTCGAAAAAAACCTGACTGCTTAACACATCAAGGCACTGGCACCACCTATACCAATAGTCATGGTATTTTTCACTGCCACTCATCCCCTGTTTACATAAGGAATAAAAGCTAGATTCACTTAAGAAAGTCCTTGATAGACGGGCGCGGTGGCTCACCCCTGTAATCCTAGCGCTCTGGGAGGCTGAAGCAGGTGGATCACTTAAGGTCAGGAGTTCAAAACCAGCCTGAGCAAGAGCGAGACTCCGTCTCTACTAAAAATACAAAGAAGTTAATTGGCCAACTAAAAAAAAATATGTAGAAAAAATTAGCCGGGTGTGGTGGCGCATACCTGTAGTCCCAGCTACTCGGGAGGCTGAGGCAGGAGGATTGCTTGAGCCCAGGAATTTGAGGTTGCTGTGAGCTAGGCTGATGCCACGGCACTCTAGCCAGAGCAACAGAGTGAGACTCTGTGTCAAAAAAAAAAAAAAAAAGAAAGAAAGAAAGAAAAAAAGAATGTCCTTGACAAAGTAGTAGTAAAAATATTAATTTTGTTAAAACTCAGTTTCACATCATTTTGATATTCTGTGACAGAAAGGGAAGTCCACATTAGAGCTCTTTTGTATATAGAAGCATGATGTTGTCTCAAGGAAAAGCACTTGTGTACTTGTTTTAGTTGAGAGCTGAACTAGCTGCATTATTTTCATGAGACACCATTTTTACTTGAAAGGGCAAACTGATTATTCAGATTTGATTATGCAGTATTTGGCAGCATTTTATCCTGAAAATGAATGGGGTGAGCTGTGACTTCAAGGAAAAACAACTGACAATGTTTGTTGCCATAGAGATGGGTCGGTTTTTCTTTGTTCGTTTTCTTGAGATGGGGTCTTGCTATATTGTCCAGGCTGGTCTCAAACTCCTGCCTCAGCTTTCTCAGTAGCTGGGATTATAGACATGAGCCACTGCACCTGGCTGCCATTGAGTGTTCAAGTGAGAATTATAGTTTTAGAGAATTTATATCTGCCCTTGTGAGCTTTGACAGCTTTCCAAAACTTAAAAGACTTTTCTAATGAGATCAGTAAGTATTAATGAATGTGATTTTGGCCGGGCTCAGTGGCTCACGCCTGTAATCCTAGCACTCTGGGAGGCCGAGGCAGGCGGATTGCTCAAGGTCAGGAATTCAAAACCAGCCTGAGCAAGAGCGAAACCCCGTCTCTACTATAAATAGAAAGAAATTAATTGGCCAACTAATATATATATAGAAAAAATTAGCCCAGCATGATGGCGCATGCCTGTAGTCCCAGCTACTCGGGAGGCTGAGGCAGGAGGATCACTTGAACCCAGGAGTTTGAGGTTGCTGTGAGCTAGGCTGATGCCACGGCACTCACTCTAGCCTGGACAACAAAGTGAGACCCTGTCTCAAAAAAAAAAAAAAAATGAATGTGATTTTAACATATTGCACAGTGAAATGTACCAACATGTGGAAGATCTTTATAACTCAGAACCAATATTTTCCCAGTGACCAATGCAATATGTTGCAAGATCATGTGTGAGTAAACAGTCCATTCAAAGTACAAGCTAGACCAGTGGATTTTAATGTAATACAATATGAAAAATTCATTGATAACTTTTGGATTCCACATTGTAACTGACCTTATGAAACTTATGACTTGTCCAGTTTTGATGTAGTATCAGGTGATTATACTCACAATTATCTGAAAAGGCTATTAAAGTGTTCCTACCTTTTTCAACTATCCTTGTGAGTTTGGATTTTTTCCACATACTTCAACCAAAATTGCAACAGATGAATGCAGAAGTAGATGTGAGAATCTGGTTGTATTGTATTATATGTTACATTTGTAAAATTATTAAACAGTGCCATCCTTCTCCTGACTCTTTTGTTTGGAAAATATAAATTATAAAGATTTTTATATAAAATTATTTATGTTAATATGAGATAATTGTTATTTTTACATGAATTACTAAATAACTACTTTTTAATTTTTTTTTTTTTTTGAGACAGTCGCACTCTTGCTTGGGTTAGAGTGCCGTGGCGTCAGCCTAGCTCACAACAACCTCAAGCTCCTGGGCTCAAGCAATCCTCCTGCCTCAACCTCCTGGGTAGCTGGTACTATAGGCACGCACCACCAAGCCCATAATTTTTTCTATTTTTAGTTGTTTCGATAATTTCTTTCTACTTTTAGTAGAGACAGGGTTTCACTCTTGCTCAGGCTGGTCTCCAACTCCTGAGCTCAAGCAATCTTCCTGCCTCGGTCTCCCATAGTGCTAAGATTACAGGTGTGAGCCACCACGCCTGGCCAAATAACTACTTTTTAATTTTTAATATGGTAAATACCAGGCCAGGCACGGTGGCTCACGCCTGTAATCCTAGCTCTCTGGGATGCCGAGGCGGGAGGATCTCTCAAGTTCAGGAGTTCGAAACCAGCCTGAGCAAGAGCGAGACCCTGTCTCTACTAAAAATGGAAATTAATTGGCCAACTAAAAAATATATATATATAAAATTAGCCGGGCATGGTGGTGCATGCCTGTAGTCCCAGATACTCAGGAGCCTGAGGCAGAAAGATTGCTTAAGCCCAAGAGTTTAAGGTTGCTGTGAGCTAGGCTGACGCCACGGCACTCTAACCCGGGCAACAGAGTGAGACTCTGTCTCAAAAAAAATACATATATGGTAAATATCAGTAGATATGTCATATAAACAAAATCTCTTTTTTTTTTTTTTTTTTTTTTTTTTTTTTGAGACAGAGTCTCGCTTTGTTGCCCAGGCTAGAGTGAGTGCCGTGGCGTCAGCCTAGCTCACAGCAACCTCAAACTCCTGGGCTCGAGTGATCCTTCTGCCTCAGCCTCCCGGGTAGCTGGGACTACAGGCATGCGCCACCATGCCCGGCTAATATTTTTATATATATATCAGTTGGCCAATTAATTTCTTTCTATTTATAGTAGAGACGGGGTCTCGCTCTTGCTCAGGCTGGTTTCGAACTCCTGACCTTGAGCAATCCGCCCGCCTCGGCCTCCCAAGAGCTAGGATTACAGGCGTGAGCCACAGCGCCCGGCCCAAACAAAATCTCTTTAGAGTCCTCAGTTTTTAAGATGTAAAGGAGCCCTGAGGAAACAAGCTTGAGAACTACTGTTTACAAATACAAAATGTGATTTTTGCTAATTTCTTTTCAAATGCCTCTAAGTATCTTTAGTTAATAAGTTAATTTGATATTCTTACTTTTATTTATTTACTTTTTTTTTTTAAGAGACAAGAGTCTTGCTCTGTTGCCCAGGCTAGAGTGCAATAGTCATAGCTCACTGTAACCTTGAACTCCTGGGCTCAAGTGAACCTCCCACTCAGCTTCCCCAAGTAGGAAGGACTACAGGTGCACACTGCCACACGTGACTCATTTTTTTATTTTCTGTAGAGACTAAGTTTCACTATATTGCCCAGGCTGGTCTCAGACTTCTGGCCTCAAGTGATCCTCCCACCTTGGCCTTCCAAAGTGCTGGGATTATAGGGGTGAGCCACTTCACCCAGCCCTCTTTTTTTTTTTATTTTGTAAGTATAATAGCCCACACATCAGCTTTGTAAACCATGTGGCTGAGTTATATAACATCTTTTATCTTATCTGCCACAGACATAACAAGCATTTCTAGTCCATTCCTAGATTAAGTGTTGGGGAAAAAAGAGGTACTCTCCCTGTCTACCACTGTGGCTCTGTGTTGACTTAATTCCTTTTTCCTTCTGACTCTGTATCAAGTTGAATTGCTAACTAAGCATGGATCTGGGAAAGGAAACAGCAAGCAAGGAACTAAGGAGTTAAACTCTTTGCTACCCATAATCGTTTGCGTGTGGTGGTGAATTCTGCTTCCTATCCAGCTGTGCTCTTTCCAAACTCCAGCTCCAAGTGCTGCCTCTAGTGCTCCTTTGCATTCTTAGTGAGTTAATGGCTCATGTGATATTAATCTTGTGTTTGAATAAGATAGCAATCACAATCAAATATAGAATCTCATAGCAGATAATTATGAGTTATTTTATAATTTTTTTCATTTTTGTTGATTTAAGGATGTGAACCTCCAGGGCTACTAGAATGGCTATGGCATCATTATTTAATTTAGATGACCTCAGAGTGACTGGCTTCTCAGACCTCCTCGTTCCCACTGCCCCCTAAATCCTTACTCTACCCTTAAAATTTCTGTCTTGAATAAGTTGATGGATTTAAGATAAGTAGTCTCTTAGCAGCTGTCTTGGCAAGTAGAATTAAGAATTATTGAGAATTTATATTGCCACCTTCTCTACACAGATTTTCTCAGTAAAACACTATGGTGAATGACTCTTCATGTTTCCTAGAATTTTGAGCACAGTGAAATATTTTCAGAGTTCTTTTTTTTTTAAATATTAAATATAAGTTGTAGGCTCACACCTATAATCCAAGTACTCTGAGAGGCCGAGGCAGGAGGATCGCTTGAGCCCAGGAGTTGGAGACCGGCCTGAGCAAGAGCCAGACCTCATCTCTACTAAAAATAGAAAAATTAGCTGGGCATGGTGGCGCGTGCCTGTAGTCCCAGCTACCTGGAAGGCTGAGATAGGAGGATTGCTTGAGCCCAGGAGTTTGAGATTGCAATGAGCCATGATGACGCCACTGCACTCTACCTGGGGCAACAGAGTGAGACTATGTCTCAAAAAAAAAGGAAAAGAAAAAGAAATATTGGGGTAGAGTGATATACCGCTGGTAAAAATCTTATAATGTGTTTGGCTGTCTGTAAAACAAGAAGCATTGGTTAGGCAGTTTATAGTTTTATACTTAGATTTTATAGAAGTAGCTACTGCATCAAAATGAAGAAAAATAATATAAACGGACAGTAGCATAAATAGCATTTGAACTCTCTTGATCCCTTATATCGTACCTCTCCCAAGGGAAAAAATAGAAATATTTCGATGGAAAGTCATGCTAATTTGGAGAATTTAGTATGACATCAGTACTTAAAATAGAATTATCAGAGCCTGTCTGTAAAAATCACATTGAAAAAATACACATACCATAGGTATACCTATATATTTAAGCTATACCTACATACACATTGTATGTGTTTTTTGTTTTTTCTGTATCACTTTTATTTTTTTTCCTGCGCCAAGGTCTTGCTCCATTGCCTGGGCAAGAGTGCAGAGGTGTCATCATAGCCTCACACTCCTGTGCTCAGGCAGTCCTCCTGCCTCAGCCTCCTGAGTAGCTGGGACTACAGGTGTGCCCTGCCACACCAGATAATTTTAAAACCTTTTGTGGAAATGGGGTCTCGTTATTGCACAGGCTGGTCTCAAACTCCTGGCCTCAAGTGATCCTTGTGCCTCGGCCTCCCAAAGTGCTAGGATTATAGGCCTGTGCCACCACGCCTGGCCTCCATACCATCTTTCAAATTCTATGCTTTACTTTCTTTATCTAAAGAGACAGTAATCAAATCTACTATTATTATATTGCTATTATTATTATATAACAGTGCATAGTGTTATGTTGAGGATTATGCACACTGTTAGGAGATAATGGAGATAATGCACACTGTTTCTTAGCATTCAGCCTAACACAGTAAGCACTTGGATGTCTATTACTGTTATTACAGTACTAGGATTGACTGGCTTTATAATGGAAAGGTAAGAACTGCGTTGTAGCAGTTTGGGTACTAACTCTATTTTCTATGCATGCATACAAACCTTTTGAAGCAATGCTTACCTATCCTTTTTAGCCCCAGAAAGTTGGGAAAAACCAAAACTGAATCAATCTAAGAGAACTGTGGAATATGTTACAGAAATTAGAATGAAGAAGTGATAGTTTGCCTTAGTAGATTTTCTTAACTAAATATTACATGTTCTGAATTCCTAGAATTGTTCAGAACCCATTTAAAAAGAAGTTGAAGTAAGAATGATGAGGATTTTTATATATACTTCTGAAGAGTTCTGGTCTTTTCCCTTCCCTCCCTCCCTCCTTCCCTTCCTCCCTCCCTCCCTCCCTCCCTCCTTCCAGCAAATATATTTTCACTAAAATGAAGGAAGGAGATAGATGTGGGGATGAAGGAATTATTAATATTTCTACCTTTGTTCTTATAAGTAAATCAAGAACACTGAAGCCTCACCCCTCCCCACTCACCCCTTAAAAGATAGAAGGCTGCTTCATTTAAGTTGTTTTCGATGCTCTTGGTATGTGACTAACATGCTTGGGAATTACAAAGCCAAAAATCCTATTGATTATATTCCTCTCCTAGATATGAGAAGTAAGAGAAACAAATAAACCAATAATTTGGGATTCTTCACACAGTTATACTTCCCTCTTAATGTTAAAATTAAACCATAATGAAGTAAATATCAGTGATCTGCTTGTAACATTTGTATAATCTTATTTTTATTGCATTGTGGTCTGTGATCATTAGTAAAAATACCTGTTAATTTAGTTAGCCACTAAGACATTGAGGTAAGGGGGAAAGTATATGCTCAAAGACTAATAGCTAACACTTTTTAAGTACTTGCAATGCCAGGCCAAGGGCCTTATGTGTGTTATTTTATTTAATCCTCATACCAATCTTATAATTACTTTTTGAATTCTTCATATACTTTAGTGTAGTTTTGGTGTCTGTTACTCATATTAACATTTGTGTCTAAGCCTCTGTGAATGTTTTTTATTGAGATATTATTTACATATAATAAAGTTCATCCTTTTAAGCATACAGTTCGATGAATTTTGGTAATACCAAACTACCACCACAATCAAAATATAAAGCAGTCTCTTCACCCTAAAAAGTTTTCTTACGTCATTTTGCAGTCACTCTCTTTCCTGGACCAGGGACCCCAGACAGTCACTAATCTGGTTTCTGCTACTGTAGTTTTGCCTTTTCTAGAATTTCATATAAATAGAATCTTACATTGTCTTTCGTTTGACTTCTTTCACTTAGCATAATGATTTTGAAGTTCATTCCTGTTGAATTGCTGAGTAGTACTCGACAATATAGAAATGCCAGTTTGTTCATCCATTCAAAAATAGGACATTTGGGTTGTTTCCAGGTGGGGGCTACTATGAATAATATTGTTATAAACATTCCCATACATGTCTTTGTGTGGATTTATGTTGTCATTTATTTTGGTTAAATAAACACCTAGGAGTAGACTTATTGGTAAGTATATGTTTAATTTTATAAGATACTGCCATGCTTATTTTCAAAGTGGCTGTACAACTTTGCATCTTTACCAGCAGTGTGTGAGAGTTTAATGTTTTCACATCCTTGCCAACACATAGTATAGTTGGTCTTTTTAACTTGAGCCATTCTGGTACATATGAAGTGGTATCTCATCGTGGTTTTCATTTCCATTTCCCTGATGACTAGTGATGTTGAAGATAACTTTTCTTGTGCTTAATAGACATTTATATATTCTTTTATAAAGTGCCTTTTCAAATCTTTTGCCCTTTTTAAAAATCAGTTATTTGGCTCAGTATGATAGCTCACATCTATAATCCTAGCATGTTGGGAGTCTGAGGCAGGAGGATCACTTGAGGCCAAGAGTTCAAAACCAGCCTGAGCAACATAACACTCCGTCTCTGCAAAAAACAGAAAAATCAGCTGAGTGTGGTGGCACGCACCTATAGTCCCTAGCTACTTGGGAGGCTGAGGCAGGAGGATCACTTGAGCATAGGAGTTTGAGGTTACAGTGAGCTATGATGATGCCACTGCACTCTCACCTGGGCAACAGAGCGAGACACTGTTTCAAAACGAAAAAAAAAACAGCTGTTTGTCTTTTTGAGTTGTATTATACTTAAAAAGACAAGCACTTTGTTTGGTAAGTGTATTCTCCTAGTCTTTGGCTTGCCTTTTCCTTTTCTTAATTAGTCTTTCAAGGAGCAGAAATTTTTATTTTGATAAGTCCATTTGATCATTTTTTTCTTTTATGGCTTGGGTACCTACTATTAATATAACTAACCATTTTTGTTTTGGTTTGGTGTGAATTTTTTGTTTACATATGAAGAGACCAAGATACAGAGAGGCTAAGTAATTTGCCCAAAGATATACAGTAAGTTGTAGAGCCAGGATTCAAACCCAGACAATCTTTTTCAGGTTGTGTTATATCTTAAGATTTAAAACATAGCTCAAACTAGATACAAAAACAAAGTAGGTCCTGGTCAGCAGTATTTACTGAATCCCTGCTATACACAAGACATTTTTCTTACAGGAATGATAGATATGTCATGGTTAATGAGGTTTATCAAAAGCAAAATTATTGTTATTATGTGTTTGATATTGTGGGCCTAATTCCAATTTTAAAAGTTGTCTTTTAATCGAAACATTATATTTTTGTCATATACCTTTACACCTCTTATTTTACCACTAATGAAATACACTTACTAGTAGGTAAACATGTGACCAACTTCACCTGAGTTGGTGGTGGTTTAGCCATGTGCTCCCTTTAAATTTCTTTTGATACTCTTACTCCCACACAAATACATTCTTTTTTTTTTTTTTTTTTTTAAGACAGAGTCTCACTTTGTTGCCCAGGCTAGAGTGAGTGCCGTGGCGTCAGCCTGGCTCACAGCAACCTCAAACTCCTGGGCTCAGCGATCCTATTGCCTCAGCCTCCCGAGTAGCTGGGACTACAGGCATGTGCCACCATGCCCGGCTAATTTTTTGTATATATATTTTTAGTTGGTCAATTAGTTTCTTTCTATTTTTGGTAGAGACGGGGTCTCGCTCAGGCTGGTTTCGAACTCCTGACCTTGAGCAATCCGCCCGCCTCGGCCTCCCAAAGTGCTAGGATTACAGGCGTGAGCCACCGCGCCCGGCCAAATACATTCTTAATATCTGTTTGCTTTTTTTACATGCAGTTTAGGGGTATTCAGGATTCGTAAGGAGAATAATCAAGACAAGAACTCTGCCTTCAAGTGTCTAACAATTTAGCCTGGCAGAGTTGATCTTTAAGGTTGTCCCAGGATAGATGATGCCACCTTAGCTGTTTTCTTTCCCTGTCTTTTACACTATAAGCCATGAGGGTAGGGTCAGATTATCCTGTGATCAGTTCTCTTAGTAATTAGAGAAATGGCAAAAATAGAATGTAACATAAAAAATATGGACAATCGAAAAGAATTGTATACATAAGTCAATTTGTTCCATTTGTGATACATGTCTTGGTTGAGTGGGGATGATTATCAGAGCCCTTTTATAGTCATTTTAAAATAAGACTAGGCTGGGCATGGTGATCATGCCTGTGATCCTAGGACTCTGGGAGGCCAAATCTGGTGGATCACTCAAGGTCAGGAGTTCAAAACCAGCCTGAGCAGGCCGGGCGCTGTGGCTCACGCCTGTAATCCTAGCTCTTGGGAGGCCGAGGCGGGCGGATTGCTCAAGGTCAGGAGTTCAAAACCAGCCTGAGCAAGAGCGAGACCCTGTCTCTACTATAAATAGAAAGAAATTAATTGGCCAACTGATATATATATATAAAATTAGCCGGGCATGGTGGCGCATGCCTGTAGTCCCAGCTACTCAGGAGGCTGAGGCAGAAGGATCACTCAAGCCCAGGAGTTTGAGGTTGCTGTGAGCTAGGCTGACGCCACGGCACTCACTCTAGCCTGGACAACAAAGTGAGACTCTGTCTCAAAAAAAAAAAAAAAAAAAACCAGCCTGAGCAAGAGAGAGACCCTGTCTCTACTAAAAATAGAAAAAAATTAATTGGCCAACTAAAAACATATATAGAA